>NC_082704.1:126107666-126472666 GCF_949987515.2 Delphinus delphis
ACACAGCTGTGAACCGTACATCTGGCGCAGAAAGGGGGGGAAACAGCTGGGGTTTAACGGCCGCTTTGCAGGTGCTCTGGTTGGACTGGGCTCAAGAGGCTGTTGAGTGCTCGGCACACCTGGTTTCCATGGCAACCAGCAGGTAGGACAGGGAAACCCCCGCCGACTTTCCCTCTTCTTCCATCTGTCTGGATCCCCTCGCATCCTTCTGGGCCATATCCAGGAGGCTCCCCAAGCCCACACTCCAGTTCTGGTTTCCACGCTGGGCTGCTGGGTGTTCCCAAGCATGACAAGAAAAAGTGTTCTCTGCAGGCATCCGTCGCCTTCTGACTCCCCCGTGGTGTCGACACGGTGGGACCCAGCGTAACAAGTCTCTGCTTGGGGAAAGCGATCCCCCCGCCACGTTTTGCTTCCTCTTTGGACCAAAGGGAGCCACCTGGATCTCAAAGAGGAGCACGGTGCACCAGGACCGGAGGTGTTTGTCAGAACGTACCACAGCTGTCAGGGAAGTGACAGACACGTCTCGCTCCGCGGTGGCACTGACCGGCGTGTCACTCATCTGCGCTGGGACATGACAGGTCATCAGTTAAGAGAGCATGTTGCTAGCAGACCGTGAAAGACACGGGGATGGGTCCTCCTGTTGGAGAACATGCATAATTCCCCTTCATGTCACCAGAACACACAGGTGTGCTCAGGTAGACCTCAGACACACTGTTCTGATGATCCTGGGCACCCGGCTCCGGGTGTGACAGCCTCAAATTCGTTCTTATCTTACTCGAAACATCCATGAGCAAAAGTCAAAAGAATTCTCCAAGCACGGAGACTCCCGAGGAGACATGTACAGCGTATGGAGGGAAGAAATCTACTAATAAAACTGCCATGTGCTAAGGGGAAAAAAAGAGCTCACCCCAACTCCTAGAGTATGAAATCTCTGATACTCATTCTTATGTCCTACTAGAACATGTGTTTCTAAATTTATTTTATTTATTTTTGGCCGCCTTGGGTCTTCGTTGCTGCGCGTGGGCTTTCTCTAGTTGCGGTGAGCAGGGGCTACTCTTCGTTGCGGTGCACGTGCTTCTCATTGCAGTGGCTTCTCTTGTTGTGGAGCACGGGCTCAGTAGTTGTAGTGCACAGGCTCAGTAGTTGTGGTGCACTGACTTAGTTGCTCTGCAGCACGTGGGATCTTCCCTGACCAGGGATTAAGCCCGTGTCCCCTGCATTGGCAGGCGATCCTTAACCACTGTGCCACCAGGGAAGTACAAAACACTTTTTTTCATGCTAACTCCTGGCACTTGTAGGAAAAATAAAACCACACACGAGTCAAATATGAGCTTTGACATTCTGAGGGCTGTCTGATGTTTCCCCAAGTAGCACGAGTGAACATGCGAAAGTGGCGAGGCAGATGGGGGTCTTTCCAACAAAGAGAGCCATTCCGGTCACAGACCCGTCTGCTCGGTGAAGAGCGTGAGGAGTCTGTGGACACACTTTGAAATCACAGTGGACAACCGTCCGCAGAAGATGCAATTCATGGCGATTTATAGGAGCACAGCCACGCCGCCCGCGTCCAGCTGGAGTCGCCCCATCCCGTCCACTCTGGACATTGGGACCCCCACACCCTCTGACTCGCGTGGAAAGGTCACACTTCTGCTCACATGGACGTACTTCTCCTTCTGTCACTTTGCTGGCTGTGCTTCTTTTGAGAAGCTTTCTTGCTTTCTTTCTTTTTTAGGCTTTATTTTAATCATTTTCATTCTCCTGCGTATGGTGTCTTCACCACTTCTGACAGTGAGTTTGCATACAATATGCTCCTTGGGTTTGGGGGGAACCAGGCAGATAAAGGAGCATAACGGATACTTCTGCAGTGTATTAGGAGAACTCAAGCATTCACTTCACTTTTGCCCCACATTTCCTCCTGGTTCCCTCCTTGGTATTTGCAGCTGATTTGTAATGTCTGCTTCGGGACTGGTTGGCTCCTGGGCACGTCCTGAGGGTCTGGAGAGCTATCCCTCCCCCCCTCGACCGTCACCACATCAGGAAGCTTTTGGATGGGGTCCCGCTCACACACGCATTTCCTGATGAGCACAGGACTCAGACAGCGTGCAGGATAAACCTCGGAATGTCTATTTTGACTTCCGTGATTCCACCACACATGTAAACGATCAGGCTTGTAGCCGAGAGATTGCCCACCATCACCAAAAGGTCTTGATGGGGTTCGACCCTATCACAAGCCCTCTTGCAATTAAGACGACTTCACGGAAATGAAGCGAGGTTGTACCACAGCTGCTCACATAATCCGGCCACAGAGCTGGTACCCACGGAGCCTGATTCAGTTCCCATGGGTACATAGTTAAAGTCACCCATAATTGGGTGTCCTGGCGGTTGACTCTATTTGCGTCCAGATTCCACCGAAAACACTCATTATACAGTCCCAGCGTGAACTGCTCTTCTCTGTGTGTTCTGTCATCCCCGCAATTAGATTTTCTTAGTTCCAGGATCGGGAGTAACACACGTGAACACACGTTGCAAAATAAGAAATCACACAGCGTGCGTTCGGTTAGCCATCAGACAGGTGTCATTGCTGTGATTTTTACTGAAGTATAGTTGACTAACAGATACAAACTAGTATACAAAAAATAGATAAGCAACAAGGATTTACTGAATAGCACTGGGAACTATATTCAATGTCTTGTAATAACCTATAATGGAAAAGAATCTGAAAAAGAATATATACATGTATAACAGGACCACTTTGCTGCACTCCTGAATCTAACACAGTATTGTCATGGCTAGTTTTGGTCCTCCACTTTGACTCTATGCATGGACACCCCTCTGATTTGCCCACATTCGGGCAAACACCACCAAGCAAACCACAGAACGATGCTTATGGACGTCGATGTGTCCGTGAAAAGGCAGGCTCTCAGCAAGGCTGCAGCAACAGAGGTCTCGTTCGCAGGAAAGGCACAAATACATCATGCAGAGTAAGTGCTCAGCAAGTCGCTGTGAGGACCATCGCTGGTGGGGTTGCCTGCACTCTGCTCCCTGTAAGTTGTCTTGTAAGGGTGATGGTGACACATGCTGGTATTTGTCCTCTGCTGCAGTCTTCCCTTTGTCCTTTGTAATATATTTTTATAACTTTACAGAAAGCAAAAAAGCATGTCTCTGTGGAGACATGACAAAATGTGATCCTGGCGGTGGCTGCAATAGTGGAAAGCAGGTAACTTCCCATGTGGGAGCGGGAGATGGGGCCAGTCATTGGAGGGCAGGGTAGCTCTGTCTAACATCTATCAAGCTATATGCATCATCTATTTAATCTATCATCTCTGTATCTATGCATTTATTATCTATCTATGTCTATCAGTCTATATTATCTGTGTATACCTATTATCTATATGTCTATCGTCTATCTATCAATTTATCATATAACTACATCTACCTATATCTATCTATATAATCTCTGTGTATCCATTATCTGTCTATATCTATCAGTCTATATTATCAGTGTATATTTATTATCTATCTATATGTCTATCATTTATCTATCAATTTATCATCTATCTATATCTATCCATATATCTATGTGTTATCTATTATCTATCTATATTATCTATGTGTATATTTATCTATCTATATGTCTATCATCTGTCTTTATCAATCTATCATCTAACTACATCTATCTATATCTATCATCTATCTATATTATCTATGTGTATCTATTATCTATCTATCTGCCTATCATCTATCACTCTATCATCCAACTGTATCTATCTATGTCTATTATTTATCTAACCTATCTCTATATATCATCAATATCTATGTATCTAATCTTTAATCTATTGATCTGTATCAATCTATTTATCTATTCCAGTGGTTTACAACTGGGGGTAATTCTGCCCCCCAGAGACACTCGGCAATGCCTGGGGACATTTCTCATTGTCACACTGGGGGGAGGGGTGCTCCTGGCACTCGGTAGGTGGAGACCAGGGATGCTGTTCCACACCCCACAGGGCATAGGACGCCCCACATCCGAGAGTTCTCCAGCCCCCGATGCCCGTGGGGCTGCAATGGAGAAGCCCTTGTTTAAGGTATCAGAGTCACTGAGATCAGCATTCATTTTCACGAGGCTCTTGGCATGGTGCAGACACAGACTCTGCCCACCTGTGTGCTTTGCTCTAATATCCATGCTTCCTGTCTTCTCACCTGCACTCTCCCCCTACCCCCCATCCTCTTTCAGTCTCATCTGTACACATCCAATCCCTTGCAGAAAGGAAACGCCTGAAGAAATGCTTGAAGGCACCTATGTAGAGAAGCTTTGTTAAACTAAGCAAGGATCTGGACAGCGTGGTCCACGATGGTTTATTCATTTGATTTGAGCGTGTTCTTTTCATAAAAGCACTGCCACGTGGCAAAAATCATGAAAGGATGCTTTTGATCCAATACCACAGAGCAGAGAAAAAAGGGCAGGAAGCTTTCAAGGAAAGTTGAGTCACAAACTTAAATCGTGCGTCTTCCTGTGAAGATTGGGGAATTCGGATGTAGGTAAAGAAATATTTTCATTAAGTACGACTTTGTAGACATCTGTCCTCTGACTAATGCACTATGAGGGTTTACACACTTGGGATGTTGATTCATGATGTGGGTGGGATGCTGTTTAGAATAAAGATTCTCTGGCTTCACCTCCAGAGATTGCATTTCAATAGGCTGGGAATAGGGCTTGAGAATCTGCATTTTTTTTACTGTTTTAAAAGATTTTAGTTCATATTATCATAAAGTAAAATTGACGTGTGTGTGTGTGAGTGTTGTGTTGCTCCATGACTTTTAACACGTTTAGGTACCTCTAAACATCGTCACACTCAGGACACAGAGTAGTTCCATGAACCGCCCCACTCCCACCTAAAATTTCCCTCATGTCATCCCTTTATAGTCACATACACCCACCCCGACCCCACCCCCTGGAGGTTTCTTCATTTTAAACAAGTACCCCCAAGAAATTCGTATGCAAGGAAACCAATGATGTAGCGAAAAGATTGTTAGCCTCAGAAAGTCTCAAGACCAAATCAGGCTGAAGCATTTCTTGGTTAAGGTAATTCTGGATAAAGCCATTGATTATGCCTGACATCATTTCTCTCACTGAAAAACAAAGGTAATATTTATCTTAGAAAGTGGTCGTGAAGAAAGAAGAATGAGGTAAGCCAAATCTGGCACATAGTAGATGTCCGTTGAACAATATCTACTATGACATGTTGGCTTTTTTAAAAAAGAGGAGATTTTAAATACTATGGAGTTTTTTTAAAAGGTGCAGTGTTCTCCTTCTGACCAAGATGGAATAATAGGCACGCAATTTATTCTCCTGCCTGAAACAGCTAAAAAAGTGAACAAAATATATGAAATCATCTTTTGGAGACACTGGACATTACACAATGAAAGATAGTGAGCCCAGAGAAATTGGACACTAGTGAGGTGAACCCTGTGATTGCCCCAACTAACAGTCCTCAGAGATTTTCCAGGCAATGGCAGAAGGGAGGGAACCCAGGTGGTACCTGGGAAACTCCCTGCATTGAGGATACAGAGCTGAGAGCCGGGGGAGACCAAGGCAGCAAGACTTGACGAACAGAGAACCAGAGAGGAGAAAGCCACCCAGATAGCTGCCTGCTGATAGACCTCAGGAAGTCACCTGAGAACTGATCCACACATGCCTGCGAGGAAACCATCCAAGGTCAGGGAAAGGACCAGGCGAAATGAATAGTGGAAACAGTGCCTGGCACTCACACAAACCCCAAAAGTACTTATTCTTACCTCCCAGATTGGAAAACCCTGGTAGTTCATGGAACGTTAGGTAGGATAGTGAGAATGATCTTGCCTCAATAGGTTGGACAAATTGACCTTAAGTTAAATGCTGCTCTGGTCCATCCCAACAAAACATAAGAGTCAGGACCTGAAAGGTTCAAACTATGTGCAAATGACTTAATTGCATCCCAGAGCAAAGCTCAAAGATACTTATAGGAATACAAAAATACCCAGCACCCCACGTGATAAAACTAAAAATGTCTGGCATCTAATCCAAAATTACCAGACATGAAAAGCAGAAAAAAATATGACCTATAATAAGGAGAAAAATAAATTAATTCAAACTGACCCAGAATTGACAAAGATGTTACAATCAGAAGATGAGAACAATAAAACAGTTCTTATGACAGTAGTCAATTTCTGCAAAAAGCTGGAGGAAAGACTTGGAAGATACAAAAAAAGCTCAAATCAAAGTTCTGTGGAGGAAAACTATAATGGCTGATACTTTAAAAATTAACACTGGATGGGATTGAGGACAGGTCAGTATTACAGGATTAGTTAATGTGAAAACAATGGAATAGACATTATCCAAAATGAAACACAGAGAGAAAAATGACTTTAAAAATTAAAAGAGGGCTTCCCTGGTGGCGCAGTGGTTGAGAGTCCACCTGCCGATGCAGGGGACATGGGTTCGTGTCCCGGTCAGGGAAGATCCCACATGCCGCGGAGTGGCTGGGCCCATGAGCCATGGGTGCTGAGCCTGTGCTCCGCAGCGGGAAAAGCCACAACAGTGAGAGGCCCGTGTACTGCAAAAAAATAAAAAAAAAATAAAAAAATAAAAGAGCATCAGTGAACTGTGGACCAACCTCACATGGCCCAATACATGAGTAATTAGAGTCCCCATAGAAAAAGCAGTTTTCAAAGCTAATCTCACTTAATTTTCACAAATTAGGTCTTCTGATCCCTATTTTAGAGATAAATAGGGTCGCCAGATAAAATACAAGATGAGGTGCAATCTTTGGAATGTCAAAGATTTGTATTTAAATTATTTGTAACTTCTCTGAAATTCAAATTTAACTGGGTATCTTTTTATTCGCTCTGCTAAATGTGGCAACCGTGTAAATGGAGTGATGGAGTCACAGCTGTTAGATAACTAATTCTTCCAGGGCCATGTCATAAGAAGAGATGAGGGGGGCTGACAAGTGTAACGGAGGAAGAACAGAACTAACACCATGTTGAAACTACTTCTCTCACTCTTCAGCTCATGTATCCTATTACTTTATCCCTGCACAAAAAGAGTTAAATATTAAAGAAATGTTGTTTCTGCCCAAACAGCCCATTAAGTTCCCTGAAGAAAGTTCTGATCCCATGGCCCAGGTTAGTTACAGCTACTATTTGTTATAGATAAATTCACTTTCAGCCTAGAAACTTTGAGCATAAGCAGAGATAAGGGGGATAGAGTAAAAATAACTGTTAACAATTTGAAATTTTTGCGGCAGCCTTGTGATCCAGCCCACATGACCAAGCAGAAACACAAAGAAATGTTACACTTTCCTTGAAAGCCAGGTGGCTCCCAGAGGTCTGCACTCTGCTTTTACCCTTTAATCTCAAATCCTCCTGTTTCCCCTTTTCCCTTAGCATTAAAGACACCTGAATTCTTTTCCAAGTTAAGATGGTTCTTTAGGACATTAGTCCACCATCTTCTTTGTCGGCTGGCTTCTGAATAAAGTCACTATTTCTTGCCCCAACACCTTGTCTCTCGACTTACTGGCCTGCTGTGCAGCAAACAGTATGAATTTAGATTTGGTAACACTAGGTTTGTGTGAACCCAGTGCTCGTGTTCTGATGTCCTAACGTGACCCCCTTTTATGGGTTCTGCACCTCCCCTCTGTCCCAGCTCAAGGTCTTGCTCTATTTGTCTGTGGTCTATGCCCATGTCCCAAATTAGATTATAAATTCATTTGAAGGTAAAAGCAAGATGGCACTCTTGTTGGCATTCTCAATGCCTGGTAAGGTGCTGGATGAAACAGATGCTGATAGATGGATGGATGGAAGGATGGATGGATGGATGGATGTTTGGATGAATGGATGGATGGATGGTAGATAGATGGATATGAATGGCAGCAAAATATGACACCCGAAAATATTATGCTTTTTGCCTTAAGGATTATTTTGAGCTGAAGGCAGTTGAGAAGCAGCAGATACCAATAAATCTCGCTGCACTCCCTTACTTGCCTAAAAACAAGGCATACATTTTCAAGGTGTCCCTCCTCCCTTGTCTACCAGGAAAGACAAAAGTTAATCATCAGAGACAACTTTAGACCCTATCAGCCCACAGATGGCACCAGAGAACCAGCCGTTATCTACCATTAGTTAACCTTCCACTCTTTGCTGTCCTTGGAAGCCTAAAACTACTTTCCTTTGCCCCTCCATTTCTCCACAAATGTATTGTTCTTTGTTGAAGATGCTATGTAAGCTGGAGCTCTAAGCCAGCACTTGAGTCACTCACTTTTCTGTGGGTCTCTCCCATGTATACACAAAGTAGATGTGTTAATACACGTCTGTTTTTCTCTTGTTTGTCTGTCTTTTATTACAGGGGTCCCAGCCAAGAACTGAGAGGGTAGAGGGAAAATTATTTTTCCTCCCCTGCAGAAGGTTGGATGGATGATGGATGGATGGGTGATGGATGTGTGCATGACTCCACAATAATAAGGAATTGACATACTATTTGCAAACCATTATTTAAGGCTTTTTTCCTACAGTTTCATGCTATGTGTCAGTCCCACAGCCTGTCTTATTGCTTTATGCTGTTTTTAAATCCATCAAATCTAAAACCCAAAGCCCAAAGAAATCCAGGAGCCAGACCATTAGTGGGGTAAGTGTAGTCTTCTTCTACCATTAGCGAGTCTACAGAGAATGCCTGATGGGCAGAAAACCTGAGGTCATCATCCTAAAAGCTCTGTCTCATCCTTGGGGAGGGGACACAGCCCAGGGATGCCTCCGGTGGTTTTGTCCCAGGAGAAGGAATCAGGAGAAACACCAGCCTTATTTTATTTTCTTTAAAAATAGATGTGGCCCTTGAAACGGTGGTTCAGTGCCTCGAGATGGATGCTAGAATGATTTTATTTCTGTCCCCTTAATGAATCTTTCTTGGGTGTGTGTTTTGCTTTTTGTTGCTTCATAGAAATAAATTAAACTTTGCTACGTTTGGACTATTGGACGGCCAAGATAACTGACAATGATGACATTAAAATTACTTCAGGAACAAGATGTCTCTTCAATAAAACCTTATTAATTAGGATCTCATAAATTCAGAATTTGGGCTGAAACTTATCTTTGTGTTGGTGATTAAGAAAAGACTCTGAATAAATTAATAGTGTGAAGATTTCAGGGGAGAAGTTGAAATTACTTAAGAAAATGAGACTTTCTACAGTTTAGAAGCATTTTTTTTAACCTCTAAAAATATGGGATTAATTGTAATTGTCTATCAAATGATCAGATTGACTACCCAAACAGTATTCATTAAAACTTTGGAAGTGTTTAATATTTTGTGTATTGAAAGTAAGCCTATTTTTACAATACTCTGTAACACGCGCTGTTCAATCATTAAGACTGGCATTATTCTTATTTAATAAAATTAGTGAAATTTTTATAATAGTGAATTTTAGCAAACTGCAGTGAATTACTTTATAAAGTTCTAATTCACAGCTCCCGAATACCCCTGTCTGATACTATTTCGTGTTTTTGCTGAGATTTATGGTACAGTGCCTATTATGGGACTGGATTCCTGTTCTGGCTTTGCTAATGTCTGTTTTTCTGACTTCAGTAGATACTTAATCTCTTTGCAGTTATTTCTTTATGTGTAAAGATAAGGTGGACTAGATAATTCCCTAAGTTGCTTCAAGTTTTAAATTCCACAATCATATGGTTAAATTAATAACATTTATACTGTCACTTTTGTTTTCTACCTGGTAAATACGGACGTGCATGAGGGTGTGTGTATGGAGTGGGAGAGATATTTTATGTGTTTTTTTGTGGGCCTATTTCTTTAAAAATAATTTTAGGTTGAATGAATATGAATTTGTAATTTCATAGGTTAGAAATGGTCAAATATTAGCAGTTTCATGAAGCTCAGGCTTATTAATTTGTGTGCATATCTTAGTTCTCCTGGTGATTTCAAATTCCATGAGAGTGGGGTTGGATTTTCATGTTTTTGCATCCAGCCGAGGACCTAGCACAGCAACTTCCAAACTAGCTTGTAGCAGTCAGCCACTGCCATGTAACAGATCATTCCTACACTCAGAGGCATAGAAGGATAATCATTTATTTTTGTTTGCTCAACTTTAGTTGGCTGATCTCAGTTGGGCAAGCAAAAGGCAGCTGTGCATATTGCTGGGGTTATAAGGTCAGGATCTCAGCTCAGCTCCATGTACGTTTATTCTGGGTCCTGAGTTGAGGTTACCAGCTGCCCAGGGAAGGTTCTGCCCATAGCGATGGCCAAGCTGCAAGAGGGCAGCCCGATGGTGCAAACACATCTCAGGCAGAAATCTGGGGAGAGAGAGAGAGAGAACTTTTTAAAGCAACAATTCATGGCTCACTATTTTGTGATTGAACGAATGAATTCTCAATTTTTTGTGTGACATAGCCTCCCTAAGAATGCAAAGAAGACAACGCCTGTAGTAACAAACTTCACAGAGTCCTGTGTCCCTCATAAGTGTGAAGCACCATTAAAAATTTTTCTGTGTTCACCCATTATCTCACCATGAGTATGACTAAATAATTTCCCAGAATGGTGCTCAGGTGATAGGTTCTCTGGGTCAGAGAAACATGATTGGTAGATGGGCATGAGATGCAGTAAACAAGAGTGGCTCTCCAGCCTCAGTCTCTTCGTGTGCATTTCCCAGGGATCCTGGTGTGGTTCGGAATTCAGCATGTGAAGAAGAGAAGACGGAGGCATACACAGCCCCTTTGCACAGCTGAATATCCACCTGCATCTCTGGGCATCTAAGGAACAAGAAGAAAGGAACTCATGCCCCAGCGTGCCTGCTACCTCCCAGACAGTCCCTCTTCCTCCTCTCTCCTGGAAATCTTCTCTCTCCCCCCACACCCACTGAGACATTCAAAGTCCAGCGTCTCCAAGGTGAAACCTCTTGTCCATCTGAATAGTGGGCAAGGCTGCAGGTTAATGACTGTTTACCAAACTCCCGCTGAGTGCAAAACCAGTCACCTGGTAAAGCCTCCGGTGACCCCACAGGGAGATACTGTCCTCGTTTTCCAGCCAAGAAAATGAGATGTTTATCAGTAGCAAAGCTAACGCTCCCACCCATGTCTGCCTGGCTCCAGAAACTTTATGGGCACTTCTGGACTATCTTTCATTCTCAGCACAAGTGTTTTACCTTCAATGTAGAAAGGCTGCTCCCATCTTGGATTTAACTCCCATAAAGAAAACAAATTCCTTAGGACTTATCTAACAGATGTTATTTTTATCCACCAGATAAAATAGGATATATCTCTGCTGGGAGGATGACTCCTGTGAAATAAAGATAAAATTTCTTGCAACTGTGCAACTTATAAAATATTTGGAATTTGTATACCATGTTCATGGCAACACTATTCCCAGTAGCCCAAAGGTGGAAGCTACCCAAGGGGCCATCAGTGGATGAATGTATGAACGAAAAGTGGTCCATCCATACAATGGAATGTTATTCCACCTTAAAAAGGAAGGAAATTCTGACACATGCTATGACATGGATCATTCTTGAGGACATTATGCTCATGAACTAAGCCAGTCACAAATGGACAAATACTGTTTGATTTCACTCGTAGGAGGTCCCCAGAGGAGTCAAGTTCACAGACAGAAAGTAGGATGGTGGGTACCAGAGGTTGCGGAGTTGGTGTTTAATGGGGACAGAGTCTCAGCGTGGGAAGATGAATAAGTTCTGGAGATGAATGGTGGGGATGGTCGACCAACAATGTGAACGTACTTAATGTCACTGAACTGTGCACTTAAAAATGGTGAAGATGGTAAAACAAAACAAAACACAACAAACAAATAAAAAAAACGATAAATTTAAAAAACAACAATTTTATTCACTAAACATCTGAAACTGAGTCTTCTCACGCATCCCGCCTGCACCTTTCTGGGCTTCGAGGGGCTCTGTGCTGCGTTCCTTGGCAGGAAGACAGAACACAAAAGCTGTCACCCTTTGGGGCAGAGATGGCACGGAGCGTCCTGGTGCTTCGTAGCTTCACAGAATCTGAGCTCTGAGGGCCAGCTCTGTGCCTGGTGCCTGCACTCATGAACTGTGTGGTCCTTACCACACACCTGTAAGGCAGCACCGTGACCCTCAGTCCTCAGATGGGCCACAGGTACAGGGAGTCGAGGGCGCTGGGTAGAATAGTGGCCCCCAAAAGATACACCCACTTGGAAGCTGTGAATAGGGACCTATTTGGAAATAAGGTGATGCAGATGTGATGAAGTGAAGGGTCTGAAATGAGGTCCTCCTGGATGAGGGTGGCCCTACATCCCATGACAGAGTCCTTCTAAGAGACAGGAGAGGAGAGACACAGACACAGAGGAGAAGCCCCGGAGAGACAGAGGCAGAGATGGGAGGGATAAGACCACAAGTCCCGGGATGCCTGGAGCCCCCAGAAGCTGGAAGAGGCGGGAAGGACCCTCCCCTGGAGCCTCTGGAGGGAGCGCGGCCCTGGGACACCCGGACCTCAGACGTCTGGTCCCCAGGATGGGGGAGGATGGATGTCTGCGGTTTTAAGCCTCATGGCTGGGGTCATTCGGGACAGTTGCTCCAGGAAACCCATATAGCCCGGACCTGGGCGAGGGAGCGAGCTCAGTCGTGTGGTCTCCACTGCAAGCCCAGGGGGCTCCATCTACAGGCAGCCACATCCCAGGAGGGGCTCCGGTCACGGGTGGCGAAATCCCCCTCCAGCTCCTCTCTGATCGGCAAGGCTGAAGGCAGAGTCTGCATGAAACCAGGGCCCCTCGGGCCCCTTCTCTGAGCGGGTGGCTACACAGGTCCTGGTGGTAGAGGAGTTCCCATGTGAAGGGGTCTGGGGACAGACACCTTTTGTCCTTGGGAGGAGCTGTGAACACTGGAACAGAGGTTTAAGGGTTTGCTGGGGCTGCCATAATAAAAACAGAGGCTGGGGGCTCAAACAACAGACATCTGTCGTCTCCCAGTCCTGGAGGCTGGAGGCTGGGATCCAGGTGTGGGCAGGGCTGGGTCCTCCTGAGGCCTCTCTCCTGGGCATGTAGACGGCCGTCTCCTCCCTGTGTCCTCACAGGGTCGTCCCTCTGTGTGTGTCTGGGTCCTGACC
This sequence comes from Delphinus delphis, assembly GCF_949987515.2. Classification (NCBI taxonomy): domain Eukaryota; kingdom Metazoa; phylum Chordata; class Mammalia; order Artiodactyla; family Delphinidae; genus Delphinus; species Delphinus delphis. The sequence goes on from NC_082704.1 coordinate 126,120,786, forward strand.
TCCTCTTCTTATAAGGACCCCAGTCCTATGGGATCAGGACCCACCCTGGTGACCTCATTTTACCTTCATCACCTCCTTAAAGACCCGCAGCTCCAAATACAGCCCCATCCTGAGGTCCTGGGGGTCAGGACTCAACATGTGAACTTGCAGGGACATGATCCCTCCCGTAACAGGAGGCAACCAACACATCATCAAGACAGCCTGGCCTGAAATCACTCGACATCTAAACCTTCCTATCAACAGCATCATCTGTACCTCGAAGATCCTGGATCACACCTGTCCCCACCGAGGCTCCCATGACTGAGGCCCCCTGGGAAGTGTAAGACAGTAAAAGGCAGTGTTTAAACCAGAGACCCCAGTGCTTCCAGGGGTCTCCCTGAAACTCAGCCCACCCCTGTGATAAAACAGAAGACTCCTTTCAATACACACCCTCAGATGCCCACGAGAAAAGGTTTGCTGAGGTCTACACAGCGTGTCAGTGGCCAGTTTCCTACCAAATCCATCTCTATGTCAGAGAGAGAAAGACAGCGGTGTCCAAAATCCAGATTCCAGCAAGATACCCCGGAGGTGTTGCCCAGTATTTAGGCAGAAAAGATACGTGTGGACAAGCTTCCAGCTGTTCTGTCTGCCAGCTGCAGAACACAAATCCAAAGGGTGTTGGATGCAGGGGGGTGGGAACTGGGGGGAAACAAAGCCATCCAGCAATGACTCCATCAGTGGAGGGTATCGGCTTTACGAGATGCATCAAAGAATTTGAGCATCAGGGACGGAGAGAAGCACCAGCCCCTCTCAGCCTGGATGACGGCGCCGATTTCTGTGTGTTTAACATTGTGATTAAACATGGCGAAGCCCGGGGGGGAGAGAATTTTTGATTCGGAGGTTAAGCCAATATTAGCAAGAAAAATAAAATAGAGCGAGCCGGATGGCCCAGAGCGAGGCTGCCGCGGTCGATTCCAAGAATGTTTAGCTACCAAATGAGCAAGTGGCTAATTGTGTAAACGCTGCTAATTACGTGTGCAGAAGCCTCTAACCGGGGCTTCTCCCTGTAACTAATAAGAAATCAATTAGTTAATGAAGTGGCCATTAAATGCATGGCTCATCCTAGCCGGGGTATTTTTAATGTTTCTCTTTTTCCCCCCCCCTATGATCCTCCTTAATTGCCACTGGCATACGGCGCACACAGCTTTCAGCATATCTAATGAAACATCATTATATGGTAGCTGGCATTCTTGGAAGGGCTGAGAGAAACCTGCTTCCCAATTATTTTTAATTGCCAGACACTCTCACAACTGGGTCTTCCAACCACGGGCTTCAGAGCCCCGCACTGTCACAGAGCACGCACACAGCCTGTGTTTTCTCTCCACAGTCTGTGAGCATCGGCTGTGGTCTCAGTCACGCCAGGGGTGCAGCCACTCCGCCTAAACAGGGTGCCAGGCATGAATGAGCCTTTGACGGAGCCCAGGGGAGCCCAGCCTCCAGCCATCCCTGCTCCCCAGGACCAGCCCCAAGGAGACCCATCCATCCAAAGGGGTCTGCTGGTACCTTCCTCCGGGAGAGGCAGGGCTCGCAGACACGCGAGACGCACATGCGTTCCCCGCTGCCCACATCGCCACCCCACCACTGGAGGGTTCGAGCCTCATGCACACTTTATAATTATGAATTGGCTTCGGAGCCAATGGGTCTGCCGATGACCAGCTGTCACTTGTGCAAAGTGAATTTCTGACCTGAGCTACCTTGCTTGCCCCTGAACTTGGCAAGGCATAAGAAGTAAAGATTTCTGGCCCTCCTTCGGTCCGATATGTTCGCAGGGCGATTATGTAGCTCGTTCAGAAAGCTCATGTCTGATAGGGGAGCTTTTTATCTCGCATCTAAATGAACTGTGGTCCCTGAGTCAGAATGGGTCCTGCTGCCTGGCGCCCCGAGTCCCACGATACAATGGCTCCTGGGATGTCTACTTTAAAAAAACAAATTTCGATAATGTATTCAGTCAGAGGAGGTGTGTGCCTCTGCTTTTATTTTTGGATAACAGGCAAATTAAATTAGTGAATCCAGCACCCCCGTTTCAGGAAATCTGCCGCCAGCAGCTGCCGTGGGTTCAGACGTCAAGAGAAGGGAGACGCGATGTGATGTTTTGTTCATTAAATCAACAAACCCGGTTCGGATAACAGCATTAGGTAGAAAGCCCTATCAATCCTCATACGTTTAGTTCACGTAACGAGAAGTGACAGTTGTGCCTCAGATTCACAAGGACGGTACGGGGGGGGGGGGGGGGGGACAAAAGATGTGGGAAGAGCCGTGCAGAGTTCGGCACCGGCGACAAGAATCGCTACGGAAAGCGGGGGAGGCTCATGTATATGAATGAGAAACGTAACTTTTGGCCCAAGGCGACTGGCGAGTCCATGTGGCTACTAACAAGGTTATTGGGGGAAGAACCCAGCCTTCTCTCGATTTGGGGTTTTCCCCCTGCTTCCCCTGAGGCTTCATAGGTTGTAGAAGCGAACACTGCCGCCCACCGCGCCCCGCCAAACACTTCTGACTTTTTCCAACCAAATGCACTGTTTTGTGCTCAGCACAGCACAGATTTGGGCAGTGGCGGGGGCAAAGCGAGGAAGAACCTGTGCCAGAAAATCCTCATTCCTGCCCAGACATCTCTCTCACGTTCTGACACCCAGGTCTGACACACCAGACTCCTGGGGACTCCAAACTCCCGTGGCAGTTCTAGTTCAAAAGACAAAGACACAAAGTCTCAAGGTCATGCTGGGTTCAGGCCCCAAGCACCTCCGCATGCAAGTGGCACAAAAGGCACTCGGCAAAAATGCAGGCACAGGGACGCAGAGAAAAACAGGTGCGTCTGCAAACTGGACCTCGCCTGGGCTCGGAGACCACAGCTGGGGCTCCCCGTCATACTTGAGCCAAAAGGCGCGGACAATGGGGGGTATGTACGAGGGTCACGGCGGGGCTTTCAACACTCCAGTGTAGCTTCACTGGCACAACTGCCTTCCTTCTTCCCAGGCAAGACGCTGATGCGCTAACGGCATCTCTGGCACATTTCACAAACCCCAGGCTGTCGGCATGACCTGAGATAGCGCCCCACTTGGACCCAAGCTGCTTCCTCCACGGTGACCGAGACCCCAAAGTGCAGCAGATTCGAGGACTGACTGTGTCACTGGTGAAACTAGGCGGCTTTGGGCAGACTTCTGGATTCTGGATTCTGCAGAGCACATAGGAAATCCAAGCTTGAGATCAGGCTCTTGACAACGCGTTTCAAGTGGGGCGTTTCCCTCTCTTGTTGTTAGACGCACGGCTGCTTTGTAAAAGTTCCCAATGAGAAGCCAACTCAGCTGATCTGTGTAGCAAGCGGTTGTATCCGTCAGGGTTCTTGAGAGAAACAGAACTGATAGGATGTGTGTGCATGTGTACATGGCAAGAGAGGGATTTATTTTAAGGGATTGGCTCAAGGGACCGTGGAGATTGGCAAATCCAAAATCTGTAGGGTAGACCAGGAGTCTGGAGACCCAGGAAGAGCTGATGCTGCAGCTCAAGTTCAAAGGCCACGTGGAGGCAAAATCTCTCTTCCTCGAGGGAGGCTGGTCCTTTGGCTCTTAATACCGTCAACTGATTGGGCGAGGCCCACCCACACCATGGAGGCCAATCTGCTTTACTGAAAGTCAGCTGATTTCAATGTTCATCCCGCCCAAGGAATAACTTTACAGGAACATCTAGAATAATGGCTGAACAACTATCTGGGTGCCATGGCCCAGCAAAGTTGACACATAAAATTCACCATCACGAGGGATCAAGAATGGAGCCTCAGTTCTGTGCATGTAGGGGAGGAAAATAACTCAGACAGCGCTATGACTCGCTTGATAGCTAGGGCATCTATACAGCATGGAGGTCAAGCTTCAGTGTTCAACATCCCACAGGGATGGCTTTAGGACTGGTGACCTCCCTGAGCCCCTCTTTCCTTATCTAAAAACTGGATAACGAGACACACAAAGACTCAGAAGGACACAGTGTGTGGTTCCATTGATAGGAAACACCCAGAACAGGCAGATCCATGGAGACACAAAGTAGGTTAGTGGTTGTCAGGGGCTGGGGCAGGGGCTGGGGAGTGACTGCTCATGGGGACGGGGTCTCTTTTGGGGGATGAGGATGTTCTGGAACCAGACAGAGGTGGTGGATACACAACACTGTGAATGTGATAAAGTGTCCTGTTGCTGAATGTCCCCGAATTGTTCACTTTAAAATGATTAATTGTATATTATGTGAATTTCACCTCAATCATCTCTTTCAAAATCACATCATATGAGGCCATGTCTACGTGCCCCTAAAATGATTTCGGCCGTCACCAGCCATGCAGCCCTGTGCGCTCTGAAATGCTCACATCAACGATCTAAAGCATCTGACATGTGATGCATGTCACTTTCCTATTGTCTTCGAGAGTCTTAATAACTTAGAATTCCATGGTGATTCCAAATGCCACCTATAAAAATACTACTAACCGACAGTCTGCATTCTCCTGGAATCTAGGCTCTGGGGTAAGGAAGAAAGCTAGGGACAAACATGATCCCACCTCTATATTCCCAGCAAGTTACTTGTTTATATCAGTAAAACAAGTGATGATTGTCTAACGGGGACCGGACCAGGAGCTGCACGAGTGAATCAGACACGGCTGTCACCCGGGGGCTCTGCTCACCATCTCTTCGCAAAAGAAAGGCAGTCAACACAGACCCAGGAGCGTAAGTGCAGAAGGCCACGCGCTACCCCCAGAAGGACCTGCACCCCTGAACTTTATAGTACAGACTGCATTGCACTGAATTCAATGTTAAGCCCATGAGAAAAGACAGGAAAGGTGTAGAAGAGGCTAGGAGGGAGATAAAAGGCGTCCACAGGTAGGGAGGGTGGAAATCCCTCCCTGGGTACCAAGGGCCAGGATAAGCAAATTACAGGGCCAGCAGTGAGCTGAGCCTTCGTCGCCCCTTGTTGGATTTCCCCATCCTGACTCCTCACCTCATATAACAAGGTAACCTCTTCCAGTCGTCCACTGCATGCTGGGTTATGGAGAAAAGGTGGCTGCAAAGTTTGCAGATTCGAAGTCTTGAGAATCAGCGCATCACCTGGGGCTCCTAGCCCGTCCACCCCAAACCACATCCAGGTACCCCACCTGTGAAGTCAGAGATCGGGGCCCAGGTCCTACTGTTGGTATAATCTCATGCCGTTGGACACAAACGTCCTCTTCCGAGGCAGACTCCCATACCTTAAAGAAAGCTACATATGTAAAAATTACAGAGAGAGAGAATACCTGTATACAGACATATACACGCATGTAGACATCTGCATGTATGTAGCTGTGTATTTATACCCATGCAAAATATGTATCAATATATGCATATAGAGATACATATTTGTATATAGAGAAATATAATATGCATGAGGTATATGAGTGAACATATGCATATATAGGGGCATATTTGTATAGAGAGACATATAAATATATACACACACATATATACATATGTAAATCTGTGCATATATGCACATAGAGAAAGACGTGTATATAAACATATTAATTTCCTTCCTTCATGGAGGATAGCAAGCCATCTTTGGAAGCACACTGTAAATGCACATAAACGATTTACACATTGTGTGTGTGTCTGTGTGTGTGTGTCTGTGTGTTTGCAGGAAAGAAGGTGGGAAATTGGGGAGATATACCAAAGCAGGAAGCATGTTTCCTAAGCCCAGGCGCTGGAGCAGAATATGCTGGGAAAGCCATCAAGGCACTAGCTATCCTCTGTGTAAACAACTGGGAAAGTGGAATGCTCAAACCAACACCAACTCCAGTCTTGGCAAGCAGGATCCATGCAACCATAGAGGGCTCCCTGGAGGAAGGAGAGCAGGGCGAGAAATGCCTTTCAAATGTGAATCTTGCTTTGTCAATCTAATGAATACATCTTAAGCTTGACAGTTGTTTCTTGATGAGACGTAAGATTTTGTACATCCGTCTGCATTTTATACATTTTTAGTGCTTTGAGTAGCTCAGTGTTAGGGAATCACTGGTTTGGACAGAAGAGAGAAGATTCATCAGCAGGTTGGAGGGTGGGTCATCCCAGAGCAGTGGAGGAAATATGGGCTGGTTGCTAGGTGACTGTGTCCTCTTGGTACTTCCATTCCCATCAGTACTGCTGGGGCTGCCAGCTTCTCTTACCCACAAGTCAGGACCGGATTGATAGAAGGATGCATGGGTGGATGGGTGTATGGATGACGGATGGCTAGATGGGTAAATGGATAGATGAGTAGACGGGTAGAGAATGGAGAGACGGATGGATGGATGGATGGATGGATGGATGGATAGACATGTAAGAAAAAATTGTGTATGTATGTTTAGATTATGTTTAGATTATTATTAGACTCTGGGTTTTTGAAAGCTGGGATCCCTCCCAAAATTTATCATCATCCAGGAATTCTGTGTGCCCTTGTTTATGGCAATAGATAGGGCAATCTACTTTTAAATCATATAAAGTTTAAATGGGTGTCTTGTCATACAGGGAATTTTTAAACAGGTGAAAACTCACCTTATTTGTCAGTAAAAGTAGGGTAGGTATTATCTCTTAAGAACCTTGTATTTTCTTTGCCTGAGGAAATAAATAGGGATGGTTGAAATTTGTTGGGGAAATGACTGGTGCACCCAGAGAATCCTCTGTGTAAGCAGAAAATAAACTTGGACGCGAGTGAAGGCTGCACAATTACTTCAGGGATCTGGGCTGGCTCTGGCAACGGACAGAAACACTCTTGTCCCTTACGCAATACAGGTGCGGCATTTAACCCGGGGAGTTGCACATTTCATAGACATCTTTGGGAATTATGAATGGCTGATGAGTGCAGTTTGGAAATACAGAGCCTTCAGGCAGGCAGTTCAATCCTCTAAACCGTGGCAATGGAATTAAGAGCAGAAACCACAGAAATCCACCATCAGGAACAGAAAGATTCCAGCACTGGCAGGGAAGCAGGTCACCACCAAGTCCAGCCAGTGGCTTTTGCCATCAAGAAGATTAAAATAATAAAGCCGCAATGGACTCTTCAGACACACCTGGAATTTACCTCATTCATTACTTCTCCTTACTCCTTTGTGGGCGTAGATAAGCAATTTCCCTGGGGGAACAATAGGCATACAAGAAACCAGTTGACTCGAATCACTTAAATCCCAAAGTTGGTGCCAAAAACCTATACCATGAAAGAATCTCAGCCTCTGGTTCAGAACTATTGAGATTGGGAATCTAAAATCTATTAGTCATCAGGGAAAATGAAAACCACAAGATACCAATTTACACTCACAAGAAGGGCTATAATTTGTCAAAAGACGGATAGTATCAAGTATTTGTGAGGATGTGGAGAGACAGGAACCCTCACACACCGTTGGCGGCAGCCACTTTGGAAAACTCATTGGCTGTTTCTTCCAAAGTTGAACACAAAGTTACCATCTGACCCAGCAATTCCACTGGTAGGTGTTTACCCAAGAGAAATGAAAACTTACGTTTCCATGAAGACTTGCATGTAAATGTTCACAGCAGTATTATGTATGGTAGCCCAAAAGTGGAAACAAGTGTCCATCAACAGGTGAATGATAAACAAAATGGAAAGGTACCCAGCCACAAAGGAATAAAGCACTGACACAGCCTGCAGCTTGAATACACCTCAGAAACACTGTGCTCAGTGGAAGGAGCCAGTCACAAGAAGCCACATATTATTACATAATTCCATTTCGATAAACCGTCCAGAATAGGGAGATCCTTGGCGACAGAGAGTAGATTAGCGGTTGCCTAGGGGCTGGGGGTTGGGGGCAGAGGTCAGAGAAATGACTACAAATGGATATGTTAGTTCCTTTTTGGGGGGAGGTTATGGAAATGTTCCAGAATTAGATTTGTGGTGATGGCTGAAAATTTACAAAAAGTATCAAATTGTCTCTTTGTTCGACACAGTGAATTTCATGATATGTAATTTATACCTCTGCAACCCTTGTTTTAAAACTACATGGAGGTGTTTGGTGGGTTTTTCAAATTCCTCCTTGCCTATTTCACAAGTTTTAGGGTGAAACCCTTTTCCTCTGTGGTTTTCCACCAGTATCCTTGCTTTGGAGTTCTGTCAAATGGGCTTTATGTTTCCATAGAGATCCTCCTAGGCAACGGGGGAGCTGGGATTATCTCCCCTGGGAAGGCAGTGGTCTCCCCCTGAACGGAGACAGAGGGCTTCACCCCTGAAGTGGCTTCCAAGGTGGCACTGGGACCCTCTGAAAGGTGACCCTAGATTCCTTGACTCAAAACTCCTTTTCTGGACAGAGGACAGACTTTGCCTTCCACCCACACGGAATTATCTATGTCCATCTTGAGCCACAGCAAACATTTGGTAGTTCTTCAGAGATACAGAGATAAGTCAGAGATAAGAGATAAGATACAGAGATGTCACCTATTCCTGGTTTACCCAAATTCAAAACACTTGGGAGAGTTGGGCCAGTTCTGGGAGGGACTGAGTCAACTTTGGGGGCTTAACCATCTCAGGGCTGCCTCTTGAAGACCCTACACCAAAGGGGCTTTTCACAGAGTGATCAAGATAGTTAGTCCCCATCACCCCCACCAACTCCCAACACACACACACACCTTCCCGGGCCATCAAATCTGCACCTTTATCTGAACATGTGGGTTTGCAGTAAAGCTTTCCACTGGGACATCACAGCTGATGTGTGAGTCATCACTGGAGAATCTAAAGCACAGAGGCAGAACATGATTGGCCTCTTCCCGTTTAAATAGCCTCCTTTGTTTTATTTTTAAAGTTTTGAAATATTGTGGTTAAAGACACAGAACGTGGACGGTTCAGGGGCGTTAAGGACATTCGCTTTGTTGTGTAAACATCCCCACCATCCGTCTCCAGAACTTTCTCATCTTCCCAAACTGAGGCTCTGTCCCCATGAAACACTCACTCTCCATCCCCCTCCCCCGGCCCTGGCCCCACCCTCCTGCTCTCTGTCTCTGTGGATTTCACTCCTCTAGGGACTTCCTGTGAGTGGGACCACACAGTATTTGTCCTTCTGTGACTGGCTTATTTCACCGAATATAATGTCCTCAAGATCCATCCACGTGGTAGCCTGTGTGAGAATTTCCTTCCCTTTTCAAGGCTGAGTAATATTCCACTGTGTGGATGGACCCCATTCTGTTTACCTATCCACCCATCCGTGGGCGCTTGGGTTTCTTCCACCTCGTGGTGATGAATAATGTTGAGTAGCTTCATTTAGTTTACAGCACGCCCGTGCTTCGCTTCAGGGCACCGTAAATCTTTAAAGGTGCTTCCGAAACACGCTGCTTGCAGCTGATTTTGAGGTTTCTTGTCTGACTTTGCCACACCCCCCAGGATAAGTGGTATCGAATGGAGCCTCAGGGTTCAGTTTCCCCGGAGGCTCCATCAGGTAGGCATGATCAGTCGATTGATTATTCAATCAATTGATCGATCAATTGCTCACATGGTTAATCTCAGCCTCCAGGTCACCTGATACCGCATGACCCAGTCCCCCACCCTAAATCGTATCGTTACCATTTGGCATGGTTTCCCCCATGCCAAGACTACCCAGGGTGACCCAAGCCCCCCTCCCCAGGCAAAGACGAGTATGGTCTGAACGTGTGTGCCCCCCCCCGCCAAAGCTCATATGTTGAAGCCCTAACCCCCAATGGGATGGTGTCAGGAGGTGGGGTCTTTGGGGGGTGATGAGGTCATGAGGGTGGAGCCCCCATGAATGGGATTAGTGTCCTTATAAAAGCGACCCCAGACAGCTCCTTCCCCTCTTCCTCCACATGAGGACAAAGGGAGACGCAGTCTATGAACCAGGAAGCAGGTCCTCACCGGACACAGAATCTGCCCCCGCCAGGATCTCAGACTTCCAGCCTCCAGAACTTAGAGAAATAAATGTCTGTTGTTTGTAACCCCCGAGTCTATGGTATTTTGTTACAGCAGCACAAATGGACTAAAGACAAAGACGCTCCCATCGGGCACGACATCCAAAGGGTTTAGACCTCCCAGAGTCCCCAGGCAAAGGCCAGAGCTCTTCGGGGTCATGGCCAAGTCTACTGCACATTCAGGAAAAAGGCCAGCGTTTTCCCCCCAGATACAAAAACCCCACAAACCCCCTGCTAGAAGTAGTTAGCTCCACAGAGCACAAGCAAGTGGCCTTTAACCACAGCCGCCACATGCTTTGGACGGTTCACCTTTCCAGAAGGGTCTGGGAGTCCACAGCACCCGCAGCCCGGCCACGCACCTGGCCCACGAAGGCCCACACACCCGGTTCTGGGGCTCGGCCTGGAATGCAGACAGCCCTGCCAGCCACAGCACCGCTGCTCAGGGACCCTGCCTCCCAGGCCAGCCCGCGGAGCCCCCTTTCTGGGGAGATTAAGACCCTATTTGTTTCCATCATTTGCTGCTTCATCCCTAATGGGCTACGTCTCTGCTCCAAAGCCGTCTTCCTGACAGCCGGTGCCAAGGATGATTAGGAGCCCCTCCAGAGATGCTCACCCCACCCTCTGCGCGCGTGGCATGTGATCACTTCTCGACAGACAGCCGAGCCCTCCAACAGGCCCTCTCCCCGCTTCTGGCTGGAGACGGGGATGCTCCATGAGGAAAAGATGTCTCCCTGTAATGCTTATTGACAAAACAAAGATGACATGTTTACATAATTGGTGACACATCTCACTTTTTACTTCTCATATTCTATTCATTAGGCTGCAGTGATACCCACCACCCATCCCCTCTTCCAGACATAAAAAGACAGAAATACGGATGTGGAGCTATGGAATCGATTTTTCCTAAAATCATCCAAGACCTCAGATCACTCTTGCTCTGCCAGGATGTCTCCTGCTGGATGAACATTTCTTGAGATGTTAATTGGCAAGGTGGAGGTCACCCCAAGCAGTTTCCTGCAGGTTCACACAAGGGCGGCCTGACCTCGTCACGCTCACTGGAGCCTTGAATCTGAGCAAGGAGGCAGCACGTGGGCGGCCATTCCTGGTGACCAGGCAACGTCCAAGCAGCTATACCCTGCTGGTGAGAGGGCAGCCTTGCAAACTCAGGTCAGCTCAAAACTCCAGGCTTGTATGCAGCTCTCTCCCAAGCACGGGGCTCCCTGGGCCACGTGCAAGCCTTCCTCTTCAACCCCAGCAAGTCTTTGTAGCTTTCCCCACCTCATGTCTACAAGGTACCTGACTACAAATGTCCCTCCAAACCACATCAAAACATTTAAGGATCAAGGGGCTTCTTCTCCCCCGTGGCTGAGGGGCAGCGCCTGCCTCATTCATTTTCACGCCTGGAGCAGCCCGTGGCCTCTGCTGTTTATCAAAACATCTCCAATCTTTTCTCTAACGTTTGGGGTTAAGGGGGAAACAAGAAAAAGAGAGAAAACTTTTGCCAAAACTCTTTAAACACGTGTGTTGTGAAGTAAATGGAACCCACATGTGTCTGTTTCATTTAGACTTAACTCATTGAAATGCTGTTGGGTCAGAACGGTTTCATTTCCAGAGCGTGTTCGGAATTCTCAGGCCCTCTGAACAAGGGAGAAGCACTTTGTTAGCAAATATTTCTCGTTATCCTAAAGAGAGACCTCAGCTCTCCGCTAAAAGAAGAAAAAAAAAAAGCCCAACATTGGAACAGGGATAACATCACATGTTTCTGCTTAGCCCTCCTGTTACAGCAAGAAAAAGAACTGTAACCCCTTGCAGAGGGGACTCCACACCTCTTGGGGGGATGGATCTGCACTCAAAGAGCCATTTTCTGTGGGCTTCCCTGGTGGCGCAGTGGTTGAGAGTCCGCCTGCCAATGCAGGGGACACGGGTTCGTGCCCCGGTCCGGGAAGATCCCGCATGCCGCGGAGCGGCTGGGCCCGTGAGCCATGGCCACTGAGCCTGCGCGTCCGGAGCCTGTGCTCCGCCACAGGAGAGGCCACAGCAGTGGGAGGCCCGCGTACCGCAAAAAAAAAGAACCACTTTCTGTAGACAAATGACATCTGCACCCTGCTGCAGGATCGAAGCAGACGCAGTGCTAGCAGCGTCTTCAGCAGCACAAGCTCCTGGTGGGGCTTGGAGTGAGTGGACGGAGGGACAGACCAGAGCTCCCCAAGGCCCCTCCTAAAATAAACACCATCACGAGATGTTGGCCCAGGAACCAGTGCATGTCACCTGGATGTTGCCGCTTATTTCGTCATCTGGGTTTCCAAAAAGTAACACTCAAACACCCACCGCACGGAAATAACCTACATGCCCGTCAACAGAGGAATGGATAAAGAAGAGGTGGTACATACATACAATGGAGTATGACTCAGCCACGAAAAAGAATGAAATAATGCCATTGGCAGCACCATGGATGGACCTAGGGGTTATCATACTGAGTGAAGTAAGCCAGACAGAGAAAGACAAATATCATATGCTATTGCTTATATGAAGAATCTAAAAAAAAAATGGTACAAATGAAGTTATTTACAAAACAGAAACAGACTCACAGACTTAGAGAGCGAACTTATGGTTACGGGGGGTGGGGGTGGGTGGGTGGGAAGGGTGATGGCGGGGAGGGATGGTCAGGGAGGTTTGGGTTGACATGTCCACACTGCTATATTTCAAATGGATAACCAGCAAGGCCCTACTGTAGAGCACAGGGAACTCTGCTCAGTATTCTGTAACAATCTCAATGGGAAAAGAATTTGAAAAAGAATAAAAAGTAAAAAAATAAGCAGTGTTGCTTACGTGCTTGTTTTTCTAAAAAACTGTTTATTCTCTCTAATATGTCCCTGCGATTAGGATATACTGCCCCCACCTGGCGTTTGCCTGTGACCCGATGGTCCCCCAGGCAGATTTGCTTCGGCCACGTTAGCTGAAATTCCATGACAAGGAAAAGGCAAGGGTCGAACGGGCTGCCCATGAAGACTTTTTGAAATGGAACTGAAGTGGCATTTAGGACACGGGAGGGAGTGGTTACGCACAGTAACACAGGGGCGCCCAGCAGCCGTCTGGATTCCAGGACCCACGCTGCCTCCCCAGCTGCCCCATCTCTGGGGCCCCGGCAGGGGGGGCTCAGCTGCACCAGGGGTCCGCCCACGACGTCCGGTGGCCCCTGTCTTGTGCCTGTCACCAGGACTTGAAGAGGGAGGCCCTAAATCACTGTGCCGGCAGAGACACCCTACCATGTCCCTAAGTCCCATAACCAAGGGTCCCTCTTGATCTAGATAAGCTGAAGCTTACAGGTGCCCGTGGCCCTGCCCTGCTCCCCACTGCTGGGTATCGTCATTCTCTGGTCCTGTAGGCTTCTCCTCAAGTGCATTACTGTCCTGGGGCCATAGCCAAGGACCACAGATGAGGGCTTAAAACAGTAGGAATTCATCCTCCCCCAGCTCTGGAGGCCAGACATCTGAGGTCAAGGTGTCCCAGGGCCACGCTCCCTCCAGAGGCTCCCGGGAGGGTCCTTCCTACGTCTTACTGCTTCTGGGGGCTACGGACGTCCCTGGGCTCGTGGCCGCGTCCCTCCCGTCTCTGCCTCTATCTTCCCGGGGCTTATCCTGTGTGTCTGTGTCTCTCCTCTTCTGTCTCTTAGGACCCTGTCTTTGGATTTAGGGCCACCCTCGTCCAGGAGGACCTCATCTCAGACCCTCCCTTCGTCACCTCGGCAAGCACCTTGTTTCCACATAGCATCAGACCAGGTCTGTACATCAGGCCCTGAGCAGGCCCGGCACAGCTTAGGTCGTAACGCCCACCGCTCCTGTGGCAGAGCCGTGGCCCTCCTCCCCCTGAGTCTCTCGGAAGCAGAATGTCCACATACCTAACTCTGGAAGCCTTGCTTCACCGCACACTGTCCCTCTTAAAGTGCATTTCCTCTTTCCTCAGGGGCCTAGAAGACATTTAGTCAGTGTCTAGGTTACCGTCATGCTAATCATTACAGTCAGTTCCTAGAGTTGTTAGGAATTGTGTTATTAAGGACGCTTACAGAGTGCAACACCACACGAAAATAATAATAGGTCCAACAATTAAATAGCCTGTACTGTGCCAAAGGCTTTTCAGATAACTTACCTACCGTCTTCACCCACATCTTGTACGCAGGTACCAAAAGCAGGCTGGAGAATAATCTCAAAGATGTCCTAACCCTAATCCCCGTGTCGTGGGCAGAATGACCCTCTAAAGATGTTACATGGACCAAATGCTGCTCCCCCAAAACGCAGACCTGGAACGCTAACCACCAAGGTGATGGTATCAGCAGGGAGGCCACGAGGTGGAGCCCCCGTGAGGGGACCAGTGTCCTTAGAGAAAGAGACCCCAGAGAGCCCCCTCACCCCTTCCACCATGTGAGGACGCAGCGCGAAGACGTCCCTCTAGGAACCGGGAAGAGGGTCCTCAGCCGACCACGCCAGCACCATGATCTTGGACGTCCAGCATCCAAGAACTGTGACCAGGAAATTTCTATGATTTATAAGCCCTCCAGTCTGTGGAATTCTGTACTAGCAGCCCAAACAGATGTGCATGTCCTGATACCTGGAATTGGATCTCAGACATCTGGTCTCCAGGACCACGAGACAATCAGTTCCTGTGGTTTGAAGCCCCCCGGTTCGTGGTCACTTGTTCTGGGCATCCCGGGACACGCACACAGACTGTCTTCCTGGGAGAATTCCCTGTGAATCCTGAACCCTGGATTTCTTCGCTGGCATAGCCTTTTAGGGGTGTTCATCTCCATCCCGGCCTCCCAGCACCTACATCCAATTAAGCCAAACCTCGCGTTGGTGACATGGGGAAATGTCCCACGTAGCTGCCAGGCACTGCGTCACCTGTACTTTTCCTTTAGGTCCTCACCCGGCCCAGGATGTGGGATCACCCAGTCACCTGTCACGGAGGGAAGGAAACTCAGCAGGCTGAGGAACCCAATCCTGTAGGGTTAGGACTCAGCCCCCCTCAGAACTCCAGTCCTCACCTCCTTCCCGCTTCCTCCGGCAGCTGGGAAAAGGCCAGGGCTGTGAGCACACGGAATGCCCCACAGGCAACGGGACACAGCCTCCTAACCAGGACACACAGGCTGGGAACGCTCTGAGGATAAATCCCCGAAAACACGCCTCCGTCCTCCAAAGTCTGCCACCCCCGGAGAATGTTCAGCTACTAGCATTATTTGTGGTGATCGTCATTAGAAATCATTTACTCATGAGCAGACTCACAGATACAGCGAACAAACTCGGGGTGACCAGTGGGGAGAGGGAATGGGGAGGGGCAGGATAGGGGAGGGGAGTAAGAGGTACTAAGTACTATGTACAAAATATATAAGCTAAAAGGATACATTGCACAACACAGGGAATAGAGCCAATATTTTATAATAACTCTGAATGGAGTATCAACTTTAAAAATGGTGAATCCCTATGTTGCACACCTGAAACTAATATAATATTGTACATCAATTATACTTCAATTAAAAGGAAGAAATCATTTACTCCTGTTCTCTGTCTGGACGTCCTTAACCTGTGCGCTGCAGTAGACACTGTTCACTGTGACTGGAACTTGACACCATTTATTGATATTCTGCATTTACCAGTACTTGTTCAACCAGACATCATTCACTCTCATCTTCATTAGAAATTATTTTTGTCAGCATCAGACAAAGTGTCAGCAGTCCTGATAACGTTGTTCCAAGTATCTCTGAAGGAGCGTGGGGCATTGGTAAGCCAGGAGAGACTTGTAGGCAGCTTTCCAGAATGTGCCAGGGGCTCACCTCATCGGCAGAATAGTCCACAGGGAAGGTCATCCATTGGTTGTTGCGTCTGCAGCAATCTGTCATTGATAATTACAGTGTGCGTGGCGGCAGTATTTACAGTAGCCACGACATGGAAGCAACCTAAGTGTCCATCAACAGAGGAATGGATGAAGAAGATGTGGTGCATATACACAATGGAATACGACTCAGCCATAAAAAAGAAGGAAGTAATGCCATTTGCAGCAACATGGATGGACTTGGAAGGCATTATGCTAAGTGAAATAAGTGAGAGAAAGAAAAATGCTGTATGATATCACTTACATGTGGAATCTAAAAAACACAAAAAATTAGTGAATAAAACAAAGAAGAAACAGACTCACAAATATAGAGAACAAGCTAGGGGTTACCAGCGGGGAGGGTAGGGGAGAGGTAGTATAGCAGTAGGGGGAAAAGGGTTATTACGGGATTATATGAAATCATGTGTGTGAAATTTTGAAAATTGTAGGGCACTATAGAATTTAAAGAATCTTTCATTCAGTAAACATTAAAAAGAAAAGAAAATTACAGACATGCCCCCACTGGGTGTGTGCAGGACAGAGCATAGACCTCAGAGGCTGGGCTGAAGCCTCAGCGTGAGGGACCCCGAATATCTTGGATGCCCACCCACCTTGACTTTAGGTCCTCATGGGCCCCCCATGACCATGCTCTGACCCCTCCATAAGGCTTGTTTGCTCTACCCCCATCACTGTCAGCGGGGAGAGCCTTTCTGTCCCAGGTGGAGGCTGACAAGAAAAAATAATTCTGCAGGACCAAAGGGACATCAGGGACCAGCTTCCCCCTGAAGTGGTATTTAGTCGGTGCAGGCAGAGGCTCTTCATTTGCCGTTTTAAATACTATTTGGCGTTTAAACTTTGATTTCACCCCATCTGAAATCGCACATGGTGATTTACAACAAACACCCTTGGGATGTAACGGGAAGCGTTTTTCATCCTAGCAAAAGCACACGAGACAGAGCGGGCATAACCAGCGTGTATTCAAAACCTGGAATCCCGGGTTCAAAAAGATGCTGTTACGCTTGGTGGAAATCCGCTGGCTGCAAAGCTGCCTCAGCCAAGTACCCGGTGAGGCAAGAAGTATGAGGCGGGGACGGAGGGAAGCGTCATCCTCATCGTGAGGGGCCGCTCACATCTGTCCCCCTGGTCGCCCGAAATTTATGTGAAACCCAGTGCTGAGCCTGTTTGGTAGAAGTAGCTGGGTAGATACAAAGCTAAAACGTAATCACCTAATATCCGGCAATACCGGCATTCAAAGGATATCCCAGGGCTTCCCTGGTGGCGCAGTGGTTGAGAGTGCGCCTGCCGATGCAGGGGACACGGGTTCGTGCCCCGGTCCGGGAGGATCCCACATGCCGCGGAGTGGCTGGGCCCGTGAGCCACGGCCGCTGAGCCTGCGCGTCCGGAACCCGTTCTCCGCGGCGGGAGAGGCCACAGCAGTGGGAGGCCCGCGTACCGCAAAAAAAAAAAGAAGATATCCCAAATACCTACTTCGGCCTCATGTTCGCCTTTATGTTTTTGTTCCCCCTTTGTTCAAAATAATTATTTTTGGCAACAATCTTATATTTTAGCCTTCAGACCTAACCCACGTTTAACTTTTTCACGTTATTCCAACTAAAAGAAGCTACTGGAGAATTCTGTATCTTATTTCAGAAAAATGAGGGGGAAAAGTCTCTAGTCGCTCAGATGTCTCTCCGCTACTAAGAGAGCTTTGTGGGATATTTTCCCCCTGTTTGTTGCATTTCTAAATGATATTTGAACAGGCAAAAAATGCAGAGGGAGATAAAGAACATTTTAATGGTTCCCCCCCCCCCCGGGTGACCCACCTAACATCCCCACCTCCTTGGAATAACCGGTCTGTCTGTGCCTGGCCACACGTGTTCCCACAGGCTCAAACACGGATTCACAGACATCACTGCATCAATGACTGAGATTTCTCCGTTACAAAACCAGCTCTTAATTCCAAACCGTCGAACGTCTCGGGTTTTACTTTCAATATGAGTGACGTTATCCATAAAGCACTGGGCAATTCTGAAGTCCAAATCGAGGACAGCATTTAACTCCACAAGCTGGACCAGTTTGGGATGTTCCAAGGATGGACTTGCTTCTGCTGGATTTAGGACTGGAGTTTTATGTTAGGTTTATGGACTTCAGATCTTCTTGGGGTCTGCCATCGCATGCCTCAGGGTTCTTTTCCTTTTTTTTTTTTTAACATCTTTATTGGAGTATAATTTCTTTACAATGGTGTGTTAGTTTCTGCTTTATAACATAGTGAATCAACTATGCATATAAATATATCCTCATATCTCTTCCCTCTTGCGTCTCCCTCCCTCCCACCCTCCCTATCCCACCCCTCCAGGTGGTCACAAAGCACCGAGCTGATCTCCCTGTGCTATGCGGCTGCTTCCCACTAGCTATCTATTTTACGTTTGGGAGTGTGTATATGTCCATGCCACTCTCTCACTTCGTCCCAGCTTACCCTTCCCCCTCCCCGTGTCCTCAAGTCCATTCTCTACGTCTGCGTCTTTATTCCAGTCCTACCCCTAGGTTCTTCATAACTTTTTTTTTTTTTTTAGATTCCATGTATCTGTGTTAGCAAATGGTTTTTGTGTTTCTCTTTCTGACTTACTTCCCTCTGTATGACAGACTCTAGGCCCATCCACCTCACTACAGATAACTCAATTTCCTTTCTTTTTATGGCTGAGTAACATTCCATTGTGTATCTGTGACACATCTTCTTTATGCATCCATCTGCCGATGGACACTTAGGTTGCCTCCACGTCCTGGCTATTATAAATAGTGCTGCAGTGAACATTGTGGTGCATGACTCTTGTTGAATTATGGTTTTCTCAGGGTATATGCCCAGTAGTGGGATTGCTGGGTCATATGGTAGTTCTATTTTTACTTTTTTTAAGGAACCTCCATACTGTTCTTCATAGTGGCTGTATCAATTTACATTCCCACCAACAGTGTAGGAGGGTTCCCTTTTCTTCACACCCTCTCCAGCATTTGTTGTTTGTAGATTCTCTGATGATGCCCATTCTAACTGGTGTGAGGTGACACCTCATTGTAGTTTTGATTTGCATTTCTCTAATGATTAGTGATGTTGAGCATCCATTCATGTGCTTCTTGGCCATCTGTATGTCTTCTTTGGAGAAATGTCTATTTAGGTCTTCTGCCCATTTTTGGATTGGGTTGTTTGTTTTTCTGATATTGAGCTGCATGAGCTGCTTGTAAATTTTGGAGATTAATCCTTTGTTGCTTCATTTGCAAATATCTTTTCCCATCTCAGGAGTTTAAAGTGGAGGGCAGAGCAGGCTGCATTTGTGGGTGTTAACGTCTTGATTTGTGTTTCAGCAGCAGTCCTCTCCTTGTCAAACCAAGCCAACTTTTCTTTTTTAATTCTTTAAATAACTCCTTCGAGGTGTTGGGCCCTCCCTCCTGCACCCCATCTTCTCCCCCGCTGGCCTCCCCCCAGCCAGTCCTGAATTACAACTAAGAGAATCATCCATGTCTCCCCAGGTCCACTGGATACACCCTGCCCTCCAAGCCCGCCTCTGGGAAGAGGGGTATCGGGATGGAAACCGTTGAGCTGCGCTCAAAGGCCTTTGGCTGGAAAGAATGCGCCACCACAAAGTTAGGACAGGAATGTTCCTAGCAGCTGCCCGAGAAAAGCGTCATGGGGTCTGAGTGCAAGACGGCCCTCTGCAAGGGGCGGGGCGCTTTGCAAAACACACAGGGCAGAACTGTGCGTCCTCGGGCAGCCCAGCCCTTCCACGTGGCGGGGACCTCTCCATCCTTTCCTGTGAGCAGTGCCCGCCTAGATTCGGGGCTGGTTCCCACCTCATGTGTCCATTCTTCACGCTTTTCACGCACAGAACCTTTAGGATTTTGGGGGCCACCAATCATCAGAGTCATTAGTGCCACCGCTGGGAGGCTTTGGCCGCCCCCTCCCTGTTCATTTTCTTGGCAATGAGCGTGTGAGTTTTAAGGAATTCTTTTCGTTTTCACTTGCTGGGAGATAAATGAAAGAAAAACAATGAAGGAAAATAACGCACGCCGAATGTTAGCGGCATTGCAGTCAGGACAATTTATTTCCTCCAGCGTTCACCTATGGTAAATACAGAGCTGGCCCTACGGTGGGCCCAGCCGGGCTGGCTTCCCACCCACAGATCCAGAGGGCTCCCCCCTCCCACCAGCAGGGTACGCCCACGTCACAGGAAGATTTACAACAACAGCACACCAAGGTGGGTCCTGTTACAAAAACGTTCTTCTTTGGGAAACGAGGGTGAAATATAATTATAATTTAGCTGTACCATTGAATAAACAAACTAGCCCATGTTCTGCGCCACCCAGGTTTTGCTCAATCTCAGGGCTTTAAATTGCTTTTCTTCCCTGCAAATTCACCCAGTCTTTGCAGGGAGGGAGGTTTCATGGACCTTGACGTGGTTCCTTGCCACCCAGAGTGCCCTCTCTGAAATGTGACCCTGGGCTAGACATCCAGGGAAAGTCTTGCCGGGATCAGGTGTAGAAAGTTGGACCTGTCATCTCTGGAGATGCTCTTGCCCTTTTGCCAACAGATGGAGTGTTCTGCTATAAATCTGTTAACTGTGGTCAGGGTGGAGAAGGCATGGGGAGAAGCTGCAGAAGAGGTTGCTCAGGTATGATTTGGGCTGGGGGCCTCAGAACCCTGGGAGAAAATGTAAGAAGGTCCAACTTTTCACACTTACGTGTCACACAACCGTGGACCATGCTTCCAAGGATGCGGCCCCAGGGAGAGGCAGACCAGCATCTTCAACAAAAACTCATGCCAAGAGGATGCAGATGTGCACGGTAGCTCCAAACTCAAGTCCATGAACGGAGCCCCCAATTCAAAGGCTCTTCCTCCCTGATCCTGGCACCGGCGGGGAATGGTTTTCTCTACTTGGTGAGTTGGGATATTTCCATGATGCTGGACCATGAAGAAGGTGGTCCAAGCTGGCTATTCCCTCCACCTCCATCCCTACTTCCACACTCATCAAAACGGTGAAAAAAATGCCAATTACCCCAAAGCTTCAGCAGGACACTGCTCACCTCAGGGTGTGCCAAACTTCCAGAAGAGTGAAGAACCGGGACTCTCACATGCCTCCTCACTCACCTTTCTTTTTTTCTCAGGTTGCTATAGTAAGTGTATGAAAAGAGAGGATAAGTCCCCAGATCTATTCAACCCCATGAGTCTTCTGCAAAACCGTATCAGTTTGGATGGTTACCTCCACAGCAGCCCACAATGTGGCCTGCGGGACATCCTCATGGGACTAAAAAACCAAATTCTTCACTGACTCACCTGCTCCAACGTTCCCAGGTGGCGATGACAGCATGCCAGTCTCCGAAAATGTAAAATTAGAGAATCCAAGTGTGAGGATGGGTCTCACGTAACAGAAACCTCAAAACCTCTCCCAAGACGCAAGAAAGATTTCCTTTAGGACGGGCTCCTGCGTTTCGTCTTGTCAAATGGCTTAGGATGGGTTGCCAGCTTTTCTCTTGAGAGGCGTTTTCAAAATCTTCAAAGGCACGCGGCCGAGCGTATTTCCCCGGCATTCAGCCCTACCATTCTCCTCTCTTGGTTTTATCCCGATCTTCCTAATTATAACTCTTGCACTGTGCTGAGAAATTCTCCGTTCTCCTTGGTCTTTCTGTCTTTCAAGGATCCATGGGATACTTGAGGACCCCCAGTACTGACTCAGCCAGCTCTGCTTGTTGGAAGCCTTCTGTCTTTCCTCAGAATCAATCCCCCATTTCCTTCATGACGTGAATTGTTCTCCCCTGAAATCTGTCCAATGAGTCTACACCTGACCCTCTCGACAATCCTGGGGTCTCCAAAATCTCCCCTCTCATCTACGCCCATCTGTGTCCTCCTGTGGAATTCCAGGGCACTCGGGACCCCCGTTCCACTCACCCAAACCCCCACCAAACCAGCCTGGTCTCTCCCTGGATGCTACACTTGCCCCCAATTGGACGTTTTTTGATGTGTTTAGACCGTGTTTCCAACCTCCCTGAGTTGGACCTCTCAGTTTCTCATTAGGAATCGAGCTTCATAAGAAAAGGTCATCAGGATGCTACTTGCCCCCTTCTTCTAAAGATTTGAGATGAGAGTCACATAACATAAAACTAACCATTTTAAAGTGGACAGTTCAATGGCCTTTAGAACACTCACAGTGTTGGACAACCATGACCTCTATCTAGTTCTAGAACCTTCTCATCCCCCCCCAAGGGAAACTCTGCACTCATTAGCAATCACCCCTCCCCTTTCCCCCTGCCCCAGCCCCAGACAACCACAAATCCACTTTCTGTCTCTGTGGATTTGCCTGTTCTGGACGTTTCCTATCAATGGAATCACACACTGTGTGTCCTCCTGTGTCTGCTTCTCTCACTGAGCATCGTGTGTTCAAGGTCCATCCAGGTTGTAGCCTGGGTCAGAGCTTCACTCATTTTCATGGCTGAGTCATATTCCACTGTGTGGATGGATGCCATGCTGTTTATTCATTCTTCCATTGATGGGTATTTGGGTTTTTTCCACCTTTTGGTTATTATGGGTGGTGCTGCTATGAACATACATGTACATGTATTTGTTTCAACACCGGTTGTTAAGTGTTTGGGGTAAGGAGTGCAATTCCTGGGTCATGTGGTAATTCTATATCTAACTTATTGAGGGACTTTCCTATTTGCCTCTCTTCATAAAGTCTCATAAAAGATGAGAAAATCCAGGAGAAAACCGTCCAAGCTAGCATAGTAAAGGCAACCACGTGCATAGGGAGAGAGGTCACTTCTGATTGTCACAGTTGGGGAGGGGGGCTACCAGCATGTGGTGGGTGGAGACCAGAGATTCTGCTCCACAGCCCACAGGGCACAGGACGCCCCATAGCAGAGAATCATCCAGCCCCAATGTCAATTGGCGGAGGCTGAGAAACACTGACTTAGCATGAGAGACTTAATATCCACCTATTGACTGATTTATCAACCTATCTTCTATCTATCATCTATCTGTTATCTATCTATATATCTTTACCTACCTTTCCATCTTTCCATTATCTATCTATCTATCTCTCTATCATCCATCATCTATTTGTCTATCATCTGTCTATCTATTGATCAATCATCTGTCTGTTATCTATCATCTATCTAGCTATTTATCAATCGATCTGTCATCTATCTACCTATTATCTATCATTTGTCTATCATCTATCTATTATCTACCTATTATCTATCTATCCAGCTACTTATCTGTCATCTATCTATCGACTGATCAATCATCTATCTGTCATCTATCTATTATCTGTCTATCATCTATCTCTCTACTGCAGTGGTTCACAACGGAGGATGATTCTGCCCCTCAGAAGACACTTGGCAAAGACTGGAGACCTCTTTGTTTGGGTGTCACAACTGGGTAGGGAGATGTTCCTGACATCTGGTGGGTGGACACCAGGGACCTTCTCAACATCCTGCAGTGCCCAGGATACCCCATAGAGCATTATCCAGTCCCGAATGTTCCCCTGGTGCGGAGCCTGAGAACCCCTGATTTAGCAGATGAGGAATCTATCCTGTGTGCCCAGCATTTCATACAGGGCCTGGCACACAGTAGGTCGTCAGTAAAATGTGTTGAATGAACAAATAAATAATCAATGAAGGAACAAGAACCATGAAAAGGTGACTTGGCTTTTCTTGACATTCACAGTCTCCCAGTAAGTTGTAACAGAGCTTCTACAGAAAGCAAACCTTCACCCAGGATAAAGACAGAGGTAAGAGATTGTTTTACAGACCAGAGGTGTGTTTTAAAGGCATTCTGGGGTCTTCTGAGCTCTCTTCCCACCACTCTGTACACATTAGGATCAAGGCATCAACACCCCAAGTAGGGTGGTGCCTCACACCCCACCTTCCCCTCTGACCTGGCCGTTTTCCATGTCCCTGAGAGATGCAAGATCTCCTGACACGTTTGCTCTTGTACCTGTAAAGGAACAGCACCCTCTTATCCCCTCTCGTGTTTTTCAGTTGACATCTAAGATATTTTTATCTTATGTTTATTCGTTGCCAAAAAACACAGTTTCTGGCACTTTTGCAATGTTGGTATTTTTCGATACATTTTCCCACTAAAAGGAACCAGAGCTCTTGGAGAAATGGAATATATACATATGTATGGTATATATACATACACAGATATATTTATCTAGTTCTTATATATATACACATATATGTACACGCAAACACCTGCATATCCGTGAGACACACACACACGCAGGTATCCACCATGGCAGAATGTCCCTTACTAAATCTAAGTAATGACTTCACAGACGTCTTTTTCAGAATTCTTTCACCTTTTTTGTACACTTGGCTGTTTTTTTCCCCATAATAAAAACTTACAGTTACAAAGAACCACAGACAATTCTGACGTTCGTCTTGACTGACTCCCAGAGCACACCCGTCAGAACCCATTCTGACGCACCCCGTCACGGGCTAGACGGCCCCAAAGCCGAGGGGTAAAGTCCAGAGTCCGGTGTGTTGGTGGTGGGGTCTCAGCTGGGTCAGCCGCCACCTGGGCGCCTGGGGCCCCTCTTGTCTAAGGACTCTGCCTTGACTCTCACTTACATCCTCCTCGCTGCAGTTAATGTCACAACTATTTTTAAAATTTAATTTAATTTCCCTGCCTATCCTCAGAGGAGCAGGAAACAGCTGGTCCCATTGAGTTCTCTGGCCCCAAGCCTGGAGCACTGTTATTAAATTTCCCTTCAGCTGGTGCTGGGCATTTTTCAGGCTGCCGCATGCAAATCGCACCGATTGGTATGCAAAATCGCCCGCCCCTCCCCCCGCTCCCCCTGTCCCCTGCCACGTCTGACACACCTGGACAGAGGCCTGGGGGCCGAGACCCAGCCTCCCCTCCCCTCCAGGCTCCTGTCTCCGAAGAGGCGTTATTAGTCTCTGACGGGGACCACAATGCTCATCGTTCCAGGTGAGGGCAAGTTGAAAGGCAGCCCACCGTGCTCGGAGGTGGTGAGATTAAAAACACCGCCTAGGGCTTTCCTGGTGGCGCAGTGGTTGAGAGTCCGCCTGCCGATGCAGGGGACACGGGCTCGTGCCCCGGCCCGGGAGGATCCCACGTGCCGCGGAGCGGCTGGGCCCGTGAGCCATGGCCGCTGAGCCTGCGCGTCCGGAGCCTGTGCTCCACAACGGGAGAGGCCACAACAGTGAGAGGCCCGCGTACCGCAAAAAAAAAAAAAAAACCACCGCCTAAAAGAAAAAAAAAAAAAAAAAAATCAAAACGCGGCACCAGAATTACTTTCTCAGTGGTGGGCTTTTCATAGAACTTCTCTCGCAGGGAAGACCTTCATAAGTTTGCTACTAAAACGCTGGTGGTGAGAGACACCTGCCCACCTCACAGGTACAACCTGACCCAGGAAGAGAAAATAACGACATGCTTTTAAAAGCGAGAATCAAGTTAAACCGGGGGGGGGGGGGGGGGGGGGCGGGGAGCAAGGGGGCGGGGGGCAAGGGGGGCGGGGGGCAAGGGGGGCGGGGGGCATCTTAAAAGGCAGAGAAGTGGTGAATGTTACACATTTGCCTGTGAAAACTAGAATAAAACTCGGTCGGAGGAGCAATGGCAGCCCTTCCTTAATCTGTCTTTTGTCTTGTTTATGGTAAGAGACAGTAACAGCGTCAGACACGGTGGGGCTGGATGGGGGGTGGAGGGAGGAAAACTCAGACGTGGGCTCAGGAAGGCGGCTGAAGCCCACGACCTCAGGACGAGGACCAAGGCGCGGCAATGCCACCTTGAGATGGAACGTGCCCGCCACAGATGCCGCCCTAGAAAATCCACCTGTGTGCATCTCAGCTACTACAAAGAGTCACACAAGAGCTTTGAAAACCCTGAAAATTTTCCGTTAGAGCTTCCTTAGTGATAATGCCTTTAGGACACTTGGTCGTGGTTCCGACTAAGGGGCGTCCCACCCCATCCTGGGGATGCCTGCTGCACTAACGTGTCCCCAACTGGGACACAGTCTACAGGGCACCTCTCTCCCCTTAATCAACCCCATTGTCCAAACAACCACACGGAAGGAATGGACTGGGTGAAGAGACCCCTGCACCGCACCCGACCAAGCTTTCTGAAGCAACAATCTGGGTGAGACCTTTCTGTCATCAGAACAATTTCACCCTTCCCCACTGCTGTCTCGGAAAAACATCATGTGCGAATCTGCCTCGCCGGAACCGATGCAGAACATCTCCTGGTTGTAGAGATTCCACGACTGTACGCTAGTTCTAAAAACGCTGAGAAATAAACATTTGTGGAGTGTGAAACTCAAACACCAGCCATCTCTTTCCTTCTCCGATCTTAGCGTGGGGAACCGTGGATGTTCCTAAAAGCAACAGCCTTCTTTTCTGTTGTTGTTTTAAGGGAACGCTCTATGTTGATGGCTTCCCCCGTCCCCATTCAATTCATTAAACTTCTGACACTTGAAAATATTTGTGGATCGTCCTCGTGAGCTTAAAGCACGCGCCTCGTTCGCCCTGATGACCGGGGCGTCCGGGAGAGGTCTGCAAGAGGTACTCGCGTGCAGGCAGCCACTTACCCATTCCGGGAAGAGGTCTCTCCATCGGCGAGCCGGTCCTCCACGCTACAAAATGGACCTTTGGAATCTCTCTCCCTGCCACCCCTCCTGCACGTGAATTTCCTCTTCCCCAATCGTTTTCCTCCTTCCCCTCCGCCTTTCATGTTCTGCTTCTTTAATAAGAAGACCAGGCGTTGCCCTAGGAGCTGGGGTCGGCTGTAGGCAAACCTGTTATCCATCATGCTAATTCCCAGGCTCTGGCCTGTGCCAGATGGACAATATTCCATTGTTGAAAGGGCTTTCTCCGTCTCCTCTGCAGATATTAGACAAAAGTCAGGATTATTAAAGCATGTGTGTACCACACGGAACCAGCTCCCGGAGTCCGGGATGCACATGTGCCCTGCGGGGCCAAAGGGTCCACAGATGTTGGGAAGAGACGCAGAGAGGAGACACTACTGGCCATGACAGTGAAGCCCTCATCCCCTCTCCCCTCCGCACACCCAGCCCCGCCAGCGCCACGCCAGGTACAGGACCTGTCCCTTCCCCAATGAAGACACGGTGGCCTCGCCTACCTCGCCAGGCGACACCAGCCCCACCGTGGACTTGGATCACGTTCTCTTTGCTGTTTTTTGATGCATGAAGCCGTCAGATAAGGAGGTGTTCAAACACGCCCCACCGGGCAAGTCAGGTCCGAGAGATGGATTAGAGAGAAAACAAAAGCTTACCCTCCACCCCGAACCTCACACGTCTAGCTCCCCTCCACACGTGGCTCAGGGTTGGGCCTCCATGCAGACGTGGCCCCGGGAAGGCAGCCACGGTTTGGTGAGTGACCCCTGATCAAAGATCCAGCCGTTTTCCCCGTAAACACGCAGACGATGTTTTCCATAAGCGGGCTTGGGTATTCCTAGGTGTGTTCACCTCCTTTGCAGAAATGCCAGCTTCAGAGGGAAAGGAAGCCTTGTCTGCAGCTGGGGGTCACCAACACGGGAAGGGGGCTCCGTGGCAGGCACTGGCCTCCTGCTGGAATTAACTGTGGGCAGGGCTGCCTGTAGACAGGGATGCCCACACGCTGCTTCCCAGGAGTCCCGCATCTTGTCGACACCACCCAGGCCTCACCCCGGGTGATGACGAGACCCCGCAGGTGCCCTCAGATTCCGGAGCTGACTGAGGACCAAGACAGTGAGGCCTGGGGCTGGGATTGGCCTCCGATGGGAATGCGTGTGTTCTTATTCGATGAGTAGCTCTACTGAGACATAATCCACACACCCACGTGGAGTGGACATCTGGTTCGCTCCCAGCACATCCACAATGTCGTGTAACCGCCCTCTATCTGGTTGCAGAACCTTCTCACCCCCCAAAGGAGAGCCCGTCCCCACGAGCCGTCACTCACCATCCCCCTCCCCAGCCCCTGGCACCACGAACCCACTTTCTGTCTCTATGGACACTGTGTGTCCTGCTGTGTCTGGCTTCTCTCACCGAGCATCGTGTGTTCAAGGTCCATCCACGTGGCAGCCTGTGTCAGGGCTTCACTCCTTCTCATGGCTGAGTCATATTCCACTGTGTGCATGGACCCCGTGCTGTTTATCCATCCACCCACCCATCCATCCACCCACCCATCCACCCACCCATCCATCCACCCATCCATCCATCCACCCATCCATCCACCCATCCATCCACCCATCCATCCATCCACCCATCCATCCACCCACCCACCCACCCATCCATCCACCCATCCATCCACCCACCCATCCATCCACCCACCCATCCATCCACCCATCCATCCACCCATCCATCCACCCACCCATCCATCCATCCACCCATCCATCCACCCACCCATCCATCCACCCACCCATCCATCCACCCATCCATCCACCCATCCATCCACCCACCCATCCATCCACCCACCCATCCATCCACCCATCCATCCACCCATCCATCCACCCACCCATCCATCCATCCACCCATCCATCCACCCATCCATCCATCCACCCACCCATCCATCCATCCACCCATCCATCCACCCATCCATCCATCCACCCACCCACCCATCCATCCACCCATCCATCCATCCATCCATGGACACTTGGGTTCCTTCCATTTTTTGCCCCTTGTCAATCATGCTGTTATAAACATCCAGCTACAAGTATTTGTTTGAGCTCCTGTTTTCCATTCTTTGGGGGTATCCATGTACGAATGGAATTCTGGGGCATACAGCAACTCTATGTTTAAACTTCTGAGGCTCCCTTACCTTTTTAACTCACTTTTTTGTGTTCGTTCATTTTTACTTCCTTATTGGTTCATGTACCAATTTTCTGACTACAGATGGATACATTATCATGGGGTCCTCAGCTTCCCAAAGAGACACATTTATTAGTGATAGCTGTGTGCCCACATCATTGAGAAATACAGAGGCAAATGGTCCCAGAAATGATAGAGTTTGAGGCAGACAGGGGCCTCCTAGTTTTTGTTATAAAATGCATAGTATATGATATGAAAGTTACACGAGTCAATCGTACGAGTTCTCATCACAAGGAAAAAATTTTTTTGTTTCTCTAATTTTGTATCTATATCAGATGATGGAAGGCCATTAAAGTCAGTTGATGATGTATGTGAGTCAGATCACTACGCTGAACACAAATTTATACAGTGCTGGGTCTTAATAAAAATGAAACTGTAAGAAAAAATGCATGGCATTTGGACTATTACTGAGCAATGAAGGTAACGTAACTGTTCGCACAAATGAACTTATTTACAAAACAGAAATAGAGTCATGAAGGTAGAAAACAAACTTATGGTTACCAAGGGGATAAGGGAGGGAGGGATAAATGGGGAGACTGGGACTGACATATATACACTACTATGTGTAAAATAGATCACTAATAAGAACCTGCTCTATAGCACAGGGAGCTCTACTCAATACTCTGTAATGAAAAGAATCTAAAAAAGAATCTAAAAAAGAGTGGATATATATATATATATATATATATATATATATATATATATATATATATATATATATATATATAAAACGGAATCACTTTGCTGTACAGCAGAAGTTAACACAACACTGCAAACCAACTGTACTCCAATACAAATTTTAAAACAACAGCAACAACAAAAAGTAAACGAGGTCATACCTTATGGCATGTGAACTTACGGGATTAGCTTTCTTTACCCCTCAACGTAATTCTCTGGAGGTTTATCCAAATTGTACCAACAGTTACCAACATGTGATATTTGTCTTTCTGTGTCTGACGGACTTCGTTTACATAACAGTCCTGCGATGACAGAATTACAGAGACGGGGCCAGATTTGTGGCCGTCAGGGGCCCGGGAGGGGGCAGGAGGGAGATGGGTGTGGTTATGGAAAAGGCAACGGAGCAATCCTGGTGGCGATGGATGGTCCGTGTGTCCACTGCGGGGGTGGATGCACAGATCTGCACGGGGGATTTGATGGGACATTATACTCTAAAAATGGAGTTAAAAAGGACCAAAAGTTGTCAATATTGTATGGAGTCTGGCAGTGTTGACACTACCCTTGAAATAAATCTCTGCACCCAAGATGCAGGGTGAGTTACCAGGAGACTTGGAGGTACTGTTTGTTCATTTATTCTGAAAATATTTCTTTATGGGCCAGGCACTGTTCTGTGCATCAGAAAGGTAGCGGTGAATGAGGCAGACAAAAACCCCATCTCCTTGTAGGGTTTCCCTTCTCATTGGAGGAACAGGCAAATAGATTGTGCGAAATACATGGCGCATCAGGTGGCCGGATACACTAAGACAGGGGATGGAGTAGAAAGCGCCCAGCAGGGTGGTCTCCTTATTAAAGAGCTAGGCCAGGAGAGTGTCCTTGAAGAGGTGACACTGAGCGATGACCAGAGGGCGGGTCAGAAGGGAGCCACGTGGGATGTCTGGGGAAAAGCATTCTAGGCAGAAGGAACAGCCAGTGCAAAGGCCCCAGGGCAGCAGGGGTGTGTCTGGCACATTCAAGGGACAGAGAGGGAGCAGGTGTGATGGGTGGAAGGGAGACGGGTATTTCAGGTCATGGGGAACGGGGGGGAAAATACCAAGGACAGTTGTAACCCTCCAGATTTCATGTGCTTTTGTGCTCAAGTGCTGTTCCAATGGCCAGAATTCATTCCTGTTTGCACTTGATTCCACAGCATGCTTTGGTTTGCTAAAAGAAAAATAAACAGACCCAGCAAAATTCTTCTCCACCCCCAAAGTTGACCCCAGCTCTTTCTTATCGGTGAAGTTACCTCTGTCTGGAGATGACCAGGTGAAACCTCACTTTCAGCCGTTGATTCCTTATTTAAAGAATTAAGTGAGCAACTAAGTTTCAAAGGCTGACTTTTTCCATCGTTTTTAAAATTACTAGACCTAATTTTGTAGGTTTTCAGAAAAATTGGGCAGCCATTACAGGGAATTCCCATATAACCTCTCTCCCCACTCCTCCAGTTTCCCCTGTTATGACCACCCTACACTGGGTGGTACGTCTGCTACAATGGATAAATCAAGATTGCTACACTATTATTAACTGAAGTGCACCGTTTCCATGAGGGATCACCTTTGGTGTTGTACATTCTATGCGTTTGGATAAATGTATGATGACATGTACCCATCATTACAGGATCATACAAAGTAGTCTCACTGCCCTAAAACCCCCCCGCACTCTACCTATTCATCCCTCTCTCCCTCCTCGCCTCAAATCCTTGACTCCGTTGATTCTTTTTCTCCTTAGCCTGTGCCTCTGTTCTTTTGTATATGATATTTTTATAATGAATACATTAATCGTAGTGAACTTAGGGTAAAACCTCCCATATTTCTGTGCAGCCCGGGCAATAACATGCATTCGATTAAACTGGTCGCAAACACCTAGGAGAAAAGTGTTGAATCCATAGGCTTTCCAGATCACCAAAGAGGGCAGGGTGGACGTCCTCTCTGCTTCTGTAGGGGGACCAAATCCTGCATGAATACGGCCTCATGTTCTAGATCTATAGCTCCAGATATTGGCCCCAAGACTGTTGTCAGCAAACCATAGAGAAATAAAAAGAGACCCGTCCTTCAGCAAGTACAATGTCACTTGGCTTTATTACATCCCAAGGGCGATGCTCTATGCTGTTTGGGGTATGAAAAGGATTTTATCTTGTGGGATGATGGTGGTTATACATGGATGTGTGTTTTCCCACTCTCTGATGGGGAAATAAGACCTCACAATCCCACCTCAGTTACTTACAACATTTTTTTTTAAGTTTACATCTAGGTGCCCATGTGTGTCTATTCAGGATGACAAGGGTCGCAGCGGGAAAGGGGACTTATTTGTGGCAGAACCATGGCAACGGGATGGAAAATGCAACCAAACTGGGAAAGTCCCTGCAGGTTGGAGGTTGTAGAACACTTGAGAATGGTTTTTAGTACATGCAAAAAAAGGAAGAGGTTGAAAATATGATCTGAATAACGTTCATTCACCTCGGATTACAGAAAACATATGCGGCGGTGCAGGGAAGGATTCTAGGGCCCCGCTGCAGCTCTCCCAAGACTTGTCATAAATCACAGCCACACTGAGATAAGCTCAGTGGCCAGAAAGCCAGGTCCGGTGACACGCTTCCACCCAGGGTATCAACTGCTCTCAGTTGGCGATGGTTGCACGCACGCGAGTCTGGTTCCCGGGCAATGATAAAGTGTGAACCTACTCCCTCCCACCCCAGCAGGGGCGGCAGAAAACATGTGATACCACTTAGGTCGGCATGAAAGCAATCTGCTCTCATATCAGATGCTTTGTGCAAAGAATGTCAGGGCGCCGGAGGTCACGGGCAGGCAGGCTTTTAAAAAAGCTGGAGGTGGGGCATGCAGGAGGCCTCACCCCCAAGTCTCCATGGCCTGTTATTTTTCTAATAACAGGTCACGGCTGAAAAGGCATCTCAGAAGATGTAGAAATGTCCCTTGACACACACGGGAGATGGTCCAGGCTTTCAGATTTCCAAAAAAAAATCAAAAAGGAAAAGAAGAAGAAGGAATCCTTGGGGGTCTGCCAGCGGCTTGGCTATTCTGTGCCCCCGAGCTGTTTCCTTGATGGTTTGGGGTCCTCAGGACTGTTTTTCAGAAATGTCCCAGCCCCCACCAGCCCCCAAGGAGGAGCCAGGCTGAGGAGCCGCCTGGAGGGGAGAAGTACTGGTGCCACTTTGGTGGGAGCTGGGTCACCTGCCCGGGGCCATGCCCTCTTGCCAACTTCGGGGTCCCGGCAGCCCAAAGACAGACAGAAGCAGGCAGCAGGAAACTCGCAGCTTCTGGAGGGTGTAGGCACATCCGCTGTCACCCACACCAGATGCACTGTATTAAAGAAAATAATAACATACCAGCGAAAAACCTAATAAAGGTACATTGGTCTCCTCTCCTGCAAACAAGTCTGATGTCATAGAAGCTACTTCTTGTATTTATAGCCTTGTAATTCTCGGTTATCGGATGGTATCCCGTCTGTCTGACGGTGATGGTTTGCATAATGCACTGTTTGTGACAAATGTGGGGAAAGAAGAGCTGCCACAGAAAGGAAGACAGATGGGCCCATCCGTTACAGATACAGTGACACTCCTGCCCCGGCAGGGCTCCTGGGAATCTGCCGCAGAGACAGGAAAATGGGTAGTCAGAATCAAACTCGAAAAAAAACAC
The DNA here is from genome assembly GCF_949987515.2 of Delphinus delphis. Classification (NCBI taxonomy): domain Eukaryota; kingdom Metazoa; phylum Chordata; class Mammalia; order Artiodactyla; family Delphinidae; genus Delphinus; species Delphinus delphis. The sequence goes on from NC_082704.1 coordinate 126,153,822, forward strand.
AAAAACCAACCACCTTACAGGGAACAAAATAAATTGTTTAGAAGCGAACAGAGCAATAGATATTGAGGGGGGAGCATATAAATCAAAATTCAAAAGAGATTAACCCCCCAAAAAGGGACTCTCCTTGCCATACGTGGAGGAGGGCAAGGGATACAGGCAGGGGAGGGGGAGGGGTGGAGTAGAGACGAACGAATGATGCACGAGGTAGCTTGCTCCAGGCGGCCTCTTCACCCCCAACTCCTCCTCTCCCCTGGGTCACCCAGCCGTCCACCCACTTGTTTGCTTCGCCATCATGCACTCAATGGCTGTTTCTGAATGTGCATCTGAATCCCAGATGTAGCCAGCTGCCCATCAAAGAAGGAAACACAGGGCGACATGGCTTCTTATCGCGGGAGGAGATGCTTCGTACCTGCAGGAGAGAGTCGAGCCCGCAGAGGGGTCCATCCACAAATAGTTTGAGTATGTTCTGGGTCTGACATCCTCGGGGTGAGGGCGCGTCCACAAGACACGCACGCTTGCCCTCTTGGAACCCGCAGCCCGAGGGGCAGGGGTGGGAGGGACGATCAGGAACGTCCTAGGGAGGTGGACAAGCACACAGTAAGTGGGAGAAGTGACGGAAATGAAGACAAGGCAGGGGAACCAGGCCTGACCTGGGGGATCCGAGAGGGATCCCTGACAGTGTGCCCCGTGGCTCAGCTCATGGACACGGATGTGCTCAGGACCAAGGTTGTGGGTCTTGGTCAAGCAAGAAGTGGGCTGTGAGTTTAGATGGTCCTGAGAAAATGGTGGGATATTTGGGGTTCTGAATGGGTGTTTGCTCACTGGGTCATTCATTCATCCACTGACTCATCCATTCATTCATTTCCAAGCTGTACGGAGGGACTCCTGTGTGCCAGATGTGTGGACCAGATGAGGTCCCCACCCCTGTAGCTCACAGTTGAGCAGGAGAGATGCCGAGGGCACCCCATGGCTCCAGGACGTGGAAAGTGCTGCCCCAGAGGTGGGCACAGTCCCTGGGGAAGGAGAGGAGTTGCACACCCAGATGGACGATGGCCAAGGCTCAGCTCAGGTGAGGATGTGCACAGACTCATGAAGAACAAGAAGCCAGAGTCGGCCGAGGGGATATGCCAGGAGCCCTGGGGCAGGGACCACAGGGAGGGCCTTCTGAGGAGACTCAAACATGCTGGTGTCACACCAGAGAGTTAGGAGATGGCAGATGCTGGAGAAGTTTAAGTGGAGGGTCCCATGACCACATCTGCGTCATAAAAAATATTTCCTCGGGGTCTCCTTGAGCACAGATGGAAAGGGGGGCGGGTGACAAGGCAGGACACATGGGGACAGAGGATGAGACAGGAGGAGACAAGATGACTTCGTGAGGGGAAGGGAGAAACATGTCTCAGAAAACAACAAGCATTAATTTTGAACATCAACAATAAAGACACTCGTGGTCTGTTCTGCTTCGATCAAAATATATTAAAAATGCTCCAAATAGGGAAGGGCACAACATCTTCAAAGGAAACTCGTCAATGGGCTACCCTCTCAGCAGAGGACACCTGTACAGCATGTTGCTTCCCATTAGTTATACCAGAACATTCGGGGGAATCCAAGAATCACGGGCAATTTCCTAACCGGGATGTCGGTTCTTGGAAGGAGGAAGCAGATGGAGGAAACACACAGAAGTTTGGCCATAGCGGTATCTCTCTCCCTGAGAGAAGGAAAACACCTGGGGCTTTTGCAGGCAGTTCTGGGTTCCCTGGAGCCGGCTTCCCTAGGAGGTGCCCCTAATACCTGGCTTGGGACCCTCCGTGGATTTTAACATCAAGGCAAAGATTGCGGCAAAGGTGGTGTTGCCTTCTGAGTGGGCTGCTATAGCCAAAAACCACACACTGGGGGGCTTAAACAACAGACATTTATTTCTCCCAGTTCTAGAAGCTGGCAGTCTGAGATCCCGGCGAGGGCAGATTTAGTGTCTGGTGAGGACTCTTGTCCTGGTTCATGGACAGTCATCTTGCTATATCTTCATATGGAAAAAGGGGTGCTGTCTGGGGTCTTTTATAAGGACACCAGTTTCACCATGGGAGCTCCACCCTTATGACCTCATCACCTCCCAAAGCCCCCACCTCCTAACACCATCCCATGGAAGGTTAGGTTTCAACATATGGATTTGGGGGACACAAGCATTCAGCCCATAGCAGGAAGTGAACGAGTTAGAAATGCCACACTGAGGAGAAAGTTGATGTCATCTTCGGCATGGGATGGGTTACAGCACAATTACCTGGTTGGCGATGCCAAGCAACTGCCTTTCAAGTCAACACATGCATACTCAAACTATTTGTGGGTGGACACCCCCGCCGGCTTGACTCTCTCCTGCAGGTATGAAGCATCTCCTCCCGCGATAAGAAGCCACGTCCTGTGCTTCCTTCTTTGAAGGACAGCTGGCTACCTTGCGGGATTCAGATAGGCATTCGGAAACAGCCATTGAGTGCATGATGGCGAAATGAACAAGTAGGTGGACGGCTGGGTGACCCAGGGGAGCGGAGGAGTTGGGGGTGAAGAGGCCACCTGGAGCAAGCTGCTCCTGGCCTCCCATGCACCCTGTCTCCCTGTCTCACCGAGACCCTGTCTTGTCAACCAAGACCCTGGTCAGCCAAGACACTTGTCCAGCAACACCCTTTGTTCACCAAGACCCTGTCTTGTCAACCAAGACCCTGCCTCACCAAGACCTTTGTCTACCAAGACCCTGTCTCACCAAGACCCTTGTCAACCGAGACCCTTGTCTACCAACACCCTTTGTCCACGAAGACCCAGGCTCACCAAGACCCCACCCACCAAGAACGACCCACCAAGACCCTAAAGGCTCTTCTGCAAGCCCAGCGCTCCCAGAGGCCACCATTCCCCTGTGTCTCTCCCCACACAAAACTCAAAGCATCTCCCCTTCAACATGAGTCCCCTTAGAACCGCAACTCCTGAAAGACCAACTTGAAATTTGCTGCAGGATCAATGAAATTTCAAGAACACAGTTCTCTTAAATGGACTAGGGTGGCAATTGGGGGAACAACGATAGCCAAGGGTAACTTGTGCTGGGCTCCATGGAGACGATGAGATAGAAGAACACTTCCGTAATTTTATCCGTTGACCCAAAACACTCTGTACCATAATATCCGTATTCAGGGGTGCAAAATAAGATTTATCTAAGCATCTTCGAGAGTTAAATGTTTACGGAAAGAGTGGAGAGTGAAAGAATTTGGCAGGTGAGTGATGACCACCACTATTAAAAGAATACTTTCCTCTTGCAAGGATAAGTGAGGAAGGGTGTCAGATATTTGTGTCAAGATGTGTCGGAAAATAATCTGTCTGTGTCTCAGGAGGAGACACTTTGAGGGCACCCAGGTTTATGAGGTTGTTCCTGACACAGCTCAGCCGTGAGTCCGTTCCTCAGCTCCTGGGAGAGGCTGGCTGCCCACGTTCTCCCACAGGGACAGAGCCTGGGGTGACTCTAAATGTCCAAGATCAGGGAAGCAGGTACATCCCATCACCCCTGCATGCTTGATCATTTATGCAGCCATTGAACAAATATTTATTGAGCTCTCCTTTCTCCTTGCTAGAAAACTATACCTCCTTTAAAATTATGTCATAGAAGTAAATGCAAAATCTGTGAAGATGTCAATCACGTTTTGTTGCGTAAGTTAAGTAAGATAGATTAGATGATAGATGGTAGAGATAGATACATACAAATTAGATAGATGTGGGACTTCCCTGGTGGCGCAGTGGTTGAGAATCTGCCTGCCAATACAGGGGACACGGGTTCGAGCCCTGGTCTGGGAGGATCCCACATGCCGCGGAGCAACTGGGCCTGTGAGCCACAACTACTGAGCCTGCGTGTCCGGAGCCTGTGCTCCGCATCAAGAGAGGCCGCCACAGTGAGAGGCCAGCGCACCGCGATGAAGGGTGGCCCCCGCTCGCCACAACTAGAGAAAGCCCTCGCACAGAAACGAAGACCCAACACAGCCAAAAAGAAATAAATTAATTAATTAAAAAAATAGATAGATGAAAAAGACGCCGTGATAGATGAATAGAGAAATAGATATAAATATAGATAGACAATAGTTAGATGAATAGATAGAGAATGGATGGTATAGATAGATTGATTGATAATACATAGATGATAGATAATAGATTGATAGATTGATAATATAGATAGGTAATAGATGAAAAGATGACATGATAGATGGATAGATACAGCTATAGACATAGATTTAGATACAGATAAAAATAGACAGATTGGGAGTTCCCTGGTGGTCCAGTGGTTAGGACTCAGCGCTTTCACTGCCGTGGGCTCAGGTTCAATCCCTGGTCAGGGAACTAAGATCCCACAAACCATGCGGGGCATCCAAGATAAAAAAGAAGGAATTTATTGATTGATACAGCTAGATAGATGTTATAGATAGAAATAGACAGATGGATAGATAGAAAGATGATAGATGATAGATAGATGATAGAAAGATAGACATATACATAGATGATAGATAATAGATGAAAAAGATGACATGATAGATGGATAGATACAGCTATAGACATAGATAGAGACAGAAATGGGGGTTGATTGATACATCTAGATAGATAATACAGAAAGAAATAGTAATAGATAGATGGATAAATACATAGTTTAGATAGATAGATGACAGATAGGTAGGTAGATAGATGATAGATAGATAGGTAGGTAGATAGATGATAGATAGATGATAGATAGACGATAGATAACAGAGAGAGAGACATACACACCCACACACAGGAACTCCAAGGGTCTCACAGAATTCTCCCCTCCCTGGAAACCAAGGGGTAGAGTTAGAAAATGGATATTCTGTCTGCTCCAGGCCTTCTGGAATTCTTGTAAACCTGACCACAATTTAAGTGTCACAGGGAAATGTGCTATTTGAGCAAGCCCTGGAATTTGAGCGGGCAGCTGGGAAGCCACAGACCAGGAGCAGCACTGCCGTTTTCCGTACCATCCATACTCACGTTTCCTCAAGCGCAGCAGAAATCTACAGCTTAGAATTTCAGCAGAGGCTTTAATTGAAGGTCTCTGCTTTTGCAGAGCAAGCCAGAGTTACACATTAGAGCAGGGAGACAACTCGGGGGACTTCTGGGCAGGGGCAGCGGAAGTTGTCATTGGACTTGGGAAGAGAAGATATCTTCGTGCCAATATATAAAGATTTAAAAGTTTGCTAGAAAGAGCACTGACAGGATTTGGACATGTGTCCACCTTACGTCTGGTGATCTGCCGTGTGATGTTCTGTAAAATCTGATCTGAACACCCTCTCTCTCTCTCCTTCAATTCAAAACCACCTTTTGAAGGGAACTGAATTTCTGTACAAATAAAACAACACACATCTAACCAACAGTTCCTACAGGAACAGGGACTGACATCCTCACACACGAGAAGTCCACAGGTGGTGGCCTCAGCTGGATGGTGTGAGAGACCCAAGTCCTTCCACCTTGTCACCTCAAGGTTGCAAGGTGGCTGCAGCTCATCCAGACGTCACAGCCACGTGCCAAGGCAGGAAGTGTGCAGGTGCAGAGAGGCAAAGCCAATGGATACTGATGATTTGCTTTGACAGGTGTAGCACACCGCCTGCCCACCACGCCCACAAACATCTTGAAAAAATTTCCTGGTACTTCCTCAATTCACGGCAAAGGCTTTAATTGAAGGGCTAGTGAAACATGGTGGGTTGAACACACGGCTTATTACTTCTGCTTCTCAACATGCTACGGAGAGTAAGGCAAATGGCAGGCTGGGTTCTGCTCCCTCTTCTTCAGCCTTTCTCCCCAGCTTCAGGGTGGACACAGGACTTGGGGGAGAAAAGAGAGTGGAGGGGCAAGCAGCCGCTTCCTTGGCTGCATGCTGCTGGGGGACAGGGCTGGCTTCACCCCCTCCCCATCTGGTTGATATTTAAGACTGAGGCATGTTTTGTGGCATTTTCGGAAGCTCTTTGGGTCTCCCAGGCCAGACCCCTCTGAGTCTTAGAACCATCCCCAACTTCCCCTCACCTCTAAAACAGAACGTGGCAGAGAACCCATCCCCCGGGGAACCCCATGACTTTTTGTGCCTGAAAATAAGAATTTTAAAAGCTGACATGTTTGTTTCTTTAATACAGGGTGTAACTTAATTAATTAACTCTAACATTCAGAATATAAAATAGATTGGCAGTCCTTGAAAATACACCAATTGATTTTTTTTCCTTTTTACACAATGCGGTGCATAATTTATCCCTATTATTAATTTATGGAGCGCCTCTCTTTGGAGAAGCTCATAATACCTCTCCAACTTTGGTGTCTTATTAAACATTCATAATCGCCCTCGGAGGAAGGGAAGAGGCAAATATTATTATATTATCAAACAGTTTCCCCATAAAAATCCATAATTGGAATAAAAAGCAATTTCAAGGAGCAAAGGAATGCCCGTGAAAGGTAACACCAAGATCATTTAATGATATGCTTTTCCGATATTCAGCACAACTGAGCTGCAAAATTAATCTTGTCCAGGCTGTGGACCAAGCTGCTAACTACTGGGTGGTCACAGGGGCACAGCTCCCCGTGGGGGCTGCGGATGAAGAGGAGACCACTTCCTGCTGCATCACACTGGATTCGAAAGGTCAGAGGGCACAAGGGAGAGAAATTTCCCTCTGCCTCCCTCTTATAAGGACCTGGTGACTGCATTTAGGGCTAACCCGGATAAAACAGAAGAATCTCTCCATCGCTTAATCACATCTGCAAGGTCCCCTTTCCCATGTAAGGTAACATGTCCCAGGTTCTAGGGCTCTGGACGCGGACGCCTCTGGGGAACAAGACTGCGGCTCCAGGACCAGCCAGGGGGGCTATTGACGGAACACCTATGACACGTGAGACTCACCTGGCGACAACGGAGAGCCCTGGAAATGGTCTGAGCAGGGGAGAGGGTTCGTCTTTGCGGATCGTCCACTTTGCTTTGTCTCCCCATCGGTGGGGATGTGGACTTGAGGGAGGGGAGGATGAGCGGACGTCCACTACTAAGTCCACCCATGAGCACTGGGTGGCCTGTGGGCAGCCATGGCCGTGGAGAGAGACAGATGCATCTGGGTGACATTCAGGTGACAATCAGCAGGTGGGCAAGTGGGGGATGAGTCAGGAAGGACATCCAGGTGCCCCCTGCACTGGGCGGCAGCAGTGCTGTGCCTGTGCTGGGAAACCAACCAGGGCCAGCAGTCAGGTGGCCTTGGGACCATGCTGACCCTGGTGGAGGTGGACGCACCTGTCAGGTCACAGCTGTTAGGACTGAGTTTCACCCCACCTATTGCCTCTTTTCCTGACTCAGGGGACATTTGCACCATCACAGCACCCTCCACCCATGTTTCTGCATGTCCCTCGCCGTCCTCCATAACCAAGAACTCCTTGGTGTCAGTCCCACCTTGATCCCCAAACCCTAGCATCCATGTGACTCTGGGTCAGACTTGGAACCCCTTCCTAGAAGCTCCTCCTTCTAGAAACACCTCCTTCTGGAGATTCCACTTGGCCAGGAGGGTCCCAGCCTGGAGACGCTCTAGGAAAATGTGAAGGAGTCTAGAGGGATGGCACAGGGAGGGATGCCCGCTGGTGAATTTCTGAGCCTCCCAGCCTCCACTCAAGGGTGCAGGACCACCAGCCTCTGACCAGTCCGCGTAGTGTGAGGTGTGTGTCTGTGTCTCTGTGAGCGTGTATAACGTGTGTGTAGTATGTATGTTGTGTGTCTGAGTGTCTGTGTTTCTATGTTGTGTTTCTGTGTGTGTGTCCATGTATCTCTGTGTATCTCGTGTGTCTGTGATTGTTGTGTGTCTGGGTGTGTGTATAATGTGTGGTCAGTATGTGTGTGTGTCTCTGTATGTCTATGTTGTGTCTGTGTGTGTTATGTGTGTTGTCTGTGTGTGTGTGTGTGTAGTGTGTGTGCGTTCTATGACTCTGCCTCTGCGTCTGTTTTGTGTGCTTCGGTATGTATCGTGTGTGTCTGAGTGTGTGTGTATAATTTACAGCGTGTGTCTGTGTGTGTGTGTGTCTATGTCACATGTGTTGCCTGTGTGTGTCTCAGTGTGTGTGTATAATGTGGAGTGTGTGTGCGTACAATGTGTGTGTTCTGTGTCTGTGTGCCCGCATGTGTAGTGTGTGTCCGTGTGTCTATCTGTATCTGTTGTACCTGTGTGTTATGTGTGTATCAGTGTGTGTCGTCTGTGTGTATATAATGTGTGCCTGTGTGTTTGTGCCCACACATCTACCCCAGACAAGACCCCAGTACCTGCCCCGGTCCCCTAGGTGTGTCCCTTCGTGGACCTATCAACTGTCTCATGCACAGGACAGCCGTCACTTCGGGGACCAACACACGTGACCCCTTCCCATGTGACCCGGTAGCACAGACAAGGTCAAGTCCGGAGCCAAGACCGGAAACCAGCATCTCCCCGTGATGCAGGCCCAACCCCCACCCTCACTGGCACCTCCTGGACTGCCTGTTCCTTTTCCCAGAGGTCTCCTTTCTTCTGCCAGCGTCAGTGTTAACCTGTGATAACAGCCGCTCAGTAGGGTCCCTGAAAGGGCGCGTCTGCCTCTCCCTCGGGAATCCCTGCTGGGGCTGCGGCGTCGCAGCTGCCCACGCCGATGGGATGGAGGGAGCCTGGCGCTCACGCGGCCGTCCTCGCCTTGCTGTGCTTTTGTGCTGCGTTATCACATTAGACCCATCGACCGTCTTATGTCGCTGCGCGGGGAGGGCTGCAATCCCACTTTATGAAGCTATAATGGACTGGGCCAAGGGCTCCGATGCCATCCAGCAGACACTTGAGAACTAATCTGTGTCCAGACTCAATAGAGGATTTCGTCCGCCTCCCAGAGACCCCCGTTTCGGCGGGGCCGGAGCACGTGGCTGGCGAGGCTGCGGCAGAGGCCTGAGTGCTGGGCCCCATCCATCCTGCTGGCGCCGGCCCGGCTCACCAGCTCCGCTCCCGGGACGCTCCCGGGACGTGAGATTTGCAGCTGATTTCAATTTCATCCTGTTCCTCGGGTCAGATGGCTCCGGGCACACGGCAGAGAAATCAAGCACAATGCCAGCCTGCAAAAGGACGGCGTCTCCCAGCTTCTCTGAGTCCCCTTGCTCTGCCCAGCCAGGCGCTGGCTCCGGAAGGCTTCTGGGACCGGATTTGCACCCGGGGATCGCTATTCTTGCCGGGATTAAGAGGATTAAACACCATTAAACGACCGTCCTCCGACGCGGGGACGCACGCTTGCTCTCCTCCGAGCCTCCTTCGGCGGGGGCCCGGCCCTGCGAGGGACCAAGGGCCAACAAAGGGATCCGTTAGCATGACAAAGCGCACCCGATGTTTCCCCCAGAACAAATGGCGTCAAATTGGCCGGGCATTGTGGAAAACTGCATCGCTGGCCTCCCGTTCTTTTTTTTTTTTTTAATTTTCCCATTCGGAGCTCAAGGTGTCATATTAATTATTTAAATCTTGGGGAGATTTCAGCAGCGTCCTCCGAGGCCCTGTTCCGTGCCAGAAGGCCTCGGATCCCGCGTTAGCTTTTCTTAATTAGAGCTGAACCGAGAACTTTGATCTCCATGAATAGAATAGCCAAAGAGGAAAACTTCCCGTGCGATTTATCCCGTACCTAGCTTCTGCCCGCGCTGTTTTTCCACTCTACCAGACTTTGATTTTCCTTGTTCCGGGGAACATGAGACACCCCGAGTACAGGAGGAATTTAAACAGCTTCAAAGGCCCGGCCGCGAGGATAGTTAAATGCCAGGCGCCGTGGCCACCGAGCTGCGTTTGAGCCGGGTGCCAGCCGGCTTTATTTATTTATTTTCGGAGGCGGGGCGGGGCAGGGCCGGGTTTGCGGGCGCCCACGCGGCTACTGATGTCAGCTATCACAGGTTTCACCGCCCGGACTGATCTCCGCTCATTAAGCAGCTTGTTTCCGCGAACGGCGGGCGCTGATGAAACAGAAGGCCCGAGTTCCTCTGCCAGATGTTCCTGGCGTGTTCCGGCTCAGCCACGCCTGAGACTGCAGCTTGCATCCACGAGGGTCACCTCCGAGGGCTTTGCCTTGTTAAACAATCTCAGCTCATTTACATTTTCCTGGCTGAAAAAGCACAGAACGACATGGAGGAAAAAATCAAAAAGTTAACCAAGGCTCGAGGAAGATGAAATCCATCAAACTTTCGTGACACTCGGGTCTGAGAACGCACCTTTCTTCCTGTCAGTCTCTGGGATGCGCAAATCAAAGGGACACAGGGATCCAAACTCGTATGCCTGGCCCCGAGAGCTCCAGCAAACCCGGCGTCCACAGTTTTCAGAACTGGCTTTGCCTCCCTGGACACACAGTCTTCATTAGTGACCCAGAGCCTCTCCTGACAGCAAGCCCCGCCGTCCACAGAAGGCTCCCTTTTGAACGGCTCGGTCCTGTGTCATCTCTGGCTCAGACACGGTTTACCAACTTGCAGAGAAGGGCAGATGGAAATTTCCTGAAATCAGAGCCACTGAAACATTGCCAACGACCACAGAGATACTGGGAGACCTGGGTCTGGGGTCTAAGTAACACCAAAACTGTCAGAGGCTTTTTTATTAAAAGTATGCATATTTTAGAGTGGATTTGCTGTCTGTGAAATAATTGGGGTTTACAGCTGTTAAGATAATTAGATTCTCTCCCTGTCAGACACTTACTCCTACTCCCCTGCCTGGATTTCCCAGAGGGCCAGATCATGACTTATTTATCCCTGCATCCCCATGGCCTCCCCCCCAATGCCTGGGGTGCAGGGACCCCTGGCACCTGCATTGGGATACCTTCTGAGACTCACCGTAAGATTCTGAGGCTCCACTCTTAAGCAGGCTGCAGCTGTGAGGGCTGAGAATTGCTTAGCGGTGGCCGTTATTCTAGCAAAGGTGTTCTCCAGTTCCAAGGCAAGATGTCGCATAAAACACCTGATGTCCACCCACCAACAGCCCACACAGGTGGAATCCAAGCCTGACATCCACCTGTCCAGGTGGTCAGGCATTCTAAACTCTCTTGAGAAAATAATGCAACGCCCCTGAAATGGTTGTCAGTTAGGCGAGAGCCTCCAAAAAGCAAAGGGATAGATGCTGTAGTTGTTATTATTCAAAAGGAAGGGCAGACATCGGAGGTGCCCCTGGCACCTCCCTCACTGCCCCTTCCCTGTGCCTGGGGACGAAACTTGTCCGTCTGTGCACACATGGACGAACGTCTGGGCTTCTGTCCTATTCCCATGACTCTCCCCACCTCCAGACCCCCTTTCAGGAGCCAAACTCCACATCACAATGTGCCCGTGTGTGCACAGCTCTTAGCCCCACCCTTCCTCCTGCTGGTGGGAGGGTGGGTGGCGTCTGAACTCCCTGAGGCTGTTCCCAGGCGGTGCGGGGGGCTGCTCGTGTGGGAATACAACTTTGATGTGAAAAGATTTAGATGTGGGGTTTCTGTGGACCAAATCCAGACCCTTGCCTGTTGTAAATAAAGTTTTATTGGAACTCAGCCAAGTCCACCCGTTTCCATACTGCCTGTGGCTGCTTTTCCGATATCGGCAGAGTTGCGTCATGGTGACCCGGGGCCTGTGATGCCCAAAACTGGAAATAGGTAGGATCTGGCCCTTCACAGAAGAAGCGGGCTGTCCTTTGAACTCGACAGCCAGCTCCTTCCTTCCCTGAAGCAGGGCATTTGAGAGAAAGGAACCCCCAGATCACTCCTGAGGGGACCAGGGCAGGGATACCCCAGGTTTTTTTAGAAGACAGCTCTCCTCTGTCTGCTGGCTGGGAGACCCCAGGGGAATGGCCTGACCCTGCTTGGTCTTCTGAAACCCCTCACCCCCTTCCAGAAACAAGGGACACGTCCTGAGCAGAAGCATCTCCAGGATCCATGGAGGATACGGGTTCATGGCTGATGTGACCCAAGGCGGGGAGGGGTACCCGGCTGAGACCCAAGCCTCCCAATGGGGCAACTATATTACTTTCGGGGAAAAAACGGAAAAGGCAGGCTCCCTGTTCCAAAAGGAGGGGGAAAGGTTTTCTCTTTCTTTCATGGGCCCTTTCTCTCCCTCTTGACCTGTGCTGGTGTTTCTGATGTGCTACCCAGTGGGGTTCTCGTGGGCATGGGCATACCCTCTAGGGAACTCGGGGTCTTGCAGGGTCCCTGGGTGTGTGGAACTGGTTGCCTCACGCCAACTCCAGGTCCCCGTTGGGTGGAGGTGGCAAGGGCTATGGAGCAGGGGGTGATGGGGGAGCCGGCAACCGACACCCCTTACCTGGGAGGCAGCCGGAGATGTCAGGAGGGGGACCACATGTGAGCTGAGGCACCACAGCCCCAGGGGCCTTCACTTACTACTATGAATGAGTGTGTCCCCCCTGCCGACAAATTCATGTGTGGAAACCCTGACCCCCAAGGTGGTGGTAGGGGGTCCTTATTCATAGGAGGTGGGGCTTTGGGAGAGATTAGCATTAGATGAGGTCATGAGGGTGTAGCCCCATGATGGGATTGGCATCCTTCGAATAAGAGGCCTTCACGTTCCCTTGGCAACACTGTAAAGTTGTGGCTACAGGAAAGGATGTGTCTATTGACAGACCCAGCTCTACCCAGCAGCCTACAGACTGCAGTGTTTGAAGCCACAGGCCAAACAACTGGTAAGACAGGAACACCATCCCACTCACAAAAAAATGGGGAAAAGAAAATGAGATGGCAAAAGAAAAAAAAAAGTCACAGATGAAGGAGCAGGGTAAAAACCTATGAGATCAAATAAATGAAGAGGAAATAGGCAATCTACCTGAAAAAGAATTCAGAGGAACGATAGTAAAGATGATCCAGAATCTTGGAAATACAATGAAGGCACGGATCGAGAAAATACAAGAAATGTCTAACAAAGATCTAGAAGAATAAAGAACAAACAAACAGAGATGAAAAACACAATAACTGAATTGAAAAATACAGTAGAAGGACTCAATAGCAGAAGAATGAATAAGTGAGGTGCAAGGCAGAATGGTGGAAATATCTGCGGACGAGCAGCATAAAGAAAAAAGAATGAAAAGAAGACAGTCTCAGAGACCTCTGGGACAACACTAGACACACCAACATTCGAATTACAGGGGTCCCAGAAGAAGAAAAGAACAAGAAAGGGTCTGAGAAAATATTTGAAGAGATTATAGTGTAAAACATCCCCAACATGGGAAAGGAAATAGTCACCCAAGTCCAGGAATTGCAGAGAGTCCCATACAGGATAAACCCTGGGGGAAACACACCAAGACACATATTAATCAAACTAACAAAAATTAAATTCAAAGAAAAAATATTAAAAGTAGAAAGAGAAAAACAAAAAATAATACACAAAGGAATCCCCATAAGGTTATCAGCCTATTTGTCAGCAGAAACTCTGCAGGCCAGAAGGAAGTGGCAGGATATATTTAAAGTGATGAAAGTGAAAAACCTACAACCAAGATTACTCTACCCGGCAAGGATCTCATTCAGATTCGATGGAGAAATCAAAAGCTTTTCAGACAAGCAAAAGTTAAGAGGATTCAGCACCACCAAACCAGCTTTATAACAAATGCTAAAGAAATTTCTCTAGGTGGGAAACACAAGAGAAGAAGAAGACCTACAAAAACAAACCCAAAACAATTAAGAAAATGGTAATAGGAGCATACATATCGATAATAAGCTTGAATGTAAATGGATTAAATGCCCCAACCAAAAGACACAGATTGGCTGAATGGATAAAAAACAAGACCCATATATATGCTGTCTACAAGAGACCCACTTCAGACCTAGGGACACATACAGACTGAAAATGAAGGGATGGAAAAAGATATTCCATGCAAATGGAAATCAAAAGAAAGCTGGAGTAGCAATACTCGTATCAGATAAAATAGACTTTAAAATAAAGACTCTTACAAGAGATAAGGAAGGACACTACATAATGATCAAGGGATCAATCCAAGAAGATATAACAATTATAAATATTTATGCACCCAACATAGGAACGCCTCAATACATAAGGCAAATGCTAACAGCCATGAAAGGGGAAATCAACAGTAACACAAGAGTAGCAGGGGATTTTAACAACCCACTTACACCAATGGACAGATCATCCAAATAGAAAATAAATAAGGAAACACAAGCTTTAAATGACACAGTAGACCAGATAGATTTAACTGATATTTATAGAACATTCCACCTGAAAGTGGCAGAATACACTTTCTTCTCAAGTGCATATGGAACATTCTCCAGGTTAGATCACATCTTGGGTCACAAATCAAACCTCAGAAAATTTAAGAAAATTAAAATCGTATCAAACATCTTTTCTGACCACAACACTATGAGATTGGAAATCAATTACAGGAAAAAAAAACTGTAAAAACCACAAATACATGGAGGCTAAGCAGTACACTACTAAATAACCAAAAGATCACTGAAGAAATCAAAGAAGAAACAAATGACAATGAAAACACAAAGACCCAAAACCTATGGGATGCAGCAAAAGCAGTTCTAAGAGGGAAGTTTATATCAATTCAATCTCACCTCAAGAAACAAGAAAAATCTCAAATAAACAATCTAACCCTACACCTAAAGCAACTAGAGAAAGAAGAACAAAGAAAACCCAAAGTCAGTAGAAGGAAGGAAATCATAAAGATCAGAGCAGAAATAAGTGAAATAGAAACAAAGAAAACAATAGCAAAGATCAATAAAACTAAAAGCTGTTTCTTTGAGAAGATAAACAAAATTGATAAACCATTAGCAAAACTCATCAAGAAAAACAGGGAGAGGATGCAAATCAGTAAAATTAGAAATGAAAAAGGAGAAATCACAACTGACACCACAGAAATACAGAGGATTATAAGAGATGACTACAAACAACTATATGCCAATAAAATGGACTACCACGAAGAAATGGACAAATTCTTGGAAAGATACAATTTTCTAAGACTGAACCAGGAAGAATTAGGAATTACAAACAGATGAATCACAAGTAATGAAATTGAAACTGTAATTAAAAATCTTCCAGCAAATAAAAGTCCAGGGCCAGATGGCTTTACAGGCTAATTCTATCAAATATTTAGAGAAGAGTTAACACCTATCCTTCCCAAACTCTTCCAAAAAATTGCAGAGGGAGGAACACTCCCAAATTCATTCTATGAAGCTACCATCACCCTGACACCAAAGCCAGAAAAAGATATCACAAAAAAAGAGAATTATAGACCAATATCACTGATGAACATAGATGCAAAAATCCTGAACAAAATACTAGCAAGAAGAATCCAACAGCACATCAAAAGGATCATACACCATGATCAAGTGGGGTTTATCCCAGGGATGCAAGGATTCTTCAATATATGCAAATCAATCAATGTGATGCACCATATCAACAAATTAAGGAATAAAAACCATATGATCATCTCAATAGATGCAGGAAAAGCTTTTGACAAAATTCAACACTGATTTATGATAAAAACTCTCCAGAAAATGGGCATAGAGGGAACCTACCTCAACATAATAAAGGCCATATATGACCAACCCACAGCAAGCATCATTCTCAATGGTGAGAAACTGAAAGCATTTCCTCTAAGATCAGGAACAAGACAAGGATGTCCACTCTTGCCACTCTTATTCACCATAGTTTTGGAAGTCCTAGCCACAGCAATCAGAGAAGAAAAGAAATAAAAGGAATACAAATTGGAAAAGAAGAAGTAAAACAGTCACTCTTTGCAGATGACATGATACTATACATAGAATCCTAAAGATGCCACCAGAAAACTACTAGAACTAATCAGTGAATTTGGTAAGGTTGCAGGATACAAAATTAATAAACAGAAATCTCTGGCATTTCTGTACACTAATGAAAAATCAGAAAGAGAAATTAAGGAAAAAATCCCATTTACCATCACAACAAAAAGAATAAAATACCCAGGAATAAACCTACCTAAGGAGGCAAAAGACTTGTACTCAGAAAACTATAAGACACTGATGAAAGAAATCAAAGATGACACAAACAGATGGAGAGATGTACCATGTTCCTGGACCGGAAGAATCAATAATGTGAAAATGACTATACTACCCAAAGCAATCTGCAGATTCAATGCAATCCCTATCAAACTACCAATGGCATCCTTCACAGAATTAGAAAAAAAATATTACAGCTCGTGTGGAAACACAAAAGACCCCGAACAGCCAAAGCAATCTTGAGAAAGAAAAATGGAGCTAGTGGAATCATGCTCCCTGACTTCAGACTGTACTACAAAGCTACAGTAATCAAGACAGTATGGTACTGGCACAGAAACAGAAATATAGATCAATGGTACAGGATAGAAACCCCAGAGGTAAACCCACGCACATATGGTCACCTTATCTTTGATAAAGGAGGCAGGAATGTACAGTGGAGAAAGGACAGCCTCTTCAATAAGTGGTGCTGGGAAAACTGGACAGCTATATGTAAATGAATGAAATTACAACACTCCTTAACACTGTATACAAAAATAAACTCAAAATGGATTAGAGACCTAAATGCAAGACCAGACACTATAAAACTCTTAGAGGAAAACATAGGAAAAACACTGTTTGACATAAATCACAGCAAGATCTTTTTTGAACCACCTCCTAGAGTAATGGAAATAAAAACAAAGATAAACAAATGGGACCTAATTAAACTTCAAAGCTTTTGCACAACAAAGGAAACCATAAACAAGACGAAAAGAAAACCCTCAGGATAGGAGAAAATATTTGCAAATGAAACAACGGACAAAGGATTAATCTCCAAAATATACAAGCAGCACATGGAACTCAATATCAAAAAAGCAAACAATCCAGTTAAGAAATGGGCAGAAGACCTAAATAGACATTTCACCAAAGAAGACATACAGATGGCCAAGAGACACATGAAAAGATGCTCAACATCACTAATTATTAGAGAAATGCAAATCAAAACTACAATGAGGTATCACCTCAGACCGGTCAGAATGGCCATCATCAAAAAATCTAGAAACAATAAATGCTGGAGAGGGTGTGGAGAAAAGGGAACCCTGTTGCACTGTTGGTGAGAATGTAAATTGGTGCATCCAGTATGGAAAACAGTATGGAGGTTCCTTAGAAAACTAAAAATAGAACTACCATACAACCCAGGAATCCCACTACTGGGCATATACCCTGAGAAAACCATAATTCAAAAAGAGCCATGTACGACGATGTTCACTGCAGCTCTATTTACAATAACCAGGATGAGGAAGCAACCTAAATGTCCATCGACAGATGAATGGATAAAGAAGATGTGGCACATGTATACAATGGAATGTTATCAGCCGTAATAGGAAACGAAATTGAGTTATTTGTAGTGAGCTGGATGGACCTAGAGTCTGTCACACAGAATGAAGTCAGAAAGAGAAAAACAAATACTGTATGCTAACACATATATATGGAATCTAAAAAAAGAAGAAAATGGTTCTGAAGAACCTAGGGGCAGGACAGGAATAAAGACGCAGACATAGAGAATGAACTTGAGGACACGGGGCGGGGGGGGGAAGGGTAAGCTGGGACGAAGTGAGAGAGTGGCATGGACATATATACACTACCAGATGTAAAACCGATAGCTAGTGGGAAGCAGCCACGTAGCACAGGGAGATCAGCTCGGTGCTCTGTGACCACCTAGAGGGGTGGGATAGGGAGGGTGGGAGGGAGACGCAAGAGGGAGGGGATATGGGGACATATGTGTGCATATGACTGATTCACTTTGTTGTACATCAGAAACTAACACAGTCTTGTGAAGCAATTATACTCCAATAAAGATCTATTAAAAAAAACAGACACATCAGTTTGGAAATCTGAATTTCCTAGATGGCCATAACACGTTGCCAAGTGGTCAGGTTCAAACAACACAAATTCGTTCCGTCAAGGTTCTGGGGCTCCGAAGTCTGGAACAGCCCAGAGGCCTGCGTTCCTCCTGAAGATCCGGGGGAGAATCCGTGTCCTGGTCTTTTCCAGCTCCTAAGGGCACCCACATTCCTGGGCTCGTGGCCCCTTCCTAAAACATCTCTCCTGCTCTCTTGGAATTTACCAGGTGACTGCAGGCAACCTTGTCCCCTGGGTTTCTCCTGCTTCCCCGGCTCTAACCATCTGTGGGATGGCTCTGTCTGTGGGGTGTGCCCTGTGACTTCTGTCGGCACCCGGGGAGGTAAGGTCCTGCCCCCCACACCTCCCGGGCCCCAGAGCCCAACCCAGGTAACAGTCATCACCGTTCTCTGTCGCCCAGCTTCCTGGAAGACCCACCCAGGGACGCTGCCTCCACAGAGGAGCTGGGTTTCTGTGTGACTACCACACAGCAGAAGCCGTCGGCACCCAGGCCTGAAGGTACGTGCTCGGGGAGCGGCCTTGGGGACCCCCAACACCGGTGGCCGACGGTCGCCGGACAGGACTTGCGGCT
The DNA here is from genome assembly GCF_949987515.2 of Delphinus delphis. Taxonomy (NCBI): domain Eukaryota; kingdom Metazoa; phylum Chordata; class Mammalia; order Artiodactyla; family Delphinidae; genus Delphinus; species Delphinus delphis. The sequence goes on from NC_082704.1 coordinate 126,172,276, forward strand.
CCTAGGTAAGGACGGGTTTCTCAGCTGCTTATCCTGGTGGATTCACTGCATTCACAATGTGTGGGTATAAAAGATGTTAATGTCTGAGGAAGTAGATGAGGCAAGATGGTCCCACACCCACGAGCCACCCGGGCAATGAGCCATCACCTCAACTGTCTATTTCATCCGCTGGAAAAGCTGGGATTTAGGTACCGCCAAACGTCAACACTTTTTAATGTAACTGCACTCAGTGGTGCTTTCACGTGCGGCCAGTTCCCAGGCCTGACACACACACACACACACACACACACACACACACACACACACACCACAGAATTTATAACTGCGGGGCAATGACAATGCAGGGACAGAGGCTTGAAGTAACAGCATGTCTAAGACGGAAAGGACGTGCCTCCTTCCTCCACAAGAGCCCATGGAGGAATCGACATCTTTCTTCCAAATATTTTTCACCCTCGTGTTTTCTGGATGTTTTTGAGATGTGCTGGTGTAGCCATCACGGCATAAATAACAGAGACTGATGGACGTTTGGCCAACAGAATGCATCAGGACTGACCGAGATCAAAGACCCCATCTTTCCACCTTTATCCCTGTGACCCCTGACCCCCATAACTGCCCTCCCACGTGGGCGATTTTGAGACCAGCTCCGGGCAGACTTCTGCTCAGCGCCCCTCCCCATTTTGGGTTTTGTTGTTTGGTCTTGTTTTTAGCTTTTGTGAGGTGTCACGGACAAATAAAAATTGTATGTATTTAAGAAAGGTGTGTGACTTGATGGTGTGCTATGTGTCCACGCTAGGAAAGCATCGCCCAAACCCAGCTAATTAACACACCCATCTCCTCCCATCGTGACCTTGTGTGAGTGCGTGTGTGTAGTGCAGAGACTTGAGAGGTATTCAAACATGCAGTACAGCATTATTCAGTCTGTTTCCCATGCTGCACATTCCATCTATAGAATCGATTCATCCCACAGCTGGAAGTTTGTGCCTTAGACCAACACCTCCCCATGTCCTTCTGTCCCAGTCACTGGCAACCATCCTTCTCTGCTTCTGTGAGTCTGACTATCTGAGACTCCACCTAGACGTGAAATCAAGCAGGATTTGTCTTTCTCTGTCTGACTTGTTTCACTCAGCATAAAGCCCTCCCAGTTCACCCATATTGTCACAAATGGCAACACTTCCTTCTTTTTAAGGCTGATAATAGTCTCTCGTGTGTGTTTAGACATACACGGGGGACTATTATATAAATACTTTTTCTTACCCATTCGTCTGTCAACAGACACGTAGGTTGTTTCCGCATCTTGGCTCTTGGGAAGCATTATTCCAATTATTGAGACGCTGTTCTTGAACCACTAGCCCTCCCCCCACAAAAAAACCCAGAATTTGCACTTCCAAAAAATGATTGCTTTGCCTGAGTCCTAGCTCAGACCCCAAAAAATGGGCGAATTCACTCAATCTGCTTATAATGTCTCAGAGAGAGAAATGAAACCGTTTTCTTCTCTGATCTGAAAGACCAGACCCATCATTTCTTGCCTAGGTTGGCAGAGACCATCAGAGCCATATGGCCGATGCTCAGAGAACAGGAAACTCTGGCTGGGGCCCAGGAGACCCCCACCCCAAAAGATGGGAAGGAAGGACAATGGCTTCCTACGTGCATTTGCCCAAAATGCACAAACTGGGCACCCAAATGAAACCATCTTGGCATTTTGCCAAACAAGAGGAGGGCAGAAAGCATAACCAGTTTTTGAGTTGAGGAGTCCCTTCAGGAGCTCTTGGTGCAAAATCCCCGTGGGTAGAGCTGGCACCGTGACTAGCAGAGCTGCAGAGGGGTGAGGCTTCTGGGGTCCTGTGCAGACATGCTGGACGCAGGGGCTGTCCATCAGGACCCAGTCAGAAACAGAGATTACCATCCACACGTACGCACACCCAGCAGAGCATGAAGACCTATCTTTCTCCATCACTGTTTCCCCAGAAGCCAGTCCTCAGAAATGAATTATGTAAAAAAAAACAGATCGTGTGCATTTAAACCCCTGAGCGTTGTCTGAATCCTGAGGAGCGGTGAGGAAGGGAGTGCGTAGGTCTGAAAACTCCAGGGAGAAAAGAACAGACGGGGTGCCAACATTCTGACCCCAAGTATCAAATGCTCTCAGAACCCTGAACAGGGCCAAGTCCACCCTCCTCTGACTGTTGGATCCTGTCCCCTCACAAACCTGTAAAAGTCCTATCTCCCTGCATCTCAGATATCTGTGAAGTCGGTCCTGGGAGTGACTCGGTCTTTTACCCAGAGGACGTTGGAAGTTAACTGGATTCAGATGGCACGGAGAACAGGGTGATGACTCCATAGAAAGTGGACGGAGACCCAGCCCCTCTGTGGGGAGAGAGAATGAACACCTCTGGGTTCACTTAGGTGGGATCTTCGACATACCCCGCTAGCTGTTATTCGAGTAATGTACATGCCACCCAAGTTCAAATGCTAAGCGTGGCTCCACGGGCTGTCCTGCGGGCAGACCTTCTGGACAGACGCCCGGCCACGCCGCGTCCTCCTCCGCGTACCTGGCGGGGAGGGAACCACCCGACAGAGGGAGAGGCCGCGTGTACGATGGGCAAGACTGAAGTGCTCTTTATTATCTCAGCAAGGATAATACGCCACCCGTCTCCGAGGAATAAACCAGCGTCTGTCACGTGGATTTCCTTCACCGCCGGCGGAGCGGCAATTACGAAGTCAATCTCGTTTTTCACTTTGGAGGAACTTTGAACGTCAGGGCGCCCTCACCTCTGGACAGACACGCAGAGGACAGACAGGGTGCTGGCCTTTGCCTGTCCTGCTGTCTGGCTGACCACCGGCCACAGCTGACCCACAGACGCAGAAGATCAGCCACTGCGCTCTGTCTCAGAAAATTGGTTTTGCTCACTGGGAGCGCCTGGCCTCGGCTCCGCGCCCATCTCTGGAAGGAGATCTTTTAATTACCCCTTCCCTCCAAAGACGGCCTCACCACTGGAGTTGTGGTTCAAGACATTAGCAACTGAATGGGAAGCCTTCTTACTGTATATCATTTTAATCTTTCATGTCCTGAGGAAGCCAGATGGCTTATTATTACAAGCTCTGCCTCGGAAGAAAAAAAAAAAAAAAAAAACCCAAACTTTCTATCCGAGGATTTGTGAGATGATGGGAAAAGAAAAAAAAAAAAATCGGGGGGAAGGGTAGGAGGAGGGGGTGGCCTCCTGTCCCACCAAACGGCCTGAATTTTAATGACATGTCTTCCGTGGGCAGTAATTTCCACTTAATTACCATTCCTGGTAAATGAATAGGTAGATTAGATGGATAACTAAAATGGCATTGAAAGCTCCCAGGCATGAGATTGGTTTCTAAAATATGGACTCGCTAAGCAAAGTTGTCATTGCCTTGTGTGGAAATCTCAGGGCGTCCGAGCTCGGGGCCACCCCACAGCTGAAATTTTGAAGGTTCTCGCTGTCTGGCTGTTACAACTCGGCAATTCCAGGGTTTACGTATCAGACCATGTGGCCATAAAAGTCTTCCCAATGAAAAAAATTACTTTGGTCATCATTAAAAGAATTACTATAGGGTTTTTATTTTAAGATTTTTTTTTTTGGACGTGGACCATTTTTAAGGTCTTTATTGAATTTGTTACAATATTGCTTCTGTTTTATGGTTTTTGGCCTTGAGGCATGTGGGATCTCAGCTCCCCGACCAGGGATGGAACCCCCAGCCCCTGCATTGGAAGGCAAAATCTTAACCACTGGACCACCAGGGAAATCCCACTACAGGGTTCTTAAGGTGCCCCGGGGTGGCAGGATTCGGTGAAAAGGCACTGTTTCCACGTGTGAGATCTGGGAAAGCATTTTTCAAATACCCAGCGTGATCTAGAAAATGTCAGACCTGGAAAAGCTTCCCCTCCTTTTAATTCCAGAGTGTCTTTCTACATTCCTTTTTTAAAATGTGTACATTTATCCTTGAAAACCAAATTAAAATGAATATAGGACTTCAAGAGGGATTCATTAAAGGACCGTGACTCAAATCTCCCACCGTGGGTCAGAGATGGACTCGACTGATGCCTGGAAATAACACGACCGCTAAATTCTGCCCCAGGCAGAAAAGACATCCGTTGAGGGTGTAACTGTGCAGGCAATGCTCGGTTGTCCTCATGTGTATCCTGTGTCCCCAGCTTGCATCCTAGGAAGAAACAGTCAGTAAGAGGTACAACACTTTTAAACGTGGTGTAGCATTTATTTAAAGAAAAAAAAGAAAACAAAAAGGATATTTCCTTCCATATGTTAGGAGGGTGGACGGCAAGACAGAAAGTTCCGGAAGGGGGATGGGGGCAACAGCAGCTAAGGCTGAGGGTCCTCCAGCACTGAAGTTTCCAGGATGGGGGAAGGGGGGACAGCAGTTATTTCATGATTGCCCTTTTCTTCATCAACTCTGTGCCCACCGGCAGGGTTGACTCCAAGTGGTGCTCTGCTGCATGGAAAACCCCCATATCCACGGCACGCTCCTCAAACCCATCCCAATAGTTGATTGCAATTTTCCTACGAGCAACGCACTCTTTTCCTGGTGAAAAGTCTGTGCATGACAGCATGTTGGTAAAACTATTTCTGTTCATCTGTGAAGCATGACTAGCTGTAGCTGGGCCCCCAGGAGCCCCCTTTTCACCCTCCTGGGGCACACTCCCGAGCCCAGAGCCCGTACCCACACCCCATCATTCCAGTTGTCTTGAGCCTGAGCTCCGGGCAAGCAGGTCCAAACTCTGGTCCTCTGAGCCCTGCTGGGCTGTGCTCTGGGACCCACGGGGATGGCGAGGGTGGCCCTGTGTGGGCTCCCCAAGCATAAGAGGAGGGTTCTGACCCAAGACCTCGCAGTGGGTGAGGTGGGACTCGTCTGCAGGCCCTGGGAGCCCCCTGCACACTGGCTTCTGTGTGGATCGGATGGGCAGCAGGACCACGTGTGCAGGTGAGGGGTTTTCTCCTGTGGCCTCATGGGACACACGGCCCCACCCTGTGGGCAACACACACACACCCCCGCCCCGTGAGCTCCGGGCCCCTCTGTCCCAGGAGTCCTTCGCCTCTATGGATGCCCCTCCCGGGCCCCGGCCACACCCACCATCCCCTGGGCGGGCCCTTCTCTTCCTGGACCAACACCCTCTGCACTCAGGTGCGTCCCAGCACCGTCTGCAGCCCAGGTCTGGACACACGTCTCTGTGGACATACGTCCCTGAGCCAGAGTTCATCCAGGCCTCCCCTTCCTGTTCTCCTACAGCCCAATCAGGGCCCGCAGCCCTGGCTTCCCTGCGGACCCCTGCATCTCCACCCGGCCACCCGGTCTCCGTGCTGGAGTCTCTCCCCTGTGCCCACCTGTGCAGGGGTTGAGTGACAGGCTGAGCCGTGTGTGTGTGTGCACGGGGGTATGTGTGTGTGCACAGGTGTACATGCATAGATAAGTGCATGCATGTTCATTAGATGCAGCTGTGAGTGACCGTGCAGATGTCTGCACACACACGTGTATGTGTGTAACCGTGTGAGGCTGGGTGCAGGCACATGGCTGTGTGTGCATGTTCATTGTGTGTGGCTATGGACATTTGCACGTGTGTGTGATGATGTGTGTGCATGCCCAGGGGTACTTGTGTGCATGTTTATTATATGTGGTCTGAGCACATGTGTGCGTGCCTGCATTTTTGCAGGTATGTGTCGACGTGAGTGTGTGTGTGCGTGGGTGCGTGACTGCCTACACACGGGTGAGTGTGTGCATGTTTATTACACGTGACTGTGAGAGAGACCATGCATACCCCTGTGCGTGCGTGTGTGCACGTGTGTGGCAGTCTGAGTGCACACGTGTGCGTGTCTGTGCACGAGTGCGTGCCCTCAGGTGAGCCCTCCCACCGCTGCCCCCACTGAGCCTCTGCTGCACGTCTCCTGCCGGTCCCGTCTCCTCTCCTCTCAGAACCACTGGCTTTCAGGACGAGGAGCCCACGGTCAGAGGTCACTCCCGGCCTGCAGCTGGGAAGCAAAGGAGCAGGGTCACACCCCTTTCAGTCTGGCCCCAGAGGATGTGGGACATCTGACTTGTGAGTAATTACGGTGGGAAGACAGTTCCTGTGCCACCCGGTCCCTACGAGCCAATAGGGAGACGCATGTTCAGTTTTCCCTTCTTCTCTTTCTGGCAGTAAAGATGCTGAAATCCTCCTGTGACTTACAACTTGCCACCCCAAGATAACCTTAAGAACTAAGTGAACTTGGTGAACGGTCACACTCACAGCCGTTGCTGTCTGCACCAGAGGGGCCTCTATCTGAGAGCTGGGCAGGGAGAGCGTGTGCTCGTCTGTGTGTGCATCTTGGTACGTGTGTGTGAGCACCCGTGTGCAGCTATGTGCACCTCTGAGTGTATGCACATGGTGCATGTCTGTGCCTCATGGGTGTGCACACACGTGTGCCTGCAGGCACACAGGAGCCTGTGCATGTTACCATGTCTGTGCCTCATGGGTGTGCACACGTGTGTGCCTGCAGGCGCGCAGGAGCCTGTGCATGTTACCATGTCTGTGCCTCATGGGTGTGCACACACGTGTGCCTGCAGGCGCACAGGAACCTGTGCATGTTACCATGTCTGTGCCTCATGGGTGTGCACACGTGTGTGCCTGCAGGCGCGCAGGAGCCTGTGCATGTTACCATGTCTGTGCCTCATGGGTGTGCACACACGTGTGCCTGCAGGCGCACAGGAACCTGTGCATGTTACCATGTCTGTGCCTCATGGGTGTGCACACGTGTGTGCCTGCAGGCGCGCAGGAGCCTGTGCATGTTACCATGTCTGTGCCTCATGGGTGTGCACACACGTGTGCCTGCAGGCGCGCAGGAGCCTGTGCATGTTACCATGTCTGTGCCTCATGGGTGTGCACACGTGTGTGCCTGCAGGCGCGCAGGAGCCTGTGCATGTTACCATGTCTGTGCCTCATGGGTGTGCACACGTGTGTGCCTGCAGGCGCACAGGAACCTGTGCATGTTACCATGTCTGTGCCTCATGGGTGTGCACACGTGTGTGCCTGCAGGCGCGCAGGAGCCTGTGCATGTTACCATGTCTGTGCCTCATGGGTGTGCACACACGTGTGCCTGCAGGCGCGCAGGAGCCTGTGCATGTTACCATGTCTGTGCCTCATGGGTGTGCACACGTGTGTGCCTGCAGGCGCGCAGGAGCCTGTGCATGTTACCATGTCTGTGCCTCATGGGTGTGCACACACGTGTGCCTGCAGGCGCACAGGAGCCTGTGCATGTCACCATGTCTGTGCATGTGTGTGTGGATGTGCAGTGTGCACGTCTGCGTTTGAGGTGGTGCGGGTATGTGTATGGAATTCACGCCCGTGTGTGCACATGTGTGTATGCAGGTGTGTCCCTGTGGATGTGCATGTGTGTGTGAACATATGTGGTTCCCTGGGTGCAGGTGGGAGAACGTGGGTGCGTGTTTACATGGGGTTGTTTGTAGGTGCGTGTGAGAGGCTCTGTGTGTGCGTGGTTGCCTGCATGTCCATGCAGTGGCGTGTATGCATGCGTGAACACGCATGTGTGTGACTGTGCCTTGTGTGGGCGTGTCTGAATATGTGCTTATACCTGCATTTGCATGTGTGTACATGTGACCATGGGTGTGTGTCTGTGCGTGCATGTGAGAGTGTGTGTGTGTGTGTGTGAGTGTGAAGGGTGGCACCGTGCTGTGCCCATCTTCCTCGCCTTCTATCACCTTCTCTCCACCTGGTGCCCTAATGGGCCGAGCCCACTCTCCTGAGTCCCTGCTGAAACCCCACCTCGCTCACTTGCTCCGCCCACTGCCTCAGGGTTAGGGGACAGCGTCTTGATTACTGTTAACAGTGTGAAATGCCAAGTTGCTGTCCTTCTCCTGAAGCCCTCAAAGGGGGCCGATTGCTGATTGGAATCAGGAATCAGCCCACCGGATTCCTTCGTTTGGTGATGAGGATTCTAGCTGAGACGTACCCCCGTTGAGAGCACCCGCCCGGTGTCCAATTTCTGCAAGTGGGCACTGACCCCAGACCTGGGGAGGCCTGTCGCCAGCAGGGCAGCTGCCCACACTCCCTCCTTCCCGGCCCCGTTGCTCCTTCTCTCCCGGCTTCACTGTCAGAAACTCCCTCCCAAAGACTCACCGCCCACCTGTCAGGTGCTGCACACACAGGAGCTGGCGGGAGCGAGTTCCCTCCGGAGGGTTCAGGTCTCGTTGGCGTCCGGCTCCGAAAAGACGTCTGTTTCCCTCCTCCCGGCTCCATTCTCCCACTTCCATCCGCTGATGCCCTGGGACTCGCCTGATTCTTCTTTAAAAACATCTCGCAAATCACGTTGTCCATTTAAAGAAATTTCTGAACAGTCGTTGACGAGCGTCCAGGTCCCTGGGTCCCGTGGGCTCAGTTAGTGCCTGCGTTCGGCGTGGGCCGTCAACACCAATACTGGCCGCTGCCCTCACGCCCAGGCCAGCTCAGGCCGGATAAGGTGCCTGCCACTGAGACGTCCAAAGTATCAAACTGGTAGCTCGAGGGCGCTTAGGGCAGCCCCATCTCGGCGCCCCTGACGCACAGAGATGTCACGGAACTTCCTTCTAAGAGTGTTTTAGCAAATGTTGAACTAATGTTTGTTGAGTGCCTGGGCCCTGGGTGTTTAACAGGTGTATTTCTCTAAATCAAAGGTCCCAAACTCAGATGCCAGCAGGAGTAGGCAGGTAGTATAAGGATGTGAGGCCAAGGCACTAGGGAGAGGTGGGGATGGGCGAGATGGAGCTCCTGCGTTCTCTGTAAAACCACAGCCCACGTCCAGGCCGCCGTTGTCAGCAGGAACCCAGACACAGGATCGCCGCCCTTTCCAAATTAGTCTGGGAACCTCGGCACTGGGTTTTCATCAGACACGGGCCAATTTTTAAAACATTAGCAACTAATTCGAGATTTCAAATGCATTGTCTGGCCAAAAAAAAAGTGATGCGCCATCAGTTTATAACATTTTCTCTGGATCTTTGCACCCGTCCTAGGAGTCAGGAAGTATCAGACAAAAATCTAATTTTAGGTAAATTTCATAAAGTGTAAGGACTGGGCTGGGGAGGGTGGGACTTGGAATTTGAACTCAGAGGCTGGATGCGAGAAAGCTGGTTGCTCGTGAACACAGGTGTGTGTATGTGTGTGTGGTATGGGATTAATAGATACAAACTACTATACATGAAATAGATAAGCAACGAGGATTTACTGTATAACTCATGGAACTCTATTCAATATCTTATAATACCCTATCATGGAAATAATCTGAAAAATATATATATATTTTTTACATATATATATATGTATATATATACATATATATATGCACAACTGAATCATTTGCTATACACCTGAAACTAACACAATATTGTAAATCAGCTGTATTTCAATTTTTAAAAAGCCAGTGTCTCCTTCATGTACCACCCAACCCTCAAGAAACGCTCTCCATCTGAGGATCGAATTGCTTTCAAAGCTTTTGTGCTTAAGGAAGCAAGCTGAGGTCCCTGGATAATTAAGTCACGTGAAGACGTCCTCCTAAGATACAGGGCAAATGAGGCGTTACCGTGCTTTGAAAGAACAGGATCCCCCTCCCCTTACGCTGCATCCAGTCCCTCACTTGCACCCATCACAGAATCAGGCCTGGGCATCTCTCCCACCAGGCTGTAAAGTTTGTTTTCTGACCCCTTGGTCCCGGGTGACGCTGTGTGACACATCTGGACAGTGCGGCAGTCCTGAGCTAGGACTCAAGAAGCCCTGAGTTCATCTTCTGTATTTCTTCTGCTCACCCACCATGTGAGCAAGTTCTGGTGGGTCTTCTTTGGACAAAAGGCCACATGGAGCAGAGAGGAGTCACCCCAGCTGAGGCTATCCCAGGTAGGCCAACCCCTAGCCCGCCGGGTATCCCATATATGGGGAAATATCCCCTTTCAACCCACATGTCTTGTGCTGCTTATGGGGAAAATAAAAATGTTGATAGGAACCCACACTTTGTAGGATCTCTCTTAGTAGGTCAACCTGCTTTATGCCAAAATCAAACCATCCACGGAGGTGACCTACCAGGCTGTCTTCCTCACATCATGGACTGAGATATTTCAGTGTGAAGAGGTAAAAGGATAAAATTAACCAATAACAAACGTGGGCGTGAACCTCGAAGTTTGGATAACCAGCAACCAACAGTCAAGTCTTCCTGGGCTCGGGGGGCATCAGACGAGAATACAGAGAAGGTTTTGGCTTCAAAGCATCTGTGTTCCAGTGGATTAAAATGTAGATGAATATTAAATCTCTCCATCGAGAAGGACTTTCCAGGAATTAAAACAATAGAAGCAATTATATGGGAGAAACTGATCACTTTGTTTACTTGCAAATTTTAAACTCTTCATGTCTAAACAATCATAAGCTCTATTTAGCATTATGTTTAAAAACCATAAACAATACAATAGCATAAAAGCTGATGGAAAATATTTGTAAAATATATGAATGATAAAGGGCTTAGGTCCTTAATATATAAAAAGCTGTTACAAATCAATAAGAATGACAATTATTTACTGAATGTTTTCTGTGCACTAAAATTTTACGTATGTGATCTAGTTCAAACGTCATTAAAAAAAAAAAAACAGGGGACTGGTTACAGATTAGAAAACTGAGAATTAAAGACATTAATTAAACTGCCCAGAGTCACAGAGATAGTAAGCTGTGGTTTGGAATCCAAACCCAGGTCCATCAGACTCCAAAGCTCATTGTCCTAAAGACCACTATCCTGACCCAAACACACACTAGAAACATAAGCAACCATCCTAAATAATTTACAGAAGAGAGATACACATGGGGAATAAACATGAAAAAAATAAACATGAAAAAAAATCAAAGAGTGCAAGTCAAAACAATGGATGCCATTTAAAAACTGTGAAATTTGCAGAGCTCATTTTTTTCTTTTAAAATAAAATCCAGTGCTGGACTCCATATAACATCGCAGACAACACCATGCTCTGTCGGCATCAGTGTAAATCAGTACAACCTTCCGGGAAAGCCACTTGACGGTTTGAATTGGGCTTTCCACAAGTTCACGTATTAGATCCACTAATTTCACGTCTAGGTGTGTCTCTGAAAGTCACAGTTTTATATGGCAGGGTGGATCTGGAACAATGTAACTTCCCCCAAATAAGTGCAGAGTCGACTAGATGCTGATACATCCATGTGTGCAAATACCATACGGCTACCAAAAGTCAGGTTTTTGAAAAACACTTAGTGATATTCCATGTATACAACTTCTGAGCCAATCTCACCATTCCTCCCCAAAGTGTACCAGAAAAAGGGCTGAAGGCAAAGACAGATATCTTGTTCATCGCCAGGTAGAGGGGCATCCTGGAGCTGACACTGCCTTGGTTACCAGGCCTACCTGTCCCCTCATAACTAGTAACAGAGGCCCTCTCCTGCCCCCAGGTCTCCCCGTTCAGATGAAGGTAATACAGTCTCTGGAACTGGAAGCCCCATTTATTTCCCGTTCTGTATTGGTTTGGGGCCCTGTCATCATGAAGAGTTGCTTTTATAAGGAGAAAAGATACCCCACCTCTCCCCCGCCTGATTGATGGTCACCCACATACAGTTCAGCCCGTCTCCAGGCCCAGATCAACCAACAGTCTCATTCCTCAGCCTCCAGAGGGAGGGTCATGGGGACATGGCGGGAGAATGCCCTCTCAGGTCACTGAGGACAAAGGGCAGACACGGGGACCCTGCAGATCACAAATGCAAGGACCCTCTCCATACCAGATGGGCCGCAGGAAAGCCCTCAGCCTACGGGAAGCAGACAGGGCCCTCAAGGGTGGCCCCGGGGAGCCAGGATCCCGTGAGAAGGCCTTTCTTAAGGACCGGGAGCCACAGAGGCAGGATGGTCTGAGGATGTCCCCATGCAGGGAGACGCAGGTCAAGGGCCAGCAGGTCACGGACCAGCACAGACCTCTTCACTCCGCGTGCCAAATACAATAGAAAAATGAATTTTCCCTTTGAAAACCAGCCAGGCTGGGTCTGTTAGGTAACCATATCTGTGAGCCACCTACCACGATCTCAAGAAGGACGATTTATCTGTAAATATAAAATACGCCTCGGATTTTAGCGTGTGTCTTTAAGCACTGAGCACACATGCACGTGCACACACATGAAACATATAATGTGTATATGTAACATCTGTATACAATGTCATATATAACATCTACCTATAAGGTGTAAATACAATGTTTATATACAATGTCAATAAGTAACACCTACATACCATGTTATATATAATATCTATATACAATGTCTACATACAATGTCTATATGCAATGTTTACCTATATACATCTATATATAATACCTATATACAATGTCTGAATACAGTGTCTGTATACAGTATTTACACACATCTGTATATAATATAACGTTTATTGTTTGTAATGTCTACCTACAGTGTTTATATATAATATTTCTATACAGTCTCTAGATATAGTCCGTATACAATTTCTATATAAAATGTCTACATACAATGTCTGTATGCAATGTTTATCTATATACGACATCTATATATAACACCTATATATTACATCTGTATGCAATGTCTGTATATAGTATTTATATACGTCTATATATAATGTCTACATACAGTGTTTACATATAATGTTTCTCTACAATTTCTATATAAAATGTCTACATACAATGTCTATATGCAATGTTTAGCTATGTACACCTATTTATAATACCTATATATAACGTCTACATACAATGTCTATATATAACATTTACGTACATCTATATACAATGCCAATATATAGTACTTGTATATAATGTCTGCATATTGTGTTTATATATAATGTTCCTATACGATACCTATACAGTCTGTGTACAATTTGTATATAAAATGTCTACAATGTGTATATGCAATGTTTATCTATATACATCTATATATAATATCTATATATAATGTCTACATACAATGTCTCTATATAGTATTTACATAGCCTGTATATAATGTCTATATATAACACATATATATAATGTCTACATACGTTGTTTATATATAATGTTTCTATACAATGTCTATACCTGTAGCCTGTATACAATTTCGATATAAAATGTCTATGCACGGGCTTTCCTGGTGGCGCAGTGGTTGAGAGTCCGCCTGCCGATGCAGGGGACACGGGTTTGTGCCCCGTTCCGCGAAGATCCCACATGCCGCGGAGCGGCTGGGCCCGTGAGCCGTGGCCGCTGAGCCTGCGCGTCCGGAGCCTGTGCTCCGCAGCGGGAGAGGCCACAGCAGTGAGAGGCCCGCGTACCGCAAAAACAAAACAAAAAAAACCCTCTATGCACAATGTCTATATATTTGTATGCATATACACGTAATTTTATATATACAGTTAAACACACACACACACACACACACACAATGATTGGAATGCAACTTGACCAGAACAAATTGTCCACAAAAGGAAAATGAATGGGCAGGTTAAGCTGAAATGACGCCTCACAAGTCAGGTCACCATGGAAAACGCAGGTGTTTGGCCTCCATCTGCATATTCAGACCCAGCCAGACAAGCAGCTGAATTTCCTGAACATTTTTCCACCAGATGTTTCCCTTCCTGTCCCTGCAATTGTAGCCTTTTCTCCGTGAGCCTGTCATGACCAGGAGGGAGGCCCTCTCTTTATTCTACTTTATTCTAAATAAATGACGGGATTTATCCTGTACCTCTGCTCCGCACCACATAACTAATGGTCTGAGCGATGGCGCCAAGTATCATCTGTTACCAGCCTTGAAATACAACACCCAACGTCAACGGATGTGTCTGAGCACAATATCATTGGAGCGGCTCCATTTCAGAAAAGTTTCGTCCCCGAATCCCCTCAAAAGAAAAAGAAAAAAAAAACCACGGGAGGAAAACACACGTTGTCGGTCTCCATCTCCATGTCACTTTGTCTGCTGGGCTCTTTTGCATTTCAAGACATTTCTACTCACCTTGACTTCCCGGTTCAAAAAGAAACAATAAGTTTAATCTTCTCACTTGACAATGATGTATGGTTCGGGAGAAAAACACTTTTCAGAGGTTATCATTAAAAAGTCTTCTCTCTGCCCATTCCCCCCTTCTGCCCACTCCGGTTTCTCCCCACTCTTTATACAATAAGCAATGCACTGAGGCTCTCTCCGGAGGCCACAAGAGTCACTGCCACGTCATGCCGGATGCCATGGGAGCCAAGCCTTTGGCCGAGACCGGCACGTCCGAGCCCTGTGGGGAGGTTTGACCCCATTCCCCTGGACGAGCAGTCCCCGGCTGCTGTATGCATCTTAGAGGCTGGGGACCATGGGCCCTCGCCGCCCACCCGGCCCAGCCCCAGCCCTACCCAGATGACCTCTTCCTGGTGAGCACATTTGCCGAGCATGGCCTCTTAGGCAGCTGGTTTCCATTAGAATTCCTCTTTCTTTTTTTGCTTTTTCTTTGCAGTTAGCTACGTATTAGCATCCGTCCAGGCAGTGGCGGGTACTGGGATGGTGAATACAGGGCAAGGACCCTGCAAAACACTCGGGGTACCTGGGATGGAAGGAGGGGCCTCCACCCACATCCCAAGGGTGAGTCTCTTTTTCTCCCTATAGCTCAGGATCTGCTGAGTGGAAAGCACCAACCCATCAAAGCAATGGAAGGGGAGGAAATCTTTCTCCTCCATCCATTCTACGTTTATGTGAGGGGCGTGGGAGACCTTGCCAATAGACTGACAAAAGACAGACTGGCAAGAGAAAAACAGAATTTACACACACACACACACACACACACACACACACACACACACACAGCGATGAGCATCTCAAAGCGATGGTTATAACATAGGCACATCTAGCGTCTCCACAAAGAACATTAGATTTGCGAAGACAAAACGAAGGAGAAGAGTTCAGGCTTCCACAGGTGGGGAGCTTTGGGGAAGCAAACAAGTGGGGGAAACTGATGGAGTGAGGTGTGTTAAAAAAAATCCCACTGAGTATATTCGAAGATCTAATTGGCTTTGTCGGGCGACCTATGAATCAGGCGGCACCCCATCCAGGAAGGAGACGGGCTCTCCAACAGGATGTACAAAGTGGGAGGTTTTTATCGAAAGGAGGGTTGGGTGCAGGAGCTGAGAGCAAAAGAAAAGAAAGGGTTGTTTGTAAGCCAGGACCCCTCCTTTTGCAGGGAAGGGATTGGCAGGGAGCTTTATCACCCAAATCACCTCCGTCAGGTGGACCAGGAAATTTCAGAACAAGCGTTTCTGAGATCAAGTTTCTGATACGGGTTGAAACCGCAATCCAGTCTTGCTTTGCTGCCCTGGGGGCAAAGGACTCTGTAAAGGGCTGTGGTTCCTTTTTAATAGGTGTGTTTGCGCAGGTCCACCTCCCTGCCGATGCCCCAACCTCTTCGTGGCCATAAATCTTCCCCAGAGAGGAGGTTCCCGGCGGTCCTCATTCTGCAGAGGCGTCTGTATTTAGTCTGATAAGGGAGGCTCTGGGAAGTGGTCGTTATGAACGTGCTTCTCCGTCGCCTCCAGCTCAGAACAAATCCTGATGCCAAATGGCAGTGTCTGGGCGCATATTCTCTCCGTACAGCAAATGTGCTCATTCCCACAGGAAGCTCAGAGCTACCCAACCTGACCGAGTTGGAGCAAAGGCTCTCCTGGGGACGTTTACATTTCTTGCTATTGTTATGGTCATGGATTAAGGTGAGAACGGGATTTTTAAAGAGGCACATGAAAAGATGCTCAACATCGCTAATTATTAGAGAAAAGCACATCAAAACTACAATGAGGTATCACCTCACACCAGTCAGAATGGCCATCCTCAAAACATCTACAAACAACAAATGCTGGAGAGGGTGTGGAGAGAAGGGAACCCTCTTGCACTGTTGGTGGGAATGTAAATTGATACAGCCACTATGGAGAACAGTATGGAGGTTCCTTAAAAAACTAAGAATAGGACTACCCAGCAATCCCACTACTGAGCATATACCCGGAGAAAACCATAATTCAAAAAGACACGTGTACCCCAATGTTCACTGCAGCAGTGTTTACAATAGCCAGGACGTGGAACCAACCCAAACGTCCATCGACAGATGAATGGGTAGAGAAGATGTGGTACACATATATAATGGAATATTACTCAGCCATAAAAAGGAATGAAATTGGGTCATTTGTAGAGATGTGGATACAACTAGAGTCTGTCATACAGAGTGAAGTAAGTCAGAAAGAGAAAAACAAACATTGTGTATTAACGTATATATGTGGAATCTAGAAAAATGGTACAGATGAACCTATTTGCAGGGCAGGAATAGAAATGCAGACACAGGGAACGGATGTGCGGACACGGCGGGGGGAGGGAGGGACGGGGAGGGTGGGATGAATTGGGAGATAAGGTTTGACATAAATACACTACCATGTGTAAAATAGATAGCTAGTGGGAACCTGCAGTATAGCACAGGGAGCTCAGCTCGGTGCTCTGTGGTGACCTAGGTGGGTGGGATGGGGGTGGGGTGGGAGGTCCAAGAGGGAGGGGATGTATGTATACATAGAGCTGAATCACTTCATTGTACAGCAGAAACTAACACAACATTGTAAAGCAATTATATGCGACTAAAATTTCAAAATTTAAAAAATATTGGGGAAAAAATAGTGTGAACTTGTACACACGTGTTCATAGCAGCCCCATTTACGATAGCTGCAAGGTGGAAACAACCCAATTGTCCATCCGCGGATGGATGGATACACGGAATGGAGTCCATCCACACAGTAGAATATGACTCAGCTGTGAAAAGGAGTGAAGCTCTGACACAGGATACAACGTGGATGGACCTTGAATACATGATGCTCAGTGAGAGAAGCAGACACAGAAGGACACACAGTGTGTGATTCAATTTATAGGAAACGTCCAGAACATGCAAATCCATAAAGACAGAAAGTAAATTGGTGGTTGACAAGGGCTGAGAAGAGGGGCTCATGAGAAGTGACATGGAGTGGTTTACAACAAATTTAAAACAATACGTTCCTATTTGAAATTTGTTAACTTTATTTAAGTTTAATAAACTTCCCCAACCACAAAACGATCCCAGCAGTAGTCACCCCACCTGCAAACTGTCTGCTTCTCCTTGTGAAAGTCTAAGGAAGGACCACCGTTCAGGACCCCTGACCTTCAGAGCTGCCATGCCTTCCCTACCTCAAGAGCCTGAAAGCTATCACTCTGCTCACTTGTTTACTTTTTGTCTCTGACACTGTGTGGGCTCCTTGTACGTGTCCACTTCATGGGGCCACGGGGGGTGAGGGGTGCCAGATAGCTGGTTAAACTGATTCTGGGTGTGTCTGGGAGGGAGGGTGTTTTTGGATGAGATGAGCCTGTGAATCAGTGGACTGAAGAAAGCCGATGGCCCTCCAATGTGGTGGGCCTCATCTAACCAGTTGAAGGTCTGATCGAAGTAAAGCCTGAGAAAAAGAGAATTTCCTCCCATGGCCTTGGAGTTGGGACATCAGCTTTTTCCTGCTATTTGACTCAAACTGAAAAACCAGCTCCTCCTGGGTCTTGAGTCTGCAGGCCTTCAGACTGGAAGTTACACCATCAACTTTCCTGGGTCTCCAGTTTGCTGACTGCAGGTCTTGGGACTTGTCAGCCTCTGTAATAGCTGACCTGATTCTTTATAATTAATAGCGCCCTCTTTCTCTCTCTCTCTCTCTCCACACACACACACTTACACACACACATGCACTCACACACACACACACACATATACCCCACCAGTTCTTTTTCTTTTGAGAACCCTGACTGACACAGACCGTTTCAAAAGTGGAAAGAAAATTGTCACACTGTGTTCTCTCTGTCCACTCGGGTACACCCAGGAAGTCCTGGCCATTGTCACAAAGTCACCACCATGATGACCACTGGCCCTCCCTTTGCCACTGTCCACTGCTTTGTGAGATCAACAGTAAGAACAAATATTGGTGTGTGCCAATAGCTATCTGCTTCTCTTCTGGAAGGAAATATATATACATAAATCTTCTTCAAAATATGAAAGAGCTTCCTCATTACTTCACTGCAGAGAACATTTTGTAACCATCCACTTTTGGTTCCAAAGCCTCAAAACCCATGACAAGTGACCTCTTTCCTGATCTGCACATCTGGGGTCCAGGAATGATAATAAAAACCACGTGAAATGGACCAAAAAAAAATAGGTATCCATCTCAGATTAGTTCTTCAAATTTCCCCAAAGACAGAATGCCATTGGTGGACCATTGAAAATCCCTGTTCTGTAAGGAAGAGGGGACATTCCCACGTGTATTCAATTGTAACATCAGAAACCCCAGGGTTCGTTAGATGACAAAGTCCCATCAGGGTCCCCAAGCATTGGCCAGTGGACTGTCCCTCACCACCCAGGCTGGCCAAACGCTCTATTTAGAGAAGATTTACCACCTTTTCCACAAAACCCCTCTTTGGGGCTGGCCTTGGGCCAAGCAGAGAGGTTCCATGAACTACTTTCTAACCTCCCCTTTTGGGTCACCATTGGACCCTCTGTCCCAAATCTAAGCCCCCCCAGTGAGCCGCTTACAGCCATGTCTTATTTCTGCACACACTCCTCACTGTGATGTGGCAACAGTGGAGGTGCCAATGCATTATCTTTCCCAGGCGTCCACGTAAGACATTTCCTACCTGTGAAGGGAAACAATCTTACTCCACTAAAGGGGTCCAGAGATGTAAGAGTGAAGGAGTCACCTTCCCAGAACTTTGGGAAGCGCTTTAAGCAGATGCTTGTTGGTCCAGTGGTATCATTTATCGCCCTAGCCAAGACATAGACCAGGTTCTCACAATTTCATGCAGGTTATGTTAATGTGAGGTAAATAGTGGGGCCTGAGACCGCATTCCCACCATGTATCACATAGGTTATGTTAAAATGAAGTAAATAGTGGGACTTCAGACGGAGTCCCCAACGTACTATATACCAAAGATGTTCTAGATCAGTGTTCTCAACTTTTCCTTCAGTATCATCTCCCTAAAGATACTTCTCAACTTTTTTTCCTAATCGTCCTGCATAAAATTGTAACATCACAGATATGCTGTATATCGATTTCTGAATTCTCTCTTTATCTGGACTTTATACACGAAAAGAGTAAGACATGTGCACCACCCCTCCAAGAACCCATCTCTGCCCCTGAGAGGTGATATTACCCCCTTTGAGAAGCATGTTCACGATCATTTAAAGCCCCTCCTGGGAAACGTTAAACTAGAAGCCAGTTGGAGACAATGGAAAAGAATTCTTTGTGACCTGGCAAGGCAGGAAAGAATCTTATGTAAGACCCCCCAAACACTAACCATATGGTAAAAAAAAAAAAAAAATGATGAGTTTGATTCCATCAGAATGAAGGAATTTTGCTCAGCGAACGACACTATAATCCAACTTAGCAGAGAGCTGACATTCGGGGAGGCAGTGCTTACAAAGTTTAAACCCACAGAGTGTTGCTTCTAGAACATATAGAATTTTCTTGCTCTCCAACAAGAAAGAGAAAACCCAATGAGGGACAATGGGTATAAGAAGTTGGGAGTTAACAAAATAAAAATGGTTACATAATATATGAGAGATACTCCAATGTGACAATAACCAGAGATGAGGTTTTTATCCTCTGAGTTTTGAAGATGGCCACCTTCTCTCTGTGTCCTTACCTGGTGAAGGGGTCAGGGGAGCTCTCTGGGGGTCTCTATTATAAGGACTATAATCCTATTCCCGGGGGCTTCACCCTCATGACCTCATCACCTCCCAAAGGCTCTACCTTCGCATAGCATCCCACTGGGGGATAGGGCTTCAACTTATGAATTTTGGGGACGCAAACTTTCAGTCCCTAGCACACCTCTCACAAACTAACAGAGGGTGTGACGAGGAGTGGTCATCTCCAGGACACTCGTTAGTAGTGGACACGGAGCTTAAAGAAGAAAAGCTTGCCGTGACCTCACGTCCAGAGGTTGTGCTTCAGATGCCAGGGAGGGGCCCGGGCACGCACCATTTTGGAAGGCTCGGTGGGTTGTGATCCCAGTGTGTTGGGGACAATTCATTACAGGTCGAGGCTGACTTCACCTGGAAAGAACTGTGGACAAGTCAAGAAAGAAAGGGATATAAACATCAACAGTCTTGGTGTGACAAAGGTCAACCTGCCCCACGCGGGACGGAAAGTCTTCTCAATAAACAGTGCACATATCGCTGATTCACTTCCTGTACGGCAGAAACTAACACAACAATGTAAAGCAACCCTACTCCAATAAAAAAGTAAAAAAAAAATAAACAGTGCAGAGTAGACTGGATATCCATGTTGGGGGAAATATGTCTGCAGCCCTTTGTTTCACAACAGAAACATAAATTAATTCCAGGCAACATGAAAAATAAAACAATAATGCTTCAAGAGGACATCCCAGGAGGAGGTATTCCTGACCTCAGGACGTGCAGACCTTCTCTTCCTTTCCTTTTCATTTTTCGGCTGTGATGCACGGCTTGTGGGATCTTAGTTCCCTGACCAGGGATTGAACCCAGGCCCCAGCACTGAGAGTGCTGAATCCTAACCACGGGATGAGGGAATTTCCAGGCAGACATTTTCTAGGATGCGAAATGAACTGACCTAAAAGAAAATGGTTAACACATGGGATACATTAAAATTAAGAACCTCTGGAGACTTCCCTGGTGGTTCAGTGGCTAAGACTCCATGCTTCCACTGCAGGGGCACAGGTTCGATCCCTGGTCAGGGAACTAAGATCATGCATGCCGCATGGTGCAGCCCAAACAAAAAAGGTTAAGAAACTCTGTTCTTCAAAATGCACATTAAGAGGGTGAAAGGGTACCAAAAGCCAGAAAGGGCAATATGAAAAAAAAAAAGTCAATCTTATTTACAAACATGTAGTAAAAATTCTAAATAAAAATAGTATACACATAGCTGATTCACTTTGCTGTACAGCAGAAACTGACACAACATTGTAAAGCAACTATAGGCCAATTTTTTAAAAATTGTAGCAAATCCAATCAACTATACTTCAATAAAATTTTTTAAAATCCTATATATATATATATTAAAAAAAAAACAGTGAAAAGGCAACCTGTGATTCAGAAGATATTGGCCAAACCCTCAGATCTGGAATATGTAAAGGACTCCCACGAATCATCAAGAAAGAGACAAATGAGTGAGAAACAGATGAAAAGACTAGAACTGGCCCTTCACCAAGGGGGATGTGGGAAAGCCCAGGATGCCATTGGTGATAAAAGCACGATGATGCCAGGGGTGGATGACATTCTTCTACAATGCTGCTGGGGTGTCAACGGGCACAACTACTTTGCAAAACTGTCTGGTATCACTTATTATAATGTACAGAGCACTATGGAATATTATGCAGCCATGAAAAGGAGTGAAACCTCTGACACGGGCTACAACGTGGATAAACCTTGAACACACGATGCTCAGTGAGAGAAGCAGACACAGAAGGACAAACAGTGTGTGATTCCACTTATAGGAAACGTCCAGAACATGCCAAGTCCCCAGAGACAGAAAGTGGGTTCATGGTTCCAGGGGCTGGGGCAGGGAGATGGGGAATGACAGCTCATGGGGACAGGGTCTCACTGGGGATGAGAATGCTCTGCAACCAGACAGAGGTGGTTGCACAACATTGTGAATGTGCTAAATGCTGTAGAATGGTGAGTTTTGCCTCCACATTTTTAAGAAAATGAAACTTTGCACAGTGCATGGCTCACCACTTCCACTCCTAGGTGTGTTCCCAACAGAATAAGCACACAGGTGTATGTTTACCGAGAAATGTGACAAAGAAGGTTGACGGCCACACAGCTCCTGCTGCTCCAAGATGGAAACAGCCCCAAGGTCCTTGAACTGCAGGATGAGAACGTAAACAGTGACATCCTCGTAGGTGGACGTCTACACAGCATGACGTGTCGTACAACACGGGCAAATCCCCACACGCCTCGATCCCAAGAAGAGACAGACGTAAAAGTGTGTTCCCATTGACATGAAGTGGTTTTTTTAAAATATAAATTTATTTACCTATTTATTTATTTTTGGCTGCGTTGGGTCTTCGTTGCTGTGCATGGGCTTTCTCTAGTTGCGGTGAGCGGGAGCTACTCCTCATAGGGGTGCACGGGCTTCTCATTGCGGTGGCTTCTCTTGTTGCAGAGCACTGGCTCTAGGCGTGCGGGCTTCAGGAGTTGTGGTACGCGGGCTCAGGAGTTGTGGCACGTGGGCTCAGCAGTCGTGGCTCACGGGCCGTAGAGCGCAGGCTCAGTAGTTGTGGCGCACGGGCTTAGGTGCTCTGCAGCATGTGGGATCTTCCTGGGCCAGGGCTTGAACCCGTGTCCCCTGCATTGGTAGGTGGATCCTTAACCACTGTGCCACCAGGGAAGTCCTGACAGGAAGTTTATAATCAGCCCAAACTCATCTAAACTGGAAAAGACCAAGTGGCCATTACCCCTGGGAGGGGAGGTAGTGGAGGGGACGGCAGAGGGGCTTGTCTGGGTGCTGGGGCTGAATTCCTAATCTTGGTCGGTTTGCACGGGGCATCCAGGTGGTGAAAGTTCGTACAGCTGTGCACTTATCACTGCTGTACTTCACTGTCTGTATTTTTTAAATTGAAGTACAGTTGGTGTACAATATTACATAAGTTACAGGTGTACAACATGGGCATCCACAAGTTTTAAAGGCTATGTTCCATTTATAGTCGTTATAAAATACCGGCTCCATTCCCCTGTGCTGTACAATACGTGCTTGTAGCTTATTTTATACTTTGTATAAATATATCCGTGTAGCTTATTTTATACCTTGTAGCTGATTTTATATCTTACCCCTGTATTTTACACCTTGATGAAGACTTTGCTTTTTTTAAAAAAAGTTCACGATCAATATCCTGAAGGGTAGAAATCTATAGCCCAGGGTCGAAGGAAAGGATGAACAGACCTGGCGAACGTAATGAATGTTAGCTCCCCGCCGGTAATATCCAGGAAATTGGCCGTTCGTCATAATTAATGGATCATTAGCGGGCATTCAGGCACCCCAGTAATCAGAGGGCACGTCGTGATTTTGTCTAATTGAACAGTGAGCCTGGGGAGGGGGTCCCGATCTCCCCTTCCCGGCCCCTGGCTTCCTCCTGGGGAGGCCGGGAAACGAAGGGTGCCTTCTGCCCCACGGCGACTTACGTTTGGGGAAGAGATGAAATTTCAGCAGAGATAGGGAAACACTGAAGTGAAAAATCAGCCCCAAAATAATTAGAAACAGGATAAAGTAAGGAGGTCTGACCACAAATCAAATACACAGGCATCAGTTAAAGTCAAAACCTGAAGCAAGAAGGGGCCAGCGGGGAAAGTCAGAGGCGGAGATGGACTGGGGACCCTCCCAGCACCTGCCAACCCGCGTCCAAGCCCTGTCAGCCCTCACTCCCCACTCGGTTCATCCGTAGCACAGGGCTCCAATGTTCCTTCTAAGGGGGTCTTTAATTTCCAGGTTTAAACTAAAAACAAATAGCACAAAACTCTGAGAAGGACAGGGTGGCGGGGCCCTGGTGAGAACACGGCAAAGATGGGAACCATAAATCCACCTGACAGGTGAATGGATGAAGAAAATGTCTCTTTAGGTGCGATGGGATACGATTCAGCCTTGAAAGGGGAGGGAAATCCTGCCACTTGGAACAACCCAGATGGACCTTGAGGATATGACGCTCAGTGAGAGAAGCCAGACACAGAAGGACACACAGCGTGTGATTCCACTCATAGGAGGTCCCTAGAGGAGTCCGATTCCATAGCGACAGACAGTAGGAGGGTGGGGGCCGGGGCCTGGGGGAGGGGAATGGGGAGTGAGTGTTTCATGGGGACAGAGTCTTGGTTTGGGGAGATGGAAAGGTTCTACAGATCTGCTGTATCACGTGCTACCTACCGGTTACAGTACTATTTATGCAATTAAACTCCCTTAAGAGGGGAGATACACCTTCTGACTGCAATCAAAGAAAAAAAATTTTTTTTTAAATAGAAAAATGCACCCCCAGGGCGGGAGCCCAGGTGAGGCTCTCGCTGGGCTCCCTCCACAGGGGGGTTGGTTGTTCTGAGCAGCCCGGACCGAGGGTGGAGGGTGTGAGCTGGCCAGGGACCGCAGGGCTGAGCCACCTCTGGGCCGTCCACGGAGCACAGGGTTCTGGGTTCATGTGTGGGGTCACTGTGTTCAGTGGTTAACAAGTGTTTTGAGCAGCGCCCACCACCATCCCATATTGTGAGGATCTGATGCCCTTCCGGGGTGGGTAAGGGCAGGGCTTTGGGGCCTTGGGGTGATGGAGACACAGACAGCTGGGATGCTGTGGGCGCCTGGAGTGAGTTGAATGGTGGCCCCCGGAAAGATATGTCCACCTCAATCCTGGGAACGGGACCTTATTTGGAAATGGGGTCTCTGCAGATGTGATGCAGTGAAGGGTCTGAGATGAGGTCCTCCTGGATGAAGTGGCCCTACATCCAATGACAGGGTCCTTCTAAGAGACAGAAGAGGAGAAGACCCGTGAAGACGGAGGCAGAGACGAGAGGGATGCGGCCACAAGTCCAGGGACGCCTGGAGCTCCCAGAAGCTGGAAGAGGCAGAAAGGACCCTCCCCTGGAGCCTCTGGAGGGAGCTCAGCCCTGGGACACCTTGACCTCAGATGTCTGGTCCCCAGGGCTGGGGGAGGATGCATATGGGACATTTCACGCCTCCCCTTTTGTGGCCACGGGTGACGGCTGCCCCAGGACACTCACCCAGCACCTCGGTTTGAAATTTCTCAATCCCCCCCCACTTTTCCTCCTCAAGTCTGATAATAGGGCTCCTGTTGGCAGGAACGCTGTCTCGTGCAACTTCCCTGGGGACCCCAGAAATAACTAAGGGAGGGGCTTTGTTGCCCGGGAGCCCAGTGTTAGGTTTATAGCTGGTTCCCTTCACCCTGCCAGGAGTCACCCAGATCACAGTTATACCTGATGGCAAGAGACAGATCCTGACCCAAAGGATGAAGACAAACCATCCAAAAGGATGAGAATCACGTGTTCCAGGGCATTGAGCCACCACGGGGAGGCCGACAGAGGCGAGTGTCTCAATGCCGTCATCTGCTACCACCGAGTATTTAGCCGTGTGCAACCATCACCCTCAAAACCGCAGGAGGAGGGCTGTCCTCAGGCATTTCGAGGAAAACCTACAGCCAAATCTACATGAACTCCATTCCCACATCATGCAGCAAACGCACACATTGGGCTGAAAATTAGGGCAGAACTGTTAAACGTGGGAGAATACCTCTCCCCTTGGAGCAGAATGGGAACTTGGAACTAGAATCAGGTATTTCCTTGTCTTTCCCTGAGGTATCTGACCCAACTCATCCCTCAGATGGATTCCTGGCCATTGTCACCCAGAACAAGAAATTGCCTGAAGTTGCTTATTTTTTTTACCAGCTGTTCTCGGGGGAAAGGGGATCATGTCTGTCCTTCTATCGCCCAAGTGTTCGCATGATTTTCTCGCTGCCACAATGTCTTCTTCAAACATTAACATTTCATTCTTTTTCTTACGTAGTTTTATTTTTAGATTTTCCTCCGAGACGTGGCCCTCTTATAAGTTGGCAGTGGAAGAGTTCAGAAGGTACCATGGATTCACCTGTGTGACTCACCTAGTCTTAGAAATAACCATCTGATCCCATCTTGTCTCCTCTATGGTGGCCAACATGTCAGCGGAGCCCCAAATCCTAGTGACAAATTTGCTCTCCGGGAGGTGCCCAGGGACACACCCTGTGCTTGAGAATCCCTCCAAGGTCAAGAGATAGACAAGAAAAAGCCGGGGAGGGGGCAGGGGGGAGGGTCTGGGTCCTATGTCTCAGGACACCGTCCCTGGGGACAGGAGTGCAGGACCAGAGACTAGGCAGTGTTCTCAGCAGCCCAGGTGCTCAGGGCCCAAACACAGTCATCGCACTGTCCCCTCTGCCAGCCCACAGGGACCCCACGAAAGTGGGTAGAAATGCAGCAGGTGCTCATTTGTCCCAAGAAGTTACCTGGATACATTTGGAAACACCCGCTCTTTATGCCACTTCTGTACTTGCTTTTGCAGGGCACCCCCTCAATGGGCCCTGAGACCTACGAGGACCGAGGCACCGGTTCCTCGGGTTTTGCAGCAGGTCCCAGGACCGCGTCCGCTCCTTCACGGCACCCCCCGAGGTGGCCACACTCCCACCCCACACAAGAGCACCTGATCCAGGTCAGGCCCTTCCCCATGGTGAGCGCCACGGCTGTGCCTGCTCAGAGCTTGTGTTCGCAGGAAGGATCAAATGGTACATGGGTACCAGATGCCACGGTAATGGGGAGTAGAGATTCCTGCAGGGAAATATCTGGGGGGAGACAGGCTGGGGGTCTTGGGATGGCGGTTGGGGAATGGCCCCTCTGCAGAGCTGACATTTAGAAAGAGCTGATACCAGGAGAAAGCAATCCAGACACAGGAGCAGTACGTGCAAAGGTCCTGGGGTGGGTGTGGACATCAATGCTGAACAGAGTCAGGGGGACCATGGGCCTCTTAAAGGGCCTTGTGTAGCATCTTGTAGGGCAGCAGCGCCCGAAGTTTTTCCCGACTGTGCTGAAGGTTCATAGTTACCCTCCATCGACTCTGCCCGGGCAGATGGAGCCCATGGATTTGTGCTGAAACTCAACTCTTCTAACCAACAGCCAGGTGGTCTTGCCCAGACCTCGTCCCAGTTCCTAGGGCCCGCACATCCTTCTCTTTCCCCTGCATCCACGATGCTTCCCTGACCCGTTTTGCTTCATAAAATCGAAGTGAAAAATTAACGCTCTGAGCCCCCGCCTGCACGGAGCTCATCCCCAAGGGGGGCTGCGTGAAGAACCCGAAGTTGCGGGTGTGTCCTGTGTCCTTCTTTCCTTGTGGTCCCCAGATCTCCCCGCTGCAGTGCTCTGTCATGGCCTTGACGAGACTTTTTTTTTTTTTTTTAAAGAGTCAGCTCCAACTACCTGGAACACTGAGGCTGGTTCCCTTTTGTGAACCTAGTTCTTTTTTTTTAAGATGTTGGGGGTAGGAGTTTTTAGTAATTTATTTATTTATTTTTGCTGTGTTGGGTCTTCGCTTCTGTGCATGGGCTTTCTCTAGGTGTGGCAAGCGGAGGTCACTCTTCATGGCGGTGCACGGGTCTCACTATCGCGACCTCTCTTGTCGCGGAGCACAGGCTGCAGACGCGCAGGCTCAGTAGCTGTGGCGCACGGGCTTAGTTGCTCCACGGCATGTGGGACCTGCCCGGACCAGGGCTCGAACCCGTGTCCCCTGCATTAGCAGGCGGATTCTCAACCACTGCGCCACCAGGGAAGCCGCTTGCGGAGCCTTTTGAAGCCTCGCCTGGGACAGGCTGTTCATTTCCTGCGCTTCTCCCTGAAATAACTCAACCCTCTGCAACACCCAAAGCAATCGGGGCGGCTCGAGGATTAATCACCACACAAATTTCTTCTTTGGAGTCAAGGTTAATTTTAAATTATCACAAGGCAGAAGAGGCTTTAATTACTGAGAAGCATGGGGCCCCGGCACCCCCGGGAGTGGCCACCACCTCCCGAGGAGACGCACGGGATTTCCAAGCAGGTTGGAATAAAATATGAAACCGAGCTATATTTATAACAATGGGCAAACCAAACCCCGCGTTTAATTTTCACCGTGCATTTTTTTGGGGGTGGGGGGCATGGAAATCCAGTTCGGGGCATTCTCCTCCAGCTTCCAAATGAATGAGCGCCTCGGGGAAAATCTTCTACCTGCCTGACACCCCTGCAGAGTTTCCTAAGGAATTTGCTCACCTTGTGACAGTCACGGGTCGATCCCAGCTGGCGGGCTGGTGGCCCGGCTGGCGGGGCAGGAGAGGTGGGGGCAGGGCGCCTCACGGCCTGGATTCCGAAGCATCCCAGTGGTGCTGCTTCTGCGGCCCCTTCCTCTCCTCTTTGTCTTCAACCCCGCGCCCGCCCGGAAATCACCGGAAAAGCTTCGACCACCACCACTCAGTAAACAAAAACGTTTCGGTGCAGGGGCACCAAGTGACAAGGCTGTGATTCACTGCATCTCGCTCTAAAGCCGGGTCTGGAGTGAACGCTAATCCTTCATTATGTAGGATGCATTGGGTTTTCTTTCCTTTTTTTTTTCCTTACCCTTTCTGCCCTCTTTTCTTACTAAAATGACAGTCAGGCTGTGAAGCCTAATAATTGTCCGTGAGTGGGTCTGGCTGATTGTCCGTCTTGATTTTGCCTCTGAGGCAGGCTCCTTACTCCGCGGGGGTCAGGGGTCTCCTGCTAAATCATGCATACCCACAATCCCTCGTGAATTACGCGGCTGACAAGCCGGCGCTAATGATTAAACCAAGCTGCATTGAACTCCGGCACTAAATTGCTATTACTTGCGTGATGGATTACACTTCTAATGAGCTGATTATTGCCACAAGTGACCTTGTGGGCTGAGAGAGTGTTTCAATAGGGCCAACATCTCTGACACACCCGGTGTCACCGCGGCACCGACGTGTCCACGTGTGTGCACACGTGGGTGTGAGTACATGTGTGCACGCGTGTAGGCATGTGTGTGCGTGCGTGCGGGCACCTGCGCTTTATCTCTTTTTTATCCTGGATTTGTTCCTCGGTTTTTCCACTGCTCATTGGAGCAGACACCCTAATGGGACCCGCCATCTGAGGTGTGCCCCTCATTAGGGAGTTCTAATAGACATGAAATTAAAATGTCCAATGACTAGTACGTGCGCAGCGTAAACCGGGGGGTCCCGTGCGTGTCCTCACACTCCACAGCAGGGTAAGAAAAAGGACCTGGGGGGGAATAGATGTTCTCCAGGAAGCTGCGCACACGTTCTCCAGGTGGGAAATGCATGTGGAACGGGCACCAGTTTGAAGCAAAGCCCTAAAACTTCCTCTGAAGTTTAACTCGCCTGGAAAAGCCCATGATGACCAATGGGCTCAGGGCATGGGCACAAAGAGGGGAATGAGGTGATAGCGTGGACGGAAGCCCATCACCCCCAGCGAGGGATGGGTGGTCCCCACGAGGGCTTCGATGCAGTTCAGAGGAGGTGGGAGTTCGTGAAAAGCCACCCGGTGTCCCCAGGGTCTGTGTTTCTGCCGAGCTCCGGGTGTGCCCCTGTCGACTTAAAAAAAATGCACAACGCAAGAGTCATGAGTTGAGTCTTACTTGGGGCAAAATGAGGAGTGCAGCCTGGTGAGACAGCATTTCAGACAGCTCTGAGCAACCGCTCCAAAGAGGTGGGGGGAAGGTCAGTATGTATGGGACTTTGGTGGGGGGGAGTGCATGCAGTCGAGCACATAGTTTGGCATAGGGTTTCTGCTCGTCTCGTGCAGCAGACGCCACCAGAAAGGAGTTTAGTGCTTTTCTAGATACAAGGAGATGCAAGCATCGGGCTCATAAAACCATCTCCTGAAAAGCTCTAACTATCTGAAGGCCTGTCCCGCCAGTTTTTCCCAGAGCACAGAGGGCCTCATTCCTGGTCTCCACCCTGAGCTCCTTTCCGGGGGTGTTGAAGGTCAGCAACTGCAGCGGCTCTTGATTTAATCCTTGTAGAGGTAGACGGCAAGGGCCAATCTGTAGCTGACACCCTCCATGGGACGGCCAGGTCAGCCTGGCGGGGGGGCGGCCCACGGGATGCCCAGATCTCAGGAATTGTTGGTCCCACCACGTGGCTGGCTGAGGGTGCATCCCAACCGAGAGAGACCTTGGGGCCTACTGAGGGGGAACAAGTGCTTCTGGGGACGGGGATGCAATGACCATCTTCTGGTTCAAACAAGCCAGCCACCAAGACAAGAACAGGTCTCCGCGGCACGTGCTGGTGGCCACTGTGGGAGCTGCAGTCGCTGCACCATCTTGAACCAGCTTCTGCCACTTCCCCAGGTCGAGGCTCCGAGATCCCACTGAAAGGAGGGTGTCACAGGAGAAGCTGAGAGTCCAGGTTTCATTTGGGCCACCATTCTAGAATTCTCCATGCGCTCCAGAGGGCAGTTTCCTCCTCAGCAGGACACAGCTGTGTGCTTCCTGGGGCGGCCATAATAAAGTGCCGTAAACCGGGAGGCCCAAATTATCCCATATCCACCCCCATCCCGGGGACCAGGACTGAGGTCAAGGTGTCCCAAATTATCCCATATCCACCCCCATCCCGGGGACCAGGACTGAGGTCAAGGTGTCCCAAATTATCCCATATCCACCCCCCATCCCGGGGACCAGGACTGAGGTCAAGGTGGCCCAAATTATCCCATATCCACCCCCATCCCGGGGACCAGGACTGAGGTCAAGGTGGCCCAAATTATCCCATATCCACCCCCATCCCGGGGACCAGGACTGAGGTCAAGGTGGCCCAAATTATCCCATATCCACCCCCATCCCGGGGACCAGGACTGAGGTCAAGGTGTCCCAGGGCCGCGCTCCCTGCAGAGGCTCCTGGGGTGGGTCCTTCCCACCTCTTCCAGCTTCTGGGGGCTCCAGGCGTCCCTGGGCTTGTGGCCGCATCCCTCCCGTCTCTGCCTCTGTCTTCCCGGGGCTTCTCCTCTGTCTGTGTCTCTCCTCTTCTGTGTCTTAGAAGGACCCTGGCATTGGATGTAGGGCCAGTCTCATCCAGGAGGACCTCATCTCAGACCCTTCACTGCATCACATCTGCAAAGACCCTGATTCCAAACAAGGTCCCATTCCCAGGTTCTTGGTCTTTTATGGGCTGAATTTTGCCCCCCACCTAAATTCACATGTTGAAGTCCTGGCCTCCTGGGCCCTCATAATGTGACTATTTGGAGACAGCAGTCTTTAAAGAGGTGATAAAGGTACAAAGAGTCCTGATCCCACAGGACTGATGTCCTTGTAAGACAAGGAGATCAGGGCACAGACACACACAGAGGGACGACCCTGTGAGGACACGGGGAGGAGACGGCCGTCTACACGCCCAGGGGAGAGGCCTTGGGGGGAACCGGCCCTGCTGACACCTGGGATCTCAGATTCCAGCCTCCAGGACTGGGAGACATAAATGTCTGCTACTTAAGATAAAAACGCATAATCCAACTCTATATTGTCTACAAGAGACTCATCTGAGATCCAAAGACAGAAATAGGTTGAAAGTGAAAGGATGGGAAAAGATATCCCTGCAAATCATAACCGAAAGAGAGCAGGGGTGGCTGTACTGACATCAGACAAAACAGACTTTTTCTTTAGAAGAGTTTTAGATTTACAGAAAAATTATATATATATAATTGTGCGTAACTATATTTATAAGTACTCTATGATTTTATAATATTAGAATCATTAAAATTGTCATTTTGGAATTATTATATTATTTTAATCAATTTTATTTATATATTCTCTAGAACTATATAAGTACATGTATAATTATTTAAATGTATACATATGATGTATAATTCTATAAATATATAAAGTTATATTAATAAACATATGAATGTATAATCATATAAATATATAAATTTATATTATAATTTATATAATTATAGGATTATATAATCACATTACATAATTATATAATGTATAAATATATCATTTATTATGTAAATATACAATCATATATATACTATATGTAACTATATTATATAATATGTAAATATAAAATAGATTAAATTATCTTATATATAAATTATATGTATATAAAATTTCACACACACAGTATGTATGTAGAGCCTGACTCCCATTTGTATGACAATGTACATATTTGAACACATAGAGAAAGGACATCTACCCAGCATCAATAACGGTTGTGACCACGGAATGAGATTATTGGCGATTTTTTCATTTACTTCCCTGTGCCTCTGGGCACTTTCTCGATGCCCCATGGTGACCGTAGGGTCGTTAGCTGTTGTCTCCAAAGCACTTACAGAAGGAAGAGCCCGGGGATGGGGATCAGAGCTGGTGCAGGGTCAGGCGCCGGGCAGGCGGTGGGAAGGATGTCTGAGGTGACACTGCCCTCTGAGTTGGGTGGCCCTGGCATCTGCTCCATGTCTAGGGGGTGAACGAAACCCCAGGATGCAGCCAGCATGGTCTGCACACCCCGTCTGCACAGCTGACGCGATTCCATTTCCAGGGGTGGCCCCTCCCTGCCCCTCCCTCCCCTTCAGGAGACGTGGAAGTCCCCTCCCAGGTCCCTGGGGTCTGGCCAAGCCTCCCTTTGGGTTCAGGGGTGCCTCATTCAGCCCTGCCTGGGCTTTGCTTGTCTTGTCCTACCTGGCGTACCTGGGGCAGCGCCTGAGACCTCCCTCATGCCCACCTGGCTGCAGGGTCCCCGTGGGGCCTGATAACTCTGCTGTAATGGGGACTGGACCCCACTGCTCTACCTGCAAAGAGTCCAGGTAAGGGGAAGGACCCACGGTCAACCTCATGCATCCCCGTCTGCAACCTCAGCATCCAACTCCCCATCTGCCAAGCCACCCCGTGACCAGGGACGGCCCCTGTTCCTACACCCATCAGAATCAAATATCAAGAACTGGCCAAGTCTCAGTTCTGTCATCTGTAAAACAGTGAAAATCACGATTAATTGTGAGAGTAAAATGCACGAATGTACACAGCAATGCCATGCAATCTGGAAAGACCTTGACAAATATAAGGGATTATCTCATGCTTTTTTTTTTTTTTACAAAACAGAGAAATTGCATTTTTTGAGATTGTTTCTCCTACAGAGGAAGCATTTTGTCCAGAACATTTTAACCCTGCTCTGAAATAGGTTCTGTCAGCTGGAGCCCGCTTGGGGCCTGGGCCGCCCCATGGCCGGGATGTAGGGGGTCAGTGGAGGTCTCCAGTGAGCATCCTGGGGTGTGGTCCCTGGAGAGGGTGAATTGCCAGCCAGGTAAGGGCTGATGTCAATCACCCAGATGGACCCCCAGCAAACACATTCAGGAGGTCTCAGGAGAGGGTCCCCCGGTCCAGCCTCGATGGATGGCAGCCCCCAGAAGAAAGCACTCCGGTCCTCATCTTGATTTTGGACTTCCGGTCTGCAGACCTGTGCGAGGAGAAACTTCTGCTCTAAAGTCACCCAGCCTGTGGCCATTTGTCACGGCCACCTCCGGAGGCCAATACAGAGCTCACGACTACCTTATTTCCTCCCACTTCCTGCGTGAACCTGCACTCCTCACCTGCCCAGCACACCTGGCCTCTCGAAACCATGTCCCTTCCCCACCCACCTGCAGGTGTTTCCTTCAAGGTCCAGAACCAGTCTCACTGTCGTGGACTGAATACGTGTGTGTGCTTCCAAACTCACATGTGGAAGCCCTGACCCGCGGTGGGCTGATATGAGGAGGTGGGGCCTTTGGGGGGTGATTAGGGCTAAAGGAGGGTGGGATTTTCATCTTTCATGGTGGGATTAGTGCCCTTAGACACCAGAGCTCTCTCTCTCTGTCTCTGTCTCTCCGCCCTCCCCCGCCCGATGTGAGAAGGGGAACCCCACACTTTCACCTCCAGCAACAGGACAAATGAGACCCTGCAGACAGGCAAGAACGTCCTCTCCCAAACTCTCACGGTGCCGACCGCAGATGCGCTATGTAACTTGGGGGCTGGTGCGTTGCTTTGCTGAATTCCATTTAAGCCTTGAAGCCATATGCCAGCTCCAGGCCTCCTTGGAAAGCACGACACGCGTGGCGTAGATTTCCACGGGAGCGTAAACCCACAGGCCCCGGGCGCGGGTGGGGAGAGCCAGAACAGGAGTTGTGCGTCGGCTTTGCTCTGTAATTTAAGAAAGAAGAGGAAGAAGCCAAACGGAATCTGTGTGATTCTGCTGGTGACACCACACGCGAGCTCTTTGGAAAAGCAAACCCGGGGTTTCAGTTCACAGATGCTCCGTGGAGACCCTCTCTCTCCGAGGAAGCTGCTCTCTCTGGGAACTCGGAAGGTCCGGATTCAGCACATCGCGTCCCGTTCAGTGGAAAAGCAAATGTCCCTTGATAAGGTGCCTTTAGGAACATAATTCCATTTCACGGTGGCTGGGAAAAGCTGAAGGAATCTGTAGGCTCCCCGCTCCCGCCACGCGGCTGGAGACCACATTCTTGGACACACGCCCCTTGTCATCCCTGGATAAACAGCCTCTGACACATTTTCAATATGATTACATTAGAACAAGTGGGTCGTGATTGATAACCTAATATCCAGGCCACGCAAGCCATCCATCACGGGAAGTATATTAATTATTCAATGTAGCTCTCTAATGCAAGAATCAATGTTGGAAATGAAGAAAAGGAACTCCAAACTCCCGGCAGACCCCAATGACACCATACACAAGGAATACTAAATAATCACTCTGTAATCAGTAGCTTAATAAAATCCATTCATTTCTCTGTCAAAGGCATAGCACCGCTTCATTTTACAAAAGGATAATTGAATATATTTGTAAGGTGTTTTTTCTTTTGGACACAATTACATGCGTGTTTTAAAGCGGTCCTTAAGTCTGAAACATAAAACTGATATTTACATGTTAGCAGTTGGGATGTACTGTTAAGGGTGGATGTGATAGGGACCCTCATAGATTAAGGGGAGATGTAATAGGGACCCTCATACAGGGAATCGGACACAAGGTGGTGAGTTCTTGAAGGGAGAACAGGACCTGGGTGGGTTCCAGCTCAGAGACCCATGAACTCCTGTGAACTCAAGACCCTGCCGGGAACACGGTTCAGACCCTCGCTCCTGGTTTGAATAAGCCGCCTTTGCTGGTAGGGCTGGATGGATGTAGCTCCCACGGGAGCCTCACCCCATACAAAGTTAGGTTACAAAGTTTCACATTTTTCTGTTCACTGTAATTCTTTTTCTTTTAATTTAAGGCAGCGGAAATGTGGAGAAAGAGAGAGTGCCTTCCACGGGTATTTCTGATGCGCCCTCTGTACTGCCATATTCGACGGGGGCCAGTTCCAAACCCAGGGAGGGGAGGTGGAGGCCTCAGGCCCCAGGCAGGCGGCAAAGGAAATGCGTGTGTGGGCGGGGCTGACGTTGATGGTAAACATGCACTTAGCATCTGCCGGGCGACCTTTTAGGAAAGAAGTGTTCTTTAACTTTGTCGAGATGATGCCTCCAAGTTTGATCCCGGGAGAAACTCCACACTTTAGAAATCTGAAGAACCAAATGCATTTTCCACATCCCGTTCAGTTACACCTGGGAATCAATATAAGACCACGAATACATAAGATACTTGGCCAAGTGCCCAAGCTTTTTGGACACAGGCTGTGGTTCTGGGTTCAGGGGAGTTATCACAGGGCTCTGAGGAGTCCTGGTAGCAGGAAGTCTGGAGTTGTTGCTACCTGAATGGTTGATTCAGCTCCTCAGTGGAATCGTTAAGGAAGAGGTTCGCATCTCAGCTTGGTGGCATTTGTGTTTGGGTGCCCCCCCTTGTGGCACAGAGTGGCTGCCACTGTTCCGGACATCACATTCTTCTACCATAGCACCAATGGCAGGAAGAGAACGTCCCTGCTCTCGCATCTACCCACTTCAATTAGGAAAACCCTTCCCAGAATCTGGCTCAGGCATCCCTGCTAAATCCACCAGCTGGAAGTGTAGCTGCCAGGGAGCTGAGAAGGGGAGGGTGGGCGCCTGGTGTTTTCTGTTATGAGAGGTGGGTGAGCCAGGAAGGCTTTGGACAGGTGGACAGGGTACCCTCCTGAGGGCATTTCTGTTCCCCAGGAGACGATGCACCTAGAGGTTGGGAAGACTCCAGAGGAGGGTCCTTCCTGCCTCTTACTGCTTCTGGGGGCTCCGGGTGTCCCTGGGCTCGTGGCCGCAGCCCTCCCGTTTCTGCCTCCATCTTCATGAGGCTTCTCCTCTGTGTCTGTGTCTCTGGTCTTCTGTCTCTTGGAAGGACCCTGTCATTGGATGTAGGGACACCCTCATCCAGGAGGACCTCATCTCAGACCCTTCACTGCATTATATCTGCAAAGGCCCTCTTTCCAAATAAGGTCCCTTTGCCAGGTGGACATGAATTTGGGGCTGGCGGGGGGTGGGGGGGATACTCATCAACCAACACTGACTCCCTGGGCCTCGCCGTGAAGGGCGGGGCTGGAAGGGAAAGCGTGGGGCGGAGTCTCCCTGTTTCCGTGCAGGGGTTGTCCTAGCAGATGTTATCCACGAACTGCAGGGGCACACTGGTCATTGCCCTCTTTCTCTCCAGTTCCAGACAAGACTTAAATTCTCAGGGACCAGGCGGGTGTCAGGAGAGGCAGGTAACAGCCCCTGCACAGGGGTTGCAGGTGAAGGTGCTCAGGAAGGTCTGAAGCCACATCCGAATCGGTAAACCTCACTTTGGTCTGGGATAATGACATGATCTCAGCCCAAAAGCACAACGGGCTTTCTCTGTCCCCAAATGCCAGTGTTCCT
Source organism: Delphinus delphis (assembly GCF_949987515.2). Classification (NCBI taxonomy): domain Eukaryota; kingdom Metazoa; phylum Chordata; class Mammalia; order Artiodactyla; family Delphinidae; genus Delphinus; species Delphinus delphis. The sequence continues at coordinate 126,208,666 of NC_082704.1, forward strand.
CTAAATTGTGGCAGCTGCCACCCTTCCCAGCAGAACAGGACAGACCAGCGGTCAGAGCACCTGCGGGCAGCTTAGGTGGTGCCCGGTGAGCTGGGTGAAGGTCGCAGGGCCCGTCTTCGCCCTCAGCTCTGTCCTGGCCTGAGAGACCAAGGGAGACAGAGTCAGGAAGTGTGGACACTCCTCCCAGGCACATGGGGATGCAGGACCCTCACTCCACATCCTCTCTGATGCTGTGGACTCCTAAGGGTGCATCATGAATTATGCATTTCCCTGTCTCTTGTCTGTCCCCTGAATACGAATCCCGTGAAACAGGGGCTGGTATGACCCGCTCACGGCCGACTCCCAGCCGCTGAGACCCCAGCTGGCACCTAATAGATGCAAGGGAATTCCCTGTCTCTCCTTTTCATGGCTGAGTACGATTCCACTGTATAGATGGACCTCACCGAGTCCATCATTCACCTGTCGGTGGACGTTTGGGCTCTATCCACCTTGGGTCTCTCCCCTGACACTCCCCGACCTTCTGGGTGCGAGGCGTGCTTCCCCACCAGAGAAGGGAGCTGTTCACAGCATCCCTAAAGGTACAAAATGAGTGATGAGATTTTAAGAGTTTTTTTTTCTGCAACCCTGTGTTGGGAAGACGCATGAAAGCAAAGGCAACAAACCAAAGCAAGGCAGTCTTTCCTTCCTGGGCTGCCCGCTCACTAATGGTCGAGCAGCGTTTATTTAGCTGCCTTTTGCCCACACATCTGGCGAATATTCGAGGGCACTGAAGGAAGTGGTCCTGCCTTCCGAGAGTCACCCTGCAGGGTTTGGGTAGAGGAAGCCTTGTTAACAGGATGGTCCTGCCTGAATGGGATGCAGGACCGTCTCCAGGGGACAGCTCCCTGAGTGCCCTCATTTTCCAAAGTCCTGGGGTTCAGATGGGGGGACCCCTTTCTGAGCGATGCTGGAAAGAACTCATGGAAAAGGTTAGCATTAGAGTTGGGTGTCAGACATATCTGATTTTCCTAGGGTTTAGGCTTGAAAACAACCTTATTAGCTTCATCCTCGTGCCTCCGGGGAAGCGGGGGCTGCCTCGGAGATGCGGTGTGTCGGAATAATCCGAAGCAAAGGGGGCTCAGCCGGCACCGAGGCTGCAACACAGGCAAAGCCATCTTTGTTTTGGTTTCCGCTTTCCTCCCCATTAATAAACAGGAAACCACCAAAATAGCTCATAAGGGGGTCTCCAGAGGAACCACCGAAATCCCCAAACCAGGAGACATACAACCCTTGATCCTCAGTAATGTGGGAGCCGTCCACCCCCAAGCAGAGGTCGGATACATGGGTCGACCAGCTCTCTCCGCGCCCAGAGCTCACACCTGGGTCCTGACCTTCCCTGTTTTACCCTCAAAAGTGTCCCAATCTGGGTCAGAAAATATGACACAATCCAGCCAGTGGTTTAGTTCTCCATGCTTGGGAAAAAAGAAAACAAAACAAAAAACAAAAAGCAACCTCTCAAAACACCCTGTTTCTAATAATCAGTAATGGATGCATTTCAACATGCCATTGGGAAAAGCGTGTTTAAGACAATTTACAACAAAACTGTCAAATCCTTCTCAGAAAGACCCCTGGAATACAGAGGCAGGGGATGCAGCATATATATTCGGGCCAAGAAAGGCTTGTTTTTGTCTTCATGTTAGGCAAAGTTTAAAATAATAATAATAGTAATAATAATAATAGAAAAGGACACTTTATAATGGCAAGTGTGCTTGGGGTTTTTGTTTGTTTGTTTGTTTTCAATTCACTGCTGATGTCAGTTGATTAAATCGCGGTTCAGGAGGTCAGGGCAGCTGCCACCCAATTATCTATTCACTGATTAACCCGAAACACAACAGGTGTCCACTAGGTATGTGAATAGCTTAGGAAAAACATGTCCAGTCATTTAAAAATTGTAAATCTATGCAGTATGAATACAAACCAGACATTCACTGCTCAGGGGCAAGGCTGGTTTTGTTTCAGGCACCGGTTTCAAGAAAGAAGGGCAAGAAATAGGTCTCTCATTATATTCTTTAGCAGACTGTTATCCTGGGAAACCGTCGCTTGAAGGTGCCAGAGTGGGCTGCTGCAAATTAATGACAGTTGCCTTCCCCAAACGCAAACCTGTTTCACGGAGGGGAATTGCTGACACGATTCCCCGCGTGCGGGAAGCGGCATTGTTTGGAAGGAGAGGGGCTGAAATCCAGAAACCAATGTGCTCACTACCTCAAGTCCCATCAACGGCATTGAAAAATTATCCGCCCAACCTTTCAGGAACGTCTCTTCCGTGTTAATGCTGGGCTTTTCTTTTTTTCAGCTTTTTTCTTTTCCTTAAAATCATACAGACTCTCCGAGCTCTCCGTAAGCGCTGGGCTTTGAGCGTGGAAAGACATCTTGGCCAGATGTGGCGTCTTTTACTTTCTCTTAAAACTCTAACCATAGAGATGAACGTATTTGCAAAGCAGAAATAGAGTCACAGTAGAGAAAAAATTTATAGTTATCAAGGGGGGATGTGGGGGGGTGGCATGAACTGGGAGATTGGGATGGACATCTATACACTACTATGGATAAACTAGATAACTAATGAGAACCCACTGTATCGCACAGAGAACTCTACTCAGTGCTCTGTGTTGACCTACATGGGAAGGAAATCCAAAAAGAGGGGACATTTGTATACATATGACTGATTCACTTTGTTGTACAGCAAGAAACTAACACAACATTTTAAAGCAACTATACTCCAATAAAAATTAATAAAAAATAAATCTAACCTTTCTAGGGACTTCCCTGGCGGTCCAGTGGTTAGGACTCAGTGCTTCCACTGCAGGGGATGAGGGTTCAATCCCTGGTTAGGGAACTAAGATCCCACATGCCACACAGCACAGCCAAAAAAATTAAAAAAATAAAAATCAATCAATCAATCTATATATATATATATATATATATAAACTTTTCTACATGGTTCACCGCATATATCAAGCAAAACAAAGAACCTAGGATACTAGGTGCCAATTTAACGAGTTTCCTCATTCCTTGGACAGTAAATGTTTACAGACTCTCCCCCGGGTGGAACAAGGGCACCCTCCGGAGGCTGGTGGTACCATGGGGGACAGATGTACAATGTATTTAGTATCTCTGTGCCCTTCTGGAGTATTCAACTACCCCAGAGTCCGTTTCCTTTTTTTTTCTTTTTTTTAATTTTTACTGGAGTAGAGTTGCTTTACACTGTTGTGTTAGTTTCTGCTGTGCAGCAAAGTGAATCCATTAGACATGTGCATATATCCCCTCTTTTTTTAGATTCTTTCCCATATAGGTGATTACAGAGTACTGAGTAGAGTTCCCTGTGCTATACAGAAGGTCCTTGTTAGTTATCTAGTTTATATACAGTACTGTGTATGTCAATCCCAATCTCCCAATTTATCCCTCCCCCGCGTACCCCCTGGTAACCATAAGTTTGTTTTCTACGTCTGTGAATCTACTTTTGTTTTATAAATAAGTTCATTTGTACCATTTTCTTTAGATTCCTCGCCCCGGCTGGAAAGTTAGTGAACAGCATCTGCTGAAATTAAAGCTATTCGTTCTATCCCACTTCTCCCGCCAACATGGAAAACGCCTCTCTGACTTCCTTTGCCTGTCTGTGGACCAAGTAAAATTCCAAAACTTGTCATAGTCCTGGGATGCTTTCTGGCTAAACTCCCTCCTTGACCGAATCCTGGTGTCCCAACCCCACTCAGAGAGCTCGGTCCCACCTGTGACATCACATCCACCTATGGGCTTAGGTGTTCTCGTCCCGGCAGGGGGCCACACGTGAAGTCTCAGCCTCGGATGACCCATGGCCAGGTTCCCGGGGGAGCATCCCTGGGACCACAGGTGGATCCTCAAGACCCTCTCCAAGCATCTTACAACAGCGCCATGGTTTCTGCTCCTTTAGGTGGCCAGGCGATGTGGACAGGTGAGCCAGCCTTGAAGGTTTCCCTTACATGAAACATAAACCGGGACTTCCCTGATGGTCCAGTGGTTAAGACTTCGCCTTGCAGTGCAGGGGGTGAGGGTTCGATCCCTGGTTGGGGAGCTGAAATCCCACGTGCCTCGCAGCCAAAAAAACGAAACATGAAACAGAAGCAATGTTGCAACAAATTCAAAAAAGGCTTTAAAAATGGTCCACATCAAAAAATTTAAAAAAAAAATGAAAAGAAACATAAACCAACAAAACGAATGAGGCTGTCCTGGTCCCCGAGGGGCCTGACTTGGGCCAGCTCTCATTGAATGCCACAGGGAGGCCTCCTTCCGGCTGAGAACCAGTTCATCTGTAATTGTGGTAACATGGAAATTGTGCGTGAATTTCATAACATCAACTTCGTCATTTTAACCAAAGTGAACGGTTCAGTTCAGTGGGGCTTGATTTAGCATAGTCACGATGCTCTGCAACCATCACTTCTCTCTGGTTCCACAACCTTCTCATCCCCCCAAGGAGAGCCCGTCCCCATGAGCAGTCACTTCCTATCCCCCTCCCCCAGCCCCTGACACCATGAACCCATTTTCTGTCTGTGGATTTGCCTGTTCTGGACGTTTCCTGTCAATGGAATCACACACTGTGTGTCCTTCTGGGTCTGCTTCTCTCACTGAGCATCGTGTGTTCAAGGTCCATCCACGCTGTAGCCTGTGTCAGGGCTTCACTCCTTTTCACGGCTGAGTCATATTCCACTGTGTGCACGGGCCCCGTGCTGTGTATCCACCCGTCCATCCATTCATTGACAGATATTTGGTTTGCTTCCCCCTCTGACTGTTGTGAATAGCACTGCCATGAACACGGGTGTAGAAACTATTGTTTGGGTTCCTTTTTCAATTCTTTTTGATCCATATATATGCACACCCAGGGGTGGGATTACTGGGTCTTACGGAAATTCTATGCTTAACTCTGACAACCCCCTGGGCTCCATTTGACGGCTCGGGCCAGGGTCTAACAGCCTCCCGTAGAGACTGGTGTGTGGCCAGGGCAGAAAGGAGGAGTGGGGAGCAGGTCGCAGGAGAGAACCCCTGACCCCGTGCGTGCGCACGCGCGCACACACACACACACACACACACACACACACACACACACACACAGCGAGAGGGGGCAGCAGGCGTGGCCCAAAGTTCCTAACAAGGTTTTCAGCAAACAAGGAAGCCCAGCAGCTCTTTCCAGCTCCCACCAACACACACGTATTCATTTCACAAAATTCATCCTGGAGGTAAATTCCCAAGGCCCGGGGGGTCGGGGGGGCTGGCTCTCTCTGCCAGATTTCACGGAGAGCAAAAATTATGAGGACCAGCGCTGTATGCTCCGTCTTGAATTTCTGGCCAAGGAGAGGGGGCCTGGACCACCCACAGAGGAGGCCGCCAGGTTCCAAAGCATCCCCTCCAGCTTTGCTCAGACACGCCCCCCCCCCCCGGCTTTCCCACGGCCCCCTGCCCGTGGCGCGGCTCGTTTCTGAGGCCTGACTGTTCGTCCAGGCTCAGCACTCCCACCCCCGGTGGCAGCATCAAGACCCCAGGACCCTCCTCCACTGACAGTGAAGGTGGAGAAGAAAAGCCGCCCTGTGACTTCCCGGGCCGTGGCAGCCAGAAACGGATCGTGGCGAGTCCGCCCGCAGGTCCGAGGCCTGCGGACTATTTGCTTTGCAAACCCTCCTTCACTCACCAGAATGAAAACGTTTGGCGCGACAGGACAGCGTGCATCGAATTTTTAGTCCTGGGTTCAAATAACTACATAATAATAATTAATATTATTAGTAAATAACGCAGTGGGGGACAGGGTCCTCGGCCTTAGAATTTTGAGTGGGACACAGCTCTCAGTTTCCCTGCCATGCACACGTGTGCACATTCTCTCTCCAAACACACACATTCCCACCAAACACACACACACACATTTCCCTGCCATACCCACACACACACACACACACACACACACACACACACACACACACACACAGAGTCTGGTATTTCTGTCAATCTCATGGAGCTCCAATGAGACTGTGAGAAATGTGAAAACTTACGTGATCATACCTGACAGCTCTTGCCAGCTGGGCAGCTGAGCCCTGGAACGGATCTCTCTCTCCCGATCCAAGATTGAATTTGGACTGAAACACAGGGCTCATTTAAGCAGCAATTAAAGGGCCTTATAGACTGGAGGAGAATGAAATGATTAATGCAAAGAGTCTTGTTTAATGGGGATATTAAGTAAACTGCTGGTTAAAATGCCCATATATCATGCGCGGGCCCCTAATTGGCTTCCTGTTCCGCCGGCATGTGGCATTTTCAGGAGGAATTACGTTCCTTTAGTACGACCGTGGCAAACGCAATAAATCAACCCCGTGGATTTTAGCTAATTTTGATGGAGCCTAAATTGAAGCCATAGCATATGAGAGGGCTTGCAATTAAAGTTCATTACAACTTCCAAGATGCAGAAAGCAGGATGCCAAGAAGGTACCCCAACCCCTGGACGGCCGTCCGAGGAAGGCGAGGTGCTGAGCGCCAGGCCCGTGTGCTGCCCCCAAACCCTCCTTCCACAAGGGCTGCTCCCACCGCCGGGACCCTCAGGACCAAGCGCAGCCTCATCCCACCATGGGTTCAGCACACGCCAGCCTTCACTCTGTCGTAACCCAGGGGTGCCCTGTGTTCACTAGCACAGAGAAAATTGCAGCTGAAGAATGAAAAGGGAAAGTTCTCTATACAGTTACAAGCTGAACTGTGCCCCCCAAATCCACTTGTGGTGGTACTGACCCCCAGGACCTCAGGATGGGGCTGTATTCGGAGATAGGGTCTCTAAAGAGGGAATGAAGGTAAAAAGAGGTCACTAGGGTGGGTCTTGATCCCATAGGACTGGTGTCCTTATAAGAGGAGGAGATCAGGACACAGACACGCACAGAGGGACAACCCTTTGAGGACACAGGGAGGAGATGGCCATCTACAGGCCCTGGAGAGAGGCCTCAAGAGGAACCAGCCCTGCTGACACCTGGATCTCAGATTCCAGCCTCCACGACTGGGAGACAATAGATGGCTGATATTTAAGGCACCCGTCTGTGCTACTTGTTACAGCAGCTTTAGCTGACTAATACACATACCTAAAGGTTTTAACTTTCCTTAAGACTTTCAGACTCTTTAGAAATCCTGAAGTACATTCAAAATAGACATTTTTGTCTAGATATTAGCAATGCTCTACTTCTCAGACCTTTTTGTCATAGAGAAGGGCTATTCTCCGTTTCTTCTGAACTGATGAGTTTTCTTTCTCGTCCCCTGCAGGAAGGTCCTTTCTGACGCTGAGTCTACAATTCAAAGTCAAGGTCAAGGGCGAAGGCTGTGACACAAAGGAAAATCAGAAAAAAAGGGCCAGGAGAGCATCAGTGGAATCCTTTTCTTCTGGGGGGAGTCTCTGCAAGGGGCCTCCCATGATGATTTCTTGGGCAAGTATTAGGTAATTCTGTGAATACATATAGCTATCACGGTAGGCATTCCCATAGTCCTTAAAAGTCCTATGGAATATGGGGCTCCTGCCAGGAGTCAGCATTGAGCCAGAGTCAGGGTGACACCTGAGGGTCCAGGTATCCACCTGCTTTGGGGAACTCACAACGCAGATGTCAAGCAGGTTAAAACCAGTAACGACTGAGTCATCACCCAGCATCACAGCTATTCATCCGTAAACACATCGACCTGCTTTATCCTCCACCTTGAACCAGGGAGAAATCAACATCTCTAAGCAAAAGAGCATTCTGACTTCTTCCGTGAGTGGATCCGGCAGTACCAGGCGGGAGACCCACAAGGTGGGATCCTGAGAGCCATCGTGGAGATACCGAGTGTCCAAAATACGCTGGCTAGGAGCAAGACAGCAGCTTTGAGAGGCAAGAGGACTGAGCCGGGAAGGGTCCAGAGCCTGCGGTAGGACCTCAGAGGCAGGCAGAGCAGTTTGACTTCATGCTGGAGTCAAAGGGAGCCAGTGAAGGTTCTTGAGCTGGTGAGGACAGCCACCGAGAAAGGCTCTGTAATATGCAACACAGGACCTGCATCTGTGGAAGGCAGGGAAAGATTCAGTCATCTGTTTATTCAACAAATGCCCATTGGAAGCTAAACACAGAGTCATCCTTCCAGGGGCAGGGGGGACACAGAACAAAGCAATAGGGATTTGAGGGTCATGCAGAGATGACTCTAAACGGAAAAATAAAGCTTGCTCAGAGAGAGAAGAGAGATGGCAGGGGTCAGTGCTTTGTTGTCTTAAAGAGGGTGGTCAGAAGGCCTTTCTGATGGGGTGGGTTTGGAACACAGACCTGAAAGCAGGAGGATGTGGGAAGTGTGCTCAGAGCAGCCAGAACCACCAGTGAAAAGGCCCCAGGGTAGCAAATGCCAGCCCAGAGCAGGGCGAGCCAGGAGCGTGGAAGGGCCAGGAGGTGAGGCTCGGAGAAGCCGCAGGACGGCGGAGCCCGCAGGTTACGTAGGTCATCTTAGACTGGACGGCTGGGCGAGAGCAGCCTGCGAGCACTGATGGGAGCAGGGAGTCTGGAGGGGAGGCCAAAGCTGTCATCGGGGGACCAGGCTTTGCTCGGGGCACCATCTCTCGCATGCATGCACGGCTCCGGCCACAAAGACTCTTTTCTCAATTGTCTTCAAAATGCACGTTATAGGGTTGGGAGGAAATGAATGGTATGGCTGGGTGGGCGTGTGGGACATCGCCGGAGATTATGAGTGGCATAAGCCATGTTCTCCTGGATTTGTGGGTTTGGGTTTTCCCCAGAACGCCTCTGTGCTCCGCACACAGGGAGGCCTGTGTGGATCTGAGGACGCACGTCCCCAAGGGCTCTCCCTTTGCGGGCAGAGGGGGGCGACTGGGCTCTCCGAAGACCCGATTCATCAAGAAAATAGACAGGGATTCAAACCGGGCTTATTTCAGGAACCTTCCCAGCCACAGCACCTGGCTCTGTTTCAGCAGCGTGGTGGAGGCCAGGGCGGGGGGCAGGCGGAGCCCTGCCGGTTACACCGGAGACACATCAGAGGGAAAGCGTAAAGCCAAGCAGCTTCTGGGCGGTATGTCTGCTCTGGCAGGATCACTCGCCAGGGTGTGAGCAAGGGAGAGAAGTAGCGCCTTCTCCTCACTTCCCCGGGGAAGGGGTGACTGGCCACCCCCTGCACACTCCAGGCAGAGAGCACAAGTGCACACACTCCTGTGCACAGAACACTCTAACACAGACATGCACGTGCACACGCTCCTGTACACGGCACACTGACGAACGTACGTGTCACACACTCGTGCACACAACACACACCAACACAAACACACAGACACCTGTGCACACAACATAGATTTGCACACACAAGTCATGCATACATGAACACAGGTGTATACACTCATGCACACAGCACGCAGTCACACATGCATGCACACGACATGCACACAGCCAAGCACATACACACACACACTTGCCTCCAAGTGCAAACACACGCATGTACAAACACATGTGTGCACATTCTACCTGTGCACTCACACACATGCACCCAACAACACTTGGGCACACACTCACCTGCAGACACACACACACACGCTCATGCACACTGGTACACACTCACGCATGTGCCCAAACCAACTGACACACACACACGCCTATGCACACACTTATAACAGTTACATCCTCCCGGGACCCCACCCAGCTGTGTCTCTGCCTCACCCAACTTGCCGCCCCTCACACCAGCAGGCTTTGACCCCCCTTCATGTCGACGGCACCCCCTTCACACCCGGCCCCAGAGCCCCAAAGGGGACCCTCTCCCTCCAAGGGCAGCCATGGAGCTGCTCCCCACCAGGGGGCTGAACGTCCATCCTGCCCGTAGGGCAAACACTGAGCTGCAGAGCCAGGGGGAGAACTGGGTCGAAATCATAATAACACAGCATACTTGACTTTTGCTGTACAGATATCTCTGAGGCTTCTGTCCGTTTTTTCGACCCACAGTAGACCCACACATAGACAAGTGGAGCGAACAGTACATGTTTCCTCCCACAGGGAAAGACCTTGTGGACACTGGAGAAACCACAACAGAGAACGATTTCCACACCTGACCTGTGGTGCATCAGCCTGGCCTGAAGGACCCCGTCATCCCTTCCCGGATCCAGAACGTTGCCTGGCGCTTGGGAGAGGAGAATGAGTGACACTGCCAATGTGCTACACGAGCTGAGCATGTATGATGGGCCAGCCCAGGCTAGCCCTTCATGTCCTTTACTTTGTTTAATCACCCAGAAACACCTTGAGGCAGGGTTACTCCTATCAGTTTATTTTTGGTTGGGGAGACTAAGGCACAGAGAGGTTGAGGAACTTGCTGGAGGATGCACAGCTTTAGGCAGAGGCTCCATGAGAGATCTTTGGGGACACTACTCTGTCCACCACATGGCGGTCGGGACATGGACGTCTCTGGGGACGTCATTCTGTCCACCACATGGTGTATTTATCTGATATATAATTTTTTAATCTATCAGAAGGTATCTAACACTGCAGTCTTTTTTGCCAGCCAGATGTTCATTCATTAGGCAGGTGTATTTTGAACCTATTATGTGACTTCAGAAATTGTAGGCACTGAAAATACCAAGATTGAGGGTCCCTGAAGGCAGAGTCCCAGTCTGACACAGGAGGAGACCTCTGTGTGAAATCCAACAGGAAGTGCTCTGTTTGGAGCATGGGGCAGAGCTTCGTGAAGGATTGGGCTTCAGAACTGGGTGTTGAGGGATGTGTAGGAGTTTACCAGATGGACAAATAAGGGGAGATACCCCAGGCAAAGGAAACCATCGGGAAAGGAATCTGGCAGTGTTCAAACATGGTAGTCTCCAGACCTTTAAGCCTCCTTGGAGCACAGATTAGGCATCTGTGGTGGAAGGAAGCCTAAAACAGGCCCCGAGATTCCCACTGTGTGGTTATAAGTCCTCCATAATCCCGCCTTCTCTCCTTGAGTGCGGGTGGAACTAGTGGTGCTGCTGGATGTCACTCCCTGGATTGGGTTATATTCGACTGTAAAGTTGATGGGACATGAACTTACGTGACCCCATCTTGGCACCTGGAGAGAGGTTCCTCTCCTGGCTCAGGAAGTCAGCTGCCACATGGTGAGAGGGCCCTGCTGTGGCATCCCTAGGCGCTGAGAGAGGCCCCTGGCCCACAGCCAATAAGTAAACAGGACCGAGGTCCTAAAGTCACGAGGAACTGAATTTTCCCAACAACCTGAATGAGCCTGGCAAAGGACTCAGGGCTTCCGATGAGAAACGCAGCCAGCTGACCTTGAATTTGTGTAGAATTAAAACACATGACACGATACAAGAGAAAATGAGAGAAGACAAAGAGTTCAGATGTTCAATGTCATTGCATTGTGGTAAAAAGTAGCCGCCTACATGAGACTTGAAGTTACTCGTGCATGTGGCAACGTCTAGGGCAACTCCAAAATGTAGAAAAAGAAGAGTGAACTGGCAAACACGTAGATGTGGGAAATGGTGCAAGAAAAATACAAAATCAAGACAAAAGAAGGAAAATAGAAGAAGGGTAAAAATAGAACAGGTAAGCAAAGAAAACCAGAGTAAGAAAATAGATTTAAAGCCAAACAGACTGATAATTCCATGAAATGTAAATGCACTAAGTTCCTCAAGTACAGAGATTATGCAACTAGATGTCTAAAACATACTCTGCTAACAAGAGATGTACCTTTAGTATAAGATACAGAAGGACTGAGGGTTAAAAGAAGAAAAAAGATACCTGTCAAGCAACACTAACCAAAAACAGACGGGTCTAGCTATATAGTTGTTGGGCAAAATAGACTTTAAGAGGCATCCCTGGAGATAAAGAAGGACATTTCATAGTGATATAAAGGTCAGTCCACCAGGAAAATACATCAATTCTAAATGTCTCTGCTCAGAATGACAAATCTTCAAAATATAGAAAGCAAAAATTGACTGGAAGGAAAAGGAGAAATAGAGAAGTCCATAATAATAATGGGGGGTTTTAACACACCTCTCGCACTGATAGAAAAAAATGATTGCAAATTCAGCGAGTTCAAATTCAAACACAAGTTTGAACAGGACACTTAATACACTTGCCCCAAATAACATAGCAGAACACTTCCACCATCAAGTGCAGAATACACATTTGTTTCAAGCGGATCATATTCCAAAAGTGATCGTATTCTGGGTCATAACGCAAGACTCACCAAATAACAAAGAACTGGAGTCATACAGAGTATGGTCTCTGACCACAGTAGAAGGAAGCTAGAAGTCAAATTTTTAATGACGTTTAGACAACTGCCCAAATGTTTTGGAAATTAATTGATATACTTCTAAAGAACTCATGAGTCAAAAAAGAGATCACAATGATAATCAGAAAATAATTTGAACAGAATGGTAGTGATAACACCATGTATCGAAATGTCTGGTTCACAGCTAAAGCTGGGTTTGGTGGGAAATTTCTGGCCTTAAATTTATATTTTAGAAAGGAAGAGAAGCTGAAAACCCATGTCTAAGAACTCATCTTAACAGGCTGGAAAAAAGAAAAACAAAACTGAAAGGAAGCAGAAGAAAGGTAACAATAAATAAATAGCAGAAATTAATGAAATAAAAAATAAGAATTTGATAGAACCAACAAAGCCAAAAGCTGGTTATATGAAAAGACTAATAAAATTGATAAAACCCAGGCAAGACTAATTTAAAAAAAAAAGAGAAGGCACAAACCAGCAGAATCAGGAATTTTTTAAAGGGAGGAAGCATGGCTATAAATATGGAAAATAACCTTATGCTACTGAATTTGAAAATATAGAGTGGAAAAATTGCAAGAAAAACACATCTCAAGACTGACAATAGAAATTTTGATTAGTTCTATATCTATTGTGGAAGTTGAATCCATGTTTTTAAAATCTTCCCACAAAAAATCCTCAAACCCCAGAGAATTCTGCCAAACGTTTAAGGATCTTAAGCAAACTCTTCCAGAAAATAGAAAAAAAAACCCCCAGAAAACCAAAAAAAAAAAAAAGGAAGACTCCTCAGCTTGTTTGGGGAGAACAGCATTACCTTGGTACCAGAATCTTTCAAAACCATCATATGGTCAAAAGGCAACACCTTGAAGCCAGACACCAACAGCACAGGGAGGGCAGAAACCTAGGAGGTGGGGTCCCCAGTTGCCCCGCTGAGCAGCACGCAAAGGCAGCAGACACTCCATCCAGAAATCCTTACAGAGAGAAAAGTAAACCACGCATAACTACTCCTTGTCAGCGTCTGCACTTGCCCCTAAATCGCATCCTGACTCCACCAGGAAGCCAATACAGAAAAGCTCAAAATGGTTCCTTCGGCCAAAATCGCTTAACAGTAAGAATTAAAGATTCAATTCGATGAATATGTGTGGAGTGTCCGGTGGGTCCCTGGCACTCTGTGGGCACCGGAAACGCCGTCATGGGGAAGACAGGGGTCACTGCACACTCATGGGGCTCACTGTCCAACATGGAGGAAGGGGGAGACCAGTAACTGCCCCTAAGAACCCCTAACTGCACACGGCCCTTGTCCACATACATGGTGGATAGGAAGCTCGGATGAAGTTGTGGTCCATCCTCACAAAGTACACATACTCAGCGTATGGTGCTGGATGTACGCAGAAATCTCAGTGTGGGCTGTGGTCCATCCTCACAGTGTACACATATTCAGCGTATGGTGCTGGACAACAGAACGCAGCACCCAGACATCCTACAAGGACGGCTTCACTGCCCAGCTGCTTGGAGGGCATTTAGCAGGCATCCTCCAGCTATGCGCTCTTTCTGGCTCAGCCTCCACTGCAGAGAGTTGCCTGGTCAGAAGTCACACCCTCCCAAGGACTGAGCCAGGTGGGGGCAGGTGTTTGAGCTACATCAGTCCAATACGGGAGAACTCTGATGGACAACACATACCCAGAGCTCCCTGCACGACACTCAACATTTTCCTCTGCTGGACCTGCTCCCAGCCCTTTCCTGCAGGGATGCCGATCCCTAATTAACACCTTGCACCTTAAACTCCCAAATCTCAGCATCTGCTACTGGAGAACCCAGCCTACAACAGTTATAACTGTCAGCTCTGGCTTTGTCCCATCTTTCCTGACCTGCTTTTCCCTCTGCCCCAATTTGTTCACCTATTTTTTAAAAAATTATTATTTTCACCGTTCTGTTACATTATATCTAGTGCATATAGGTCAATGTAAATTGTTTTTAAAATAATAAGGATGTAAATTTTAAAGGAGAAATAGTTTGCCAGGGATGTTGGTACCTCAGAGGATCTTGTGTTTCATCTTCCTGCGATGGGAATAAGCGTTCCCTGATTAACTTGCTTTTAAAAATCTGAGACTTTACAGCGAACACTTTCTTACGATGAGACTCACCTAGAGCACCTACTGGGAAAAGAGGTGCTTTATTTTATTTTCCCTGAAGCTCTGCTAAAAAGTTGAAGGCAGTTGCTAGAGTGCCAGGATGCTCATTCTTATCTGATCCTAGGACCGCTTGACAAAAGCCACCCCCCATTGGCCCCATGTCTAGGGGGCCTCACAAAATGCCTTATTGCTTTGAGAGGTGGATTTAGAATTCCTTGAAAATGGAACTGGTCATCAGAGTCTAGAAACACCAGACTCATCTTTCCACCAAGGCTCGACTCCATCTTTCCAGGAGAATTGGACCTTTGGGATACGGAAGGTTCTAAAAACCCAACCCGGTTGAGCACAAGGATTTTAAGCTTTTGACTCAAATCACAAGTGAAACTCAAATCCCATTTCGGGTGGTAATCACGAGCCAGGAGACCCTCTCAGGGAGGCAGACCTTTCTAATTAATATGGACAGAGAGAAAAACAATGAGCAAGGGTGATCCGTGGCCACTGCGGGCTCCTGCAGTGTGGTTAATGCAGGGTGAAGACGGGACTCCTGACCTGAGTAAACGGACGGGCTCCACAGGGCCACCGTTGTCACATTTCATAACATTTGTGGTTTGTGAACAGCTGCACTTCGTCAGAGAGGACGGCAGCGGCAGTGAGAGGGAGGGCCGTGGGACCCAGGGTCTGTGAGCAGGACGTTGAGCAGGGGTCCCGACGTGCCTTATTCTATGTCATCGTCGCTGCTGCTCTGCTGCCGCTCTTGCTGCGGCCGCTGTGCTTGCTGCTGTCCTTGGCGCCGAGGCTGCTGTCGTTGCCGCTGCCACGGTTGCCGCGACGGTTGTGGTTTTGGTTGCTGCGGCTGTGGCTATGAGTGAGGACGGTCGCTCAGAGCTGCTGTGGGTCTGGGCTGCGCAGTGAGCCCAGGTTCCCGTGCCGGGGTCCCCACCACTGCTGCTTCCCTAGATGTGGGGAGAAACTGACTTTTGCTGAGACGGACCATGCAGCGCGTACAAGGGTGCCCCGCGCACAACCTGAGCCCCAGAACCTGTGAATGGGACCTCATTAGGAAACAGGAACTCTGTAGAGGTGATGCAGTGAAGGGTCTGAGATGAGGTCCTCCTGGAGGAGGGTGGCCCTACATCCAATGACAGGGTCCTTCTAAGAGACAGAGGAGGAGGGACCCAGACACAGAGAAGCCACGTGCAGACAGGGGCAGAGACGGGAGGGAGGCGGCCACAAGCCCAGGGACGCCTGGAGCCCCCAGAAGCTGGAAGAGGCAGGAAGGACCCTCCCCTGGAGCCTCTGGAGGGGGCGCAGCCCTGGGACACCTTGACCTCAGACATTTGGTCTCCAGGACTGGGGGAGGATGCAATTCCACAGTTTAAGCCATCCAGTTCGGGGTACTCGGTTAAGGCAGCCCCAGGACACTCCTACTGAGATAGACACTGGGAGCCCCTATCCAGGTGGTCAGTGCAGCCCCCTGTCAAGACAGTCTTCTCCTTTTGCAAACTGTGGTCCCATGGTTTCCACGGCCAGGATGTCATTGTAGGGCAGAAGCAGCCATAGACCATACGTCAGTGAAGGGGCGTGGCTGCGCTCCCATAAAAGTTTACCCTGAAATTTGAATTTCATATGATTTTCACGGGTCAGAAAATGCTTTTCTCTAGACTTGTGTTCAGCCATCGAAAGATATTAAACCCATGTTACGTGACTGCATGTATATGAAATGCTCAGAACGAGCAATGTGATAAAGGCAGGAAATAGATTAGCAGTTGTTTAGGGTTGAGGTTTTGGAGGGCAGGAGGGCGGTAACTAAAGGGTACAGGTTCTCTTTGAGGTTCTGAAGTTGACTGCCATGATGCCTGCATAACCCTGTAGGTTGTATCTCAGGAGAGCTGCTTCAAACAGTGTAAAACTATTCTCAGCCCACGGGTGGGCCACGCTAAAGCAGGTGACGGACATCATTTGCCACCCTGCTGCAGGACACGGGAGGTGTTCTCAGGATCGCCGTCATGGTCCGTAGCGGTGTTTACTGCCATCTGTACACATTCCCGAGCCCTAACCCGTGAACGGCAGACCTGGGTTTTTGTTAGAAAGAAAGAGGAGGGTGGATTCCATCTCAGTGGAAAAGGCCCCATTAGAAGAGAGTTTGTAGTCAATGTACTGTGTTGGCCCACCTTGGTCATCTCCACAGCAGTTTTGTATTTCCACAGCTGCCCACCCCGTAAGCCGGTAACCTAACTGTCCAAAGTTAAACACGAAGAGCCAGGGAAGGAAATAACTTTAGACATTTGTCACTCAGGCCCCTGGATTTGAAGCTGGAGAAAGCAGGCTTCCCAGAAGTGGTACAGTCTGCTCAGGAACGTGTACCTTCAGGAGGTTGTGCAGTGGCTGGGGCAAAGATGCTGGGCTCCGCTGTCTGGACCACAGGACCCCTGTGAAGGCAGTGACCACCTGGCATCCCCTGGAGTTGGCTTTGCAGGATGCTTCCCCACACAGGGGACGGTTTTGTGAGTGTTTTCTCCTCTGCAGCCTTCAGCTGTGCCAACTATACACGACACAGGGCAGAAAGAACAAGAAACGTCACACATAAAACACCTGATTCAAGACAGCACCCTTCCAGAGGCCAGCCAAGTCCTAACATTGAAATGTTAAAGTAACTGCTTAGACAAATCATGATGGCATCATTTCGATATTCATCTCAAGCCACTGCTTCTGGAATGGTCCTGAAAATGGTCAGCAGAAGTGGGGGGGAAGCACCCCCTGAACGACAGCTCTCGTTGACCCAGTTCAGTAGTCAACGATCAGCATCATCCTCAAAATGTGCATCTTCCTCGTCAATCGCTGGGTCTGCTCAAGTGCTTTTTCTTGGGGAGCTGTGATATTTTTCTTGGCACCAATATATCAAGTTTGTGCTCAGGCCCACAGCCAACCAGTATTCAAGTGCCCTAGAGCTTCCAACACAGAGATGGGCAAGAAATCAGAAAGAGGGGGCAGCCTCAGCCCTGGGTCTTCCCTGATTCCTGAAATCAGACTTGAATCAGCACCCAGAATCAAACTGGGACAACCAGCCAATGCTTTCAGAAACGCTGTGGACAGCAGCCCCCTGCTGTAAGGGAAACCCAGCTGTATGGGCTCCCAGGTGTTCCTGAACCTCCGTGGTTCAACGTCTTCCATCTTGCGAAATGAAATTGCACAGGAACAGGGTCCAAACTCCACTTTTCCCGCCTGCTCCTTCCCCACTGCATCTTCTCTCTCCTGGAATGTTGTCTATGTCCTCCTGAGATCCTCTAGGGATTGCGGGTTTCTGCTAGCCAGTCCAGGAAGATGTGCTTTTGGGGCCATTTGTTCCCTAGGACAGGGGGCGGGTGTCCATCCCCTGAGGTATCATAGACGCTGTTTGAAATTCTGAATTCTGGATGGTCCAGGATTTCTCACCCCAGAGCACCCTCTCTACACCTCCACCACCAAAAGTGTACATCCTTCATATCATTTTTATTATAGCATTTATTTTTCATTTATTGTTTCTACTTATTTCTAATGACCATGTGTACCTTCTGAAGAATCAGGCATCATTAATGAGGGGGTGGGCGTTTTGTAAGGAAAATGCCTGAGATGGAACTCTACAAAAATAAAATAAAACCGTAGTTGTGATCAACGAGAACCAGGCGACCTCCCTGCCACCCCACCCCCTGTCACCTCCCCATGAGCCCAGAGGAGACACGGTCGGCACCCCCAAGCAAGGGCTGCTCCTCAAAGCTCCTGTCCCTGGGGGGAATCGGCGGGCCCCTTGATGTAGTTAATCGTGAGCACGCTCTCATGGTGGAGGAGGTGTGCAAATCACCACACGGGGTGTCTGGGTGTGGCCCGGACACATGCATCTGAGGTCCACACTGATGGGCAGCAGCCTCCAGTGCCATAAACAGCCCAGGCGTCACTCCCCGGAACTCATCTCCTCCTCCGGAAAAGGATTAAAAGAGCAGGCACAGGAATAAACACCTCCTGCCACACAAGTGCTCACTTTTGACAGGCAAACCTCCTTCAGCTAAGAGGGGAGAGGGCACGGGGGCCGGGCTGAGCTGAGTGAGGGGACTTACTCATCCGTATGTGATGGGGGTCTGTGGTTCCCTTTAGGGAAGGGGGTCCTGAGGACAGGCAGCTGGCACACACAGGCTCACGTGTGTACAGACACACACAATCACATACACACACAGACACACAGACACAGACAGACATAGGCACACACAGACATGCACACATACATACACTTGCAGAAACACACACGCATGCTCAGATCACACTCATACACACAGACATGTGCATACACTCATACACACACAGGCACAGAGAAATGCACATACAGAGACACACATCCACACGCATACATACAGAGACAGGCACAAGCACACACAGGCACACGCAGACGCACACACATACATGCACAAGCATACACAGATCACACTGATACACACAGAGACGCGCACGCACACTCATACACACACAGGCACAGAGAAATGCACGTACATTGAGACACGTACACACTCACACACACACACACACACGCTCGCATCAGTGGGAGGAACGTGATGTCCTTTCAACGAACACCTGACATGAAGTTTGTAGGCAAAAGAATGTCAGTGGCATGTGGCGGGGGGTTGGGGGTGGTGGCGGCCGAGCAGAACTGGAGCCTTCACTCCACCCCACGGTTTTCTCAGCCCGCGCTGCAGTCACTGCCGTGGAAGGGGCTCCCCACCCAATTTCCACCTCCGGGAAATGAGGGTCACAGTGGGGGGATTCGGCACGGGGATCGGGGCCAGGAGGCAAGGATGCGCTCCGGGGCAGGGGCCTCTCGGGGCAAGTCCCCGAGCACCCACACACCCCGGCCCCGCGCCCCGCCCCAGCCTGTCCGTGCGCGTCCATCGCCAGCATAATGTGTCATAATTTGGCCGCGGATCCTGACAGCCCGGCTGACTCGGGCATTAAATCATCGCCCTGAGGGATTCTCACTGTGCCAATTTCTGCTGGTGGGGCTGTCATCTCCTCCCACACAGTACCTATCATTTTTGACATGATTGGATCAAAATTAGTCAGTACATTTAGATGTAAATTAGAGACATCCAAGAATAATGATGAGCGGAGAGATTCAGCCCCGTGTGATAGACACAGCGACAGCTTCCTTCTGCGCGCGCCCAGCCCGGCCTTATTAACACCCTGATAACAAAAGTAGAGTATCAAAAAGTCAGGCAACTTTTTTGAGGGGCATATTTAACTAAGCCTTAAATCCCAAATAAGTCTATAATGTTAGCTCATCCCGCAGTTAGAACTACCAAACGGCTCCCCGAACACACGGAGATGTGACCGGCCTCTCGCGGAGCCGGCATCAGCCCCGAGCCTGGTACCTTCGTGCACGGCGGGTCTCTCTCTCCCATTTTCCCCAGATGCCAGCATCACATGGAATTCTCCTCCCGGGAAGAGCATGGAAACCCTGGTGCTGTGTCCCCGCTCAGGTGCCGGTGAGGACAGAGCTGAGCGGGTGGCCACCGCTGGGCTCCGGCCCCCTGAGCTGGACGGACACCTCTGTCCGGTCCCAGCCCCTTCTGGAATTACCACACGGCCCCGCCCGGAATGCCACACATCCCTGTGGGTGCTTTCCTCAAACACCCCTTCCCAGGGCTGTGTGCAGCATCCCCTAAAGGTGTCTGCAGAGCATCTCCAGGAGTGGAAGGGGCGTCCCCCGCCCAGGCTAGCCGCCAGACTCCAGATCCTGGTCCCTAGTCTTGGGGCACAAAGGGACCCCAAAGCAGTGCACCCCCATCAAGCCGTACAAGCCTTTGGGGGCCAGGAACTGGTTAATAACAACTGCGTATAAGAATTAAGTGATACTACTTTGCCTGTAACTGAAGATGATACATAGATAGATAGATAGATAGATAGATAGATGTTAGATAAATAGATAGATAATAGACAGATAAATGATAGATAGATAGATAATAGATAAATAGATAGAAGATAATAGATAAATAAATAATAGACAGATGATAGATAGATAAATAGATGATAGAGAGAGATGATAGATAGAGACAGAGGATAGATGCATGTAGATAGATATAGACATACATGAGGGAATTAAGGGGATCCAAACACAGTGGCTTTACACACTTCATCAGAAGCCCTCGATAAAGCTGACGTGCACGTCCGGCGGGGAAAGGAGACCCGATTTTCTGCAGACAGTGGGAACCAAGGAATGCTCAGACAGCTCATCTGGGGGGAGCCAGCCCTCCCCAGTGGACACAGCAGGGTAACAAAGGACACACTCATTTGTCCACATTTCAGCTTTACCGTGGGGTCAGCCGGGCTGGAATCAAATGGGGTGATTAGTGCTTATTTAGCCTGTCACCTGTGTTTGGAGCAGCGCCCTGACGTGTGGAATTGTAATCAAACACCGCACGTCTGGGTGGGTGCCCAGGAGTGAGCACCAGGCAAGCCACTCGGGGAAGAGGAAACCGCCATGAGTGACAGGCTGGACAGGTCTCCATGCTGGGGTCCCCGGGACCAGGTGCAAGCCGGCCCCCGGCGCCCAGGGTGGCGGGGAAAGCGCGTGTGTGTCCTCGCAACCCCTCCCCGGGGGCAAGAACACAAGCAAATAATCAGTGTTTTCGGTGGAGCGATTCCAAGCCTCCTGTACACTAGCAGACAGCCCACGACGCCTGGGTTGTCAAGCAAAACGAAGGATTCCTGAAATAAAGCAAACACTGGCGGGGGCGTTTCTAACCTCTGGACCCCGAAGCAACAGCCCCTTTCTTGCTTCTTGCCCCTCCTACTCAAAGCCCCATCGTACTTGGAACGGGGGCGCTTGGCTGTCACCATCTGCCTCAGAAACTGGAGAGCTCGCAGTCCCAGGGGGCATCCAGAAGCATGTTCCCGTGGGCACCACACAGAGACCGCACAGATTTCCAAAACACAGAGCTACAAATGCGATGGAGTTTACACCCCCCGTGCTGCAATGATGCAGAGTCTTTATAACCTTATAAGTTAAAATCGCCTTTGGTATTTTTTCAAAATCCAATGAAATGTCACAGCAACTCTGAGCTCCCCTATAAGAACGTCAGCGACTAGTTCTAAGGCTCCACCCAGTACCGCATTCATCTCCTTTGCGGATTTTGCTGTAAAGCCAGAAAGAGAGGGAAGGAAGATACCTGGTGTGGCAAAGACCAGGGACATCCGTGCGACAAGAAAACTTCTGGCTCTGGGTTTGCAAATCAACCTCACACCATTTTGTCTTCTTAGATTAAAAACATTGAAATCCTCCCAATGCAAGGCTACCTTGGACGGGACACCTGGCAGGTAAAGGAGTCACACTACTCCCTAAGAAACCTCATTTCTTTCTCAAATGCGACGTGACTTTTTCCCCTCCACGCCATAGGGCCACGTCTGCTGACAAAACAGAGTGGAAACCGAACGCACTTTTCCTTTCCAGGAGGCACTCTGCGTTTCCTGCTACCAGCATCTACCGGTGCGAACACAAACATCAGGATGGGCGTAAGAGAACACGTTGGGGGTGGGGGGGGGCGAGGGGTGATGCTGGCCGTCCTGTGTCAGCCCACGACATCACGGGCTATTGACAGGACCCAAAATCCAACGCGATAATTGAGCTCGCTGGGCGGCTGTCACTTGCCCAGCTCTGTCACCGGCACGGAGATGTGACGCCTTCTGGAAAGGGTCCCATAGCACCAAGTCTTCAAGTGCTTTCCGCAGCGGGGTGACAGAGCCCCAGCCCCACCCCGTTCTTCTGATGAAAGGCGCCATGTACGACCAGGACCAATGGGTGTTGACCAGGGGATGACGCCCTCAGATGTTTCAGGAAGACAGACTCAGAAACTCTGGGCTTCGGTCTTATTAAGGAAGCTTGTCGCCCAGCCTGGATTCACAGCTCCGTGACTTCTCTAATTACTGTCACGTAATGATTACACATAATTGGGGAGGGGTGCAGAGGGTCCCTCCACATCCCTACCCACCCAGACTCTCAGAATGGGACCTTCTTTGGAAACAGGGGCTTTGCAGATGGGATTAGTTGGGATGCGAGCACAGTGGACTGAGGTGGACCCTTAATCCAGTAACTGGCATCCTGGGAGGAAGAGGGAAATTTGGACACTAACATAGAGGATGTTGGGGTGAAAGATCAGTGTGTACAAGTCAAAGACTCCGAGGACCACCGCAGCCCCTGAAGCCAGAAGAGAGACCTGGGACAGAGTCTCCCCTGGCTCCCCCAGAGGGAACCAGCTGTGCCCAGCCCTCCAGCCCGGACCTCTGGGTTCCGAACAGAGAGAGAGAATGAATTGCTGCGGCTCAGCCCGGGGTGGGACTTTGGTGTAGCAGCCGTAGGAAACTAACAATATAATAGATTACTGCATTATATAACGTATTGATTATATTAATACAAAGTATTGATGTTATCTATGTTGATCATTAATTGACTGATACTCATACAAAACTACAACAATGATTTCTCAACGCTGGTTTCCCCAAAGTGTATTTTGTCTCTCTTTTCCTTCGCAATCTCCCTCCTTCGAGTTATTCTCAAGCACAGGATGGGGCTTGTGTCTTTGCCACGTTTGAGCCGTTTTCAGCTCCGAATTCTGGTTCCAGGGAGAACCGCTGGCCTCAGCCATTCCCATGATGAACAGCGCCATCGGGCACAGATGGGGACATGTAGGCAACCGTGGGGCAGGCGTGACCAATGAAATAATCTTCGGATGCCTCTCAGCCAGGGAGAACAAAAGGCTGAAGCCAGACTTGGAGACACCCACGCACAGCCTCGTTCCCTCCCACAGTCCTCTCATCCCAAACGCCAGGGCATGGTGAGACCCCCTCAGGATGGCTGAGCTGAGGGGAGGGTGGCCGGCTGCTTTGGCCAGCCCAGACGCCTCATGTTCTGGATCCCTGGTTTCAAATCTGTAAAATGATCCAGGGTTTCTCAGCCTCAACACCACTGGCATCTGGGGCTGGATGACTCTCTGATGCGGGGCGTCCTGGGACCTGCGGGCTGTGGGGCAGCTTCCCTGGTCACCACCCATCACATGCCAGGAGCTCCCCTCACCACCGTGGTCACAACCAAACCTGCCCCCAGACGTTGTCAGATGTGCCCTGGGGGACAGAGAGGACTTCCCGTTTCCAGTGTTCCGAGAATCTGGAAGGGCTGGTTCTTCACTCCAAGGACATTTGGCTCCCACTCTGTTAATGCATTTGGATTTCTTTTAAATTTATATCTATACCCACAGAGTCCTCTGCTGGCTGAACCCCTGGACTAAATTCTTCAACACAAAAAGAGAACTTTTTTTTTCCCTCATAGGTCTTTGCACCAAAACCGAGCATGTCTGACGTAGGTTGCAGGATGCCAGGTGCAAATTCTGCTGCCCGCCACACCCCCGCTTGGGACCTGCAGCAGGTCCTCTTGGGCTGCCCTCTTGGGCTCCTGGGATCAGAAGCAGCAGGAGGCTGGCAGAAAGCGCAGGGAGGAAGAATTATGGGTAAACGCAGAGGCCGACAGGTGGCCTTCCAGCCCAAAGAACAAACCAGAGCAGAATAAAAAAATATTGGCTCAAGCCTTCAAAGCATGAGGGACTCAGGTCAGCTACCCAGAGGAACCTCACTGTTACCAAACACTGGATAAGAAAGGACTGTCAGGGAAGAGGCGACATCCGTGTGTGCTCAGTGCCGACGGGATTGGATGACACACCCGGCGTGGATCCTGTTTCCCCATCTCGCACTCACCAGCTCCATTTCCTCATCTGGAAAATGGAGCTGAAAATAGCATCTCCTTCTGAGTGTCCCACTGAGTTTGAATGTGATGATTTATGGAAGGGACCAAAGGGACTCAATGGACCAGAGGAAGCTTTGCATTATCGCCAAGATGTTCTTGGGTTCATGGGAGTGATTCGAGCTCTGGGCACCTGCACCTGAAAGCACAGGGTTAGTCCTGGTTGCACAGCACATCATGTGCAGCTCCTCGGAGGGCAGATGCCAAGGAGAACACACTCTTGGTTACCGTGCACCTACCCTACTTAGGGTGGCACTCCCAGCATCGAAATCAGCGCTGCTACCCCAGTCGTTCTGCCAACACATTTGCAGAAGTGATGGATGGAGTGGATACAGGAGTGCAGGTGTGTTGTTACCTATCGTGCTGGAGACACATTTAAGATAATCTCCCGAGGTCCCGAGGACCCGCGTTCTATGATGGACTTCAAAGGAGCGCGTGGGTGTAGCCAGCTTCCTTCTCACCTTAAGTCCCATCGGAAGCATCCCCTGTTTGAGAAGCTTCCCCCAATACCCAGAACAAAGATGGCGCCCTCTTCTCTTCCATTGCCTCTTTGTTGTATGTGTCAGAATGATCTATTTTCTATTTCTCTCAGGATGCTACCTAAATATCGTGTTAAAATGGAAGGGAAGCTGCCAGGAGGAGCCAGCCGACCCAGCAGGACCTCAGAGGAGGTGAGCAAGAATCCATTTGGGACCCTGAGCCATTAAGGCAGTTTCTCGGAGATCTAGGTGGGGACGGGTCTACTTTGCTCAAACATGAGGCCCAGCTCCTACCACGTGGTCTGGTAGGGAGAGCCCTGTGGCAAATTTCACTGAATTTTAAGGAACGCCCTGCACCTGGTAAGTATTTGGTAGCTTTTCCTTTATGGATAAAGTGACTGACCACCAGTAGAACAGCTCTTGAACTGGGTGGTTTTTAAACATTTTGAGGTGGAGGAACTCTTTGATCAAGTGACATTTACTTGGAAGTAGGAAAACAGAGGAGATTAACGCAGAACTAAGGAGAGGGGCCAGAACGCTACCTGCTGGAACTTCATGGTTCTGAAGGACATCTAGGCTACTTCGGGAAGAGTTTGAAAACCCCCAATACCCATGTGAGGACTTGTTGACTTTAGTAATTTCGTAGAATGATTTCACCCTTCCAAAACAAAAAGTATCAAAATTTAAAAATCATATTCTTTGAGAGCAACCAGCACTGTTGGGGCAGAAAGGATTTTCTCATCAGTCAGAGACATAGTCGCCCTAACGTTTTTAGCCAATGCAAAGTATCTGAGTTGTGTAAAATCGGCGCGGTTCTGTCCGCACAATTCAAAGAAAAAAGTGGAATCCCGAGGCTGGCTTTGTTAATCCGTCCAACCAAGCTGGATAGCTCTGAGCCCAGCGTGGCCTCTGTCTGCCATCTTCCTGTGCCTGCAGCCACGCCATGTGGACAAACGCGGCAGATGTCACGAAGGACCAGCTGTACTTGGGGCTTCGTTGACTGGCCATGGGCTCACTTTTTACTTCCCACTAGAGTCCATGGCGATTGAATGAAGCAGACGGTCCATACCGTAACGCCATGGTCTTCAAAGAGCAACCAGAAGACGATGGTCAACCCACTGGAATGAGCCGTACGCTCTCCAAACACATTCCCTTCATGTGCACTCTTAATTGACTAATTGGCTTCTCCCTCTGACCCCAGGTGTGCACAAGAGTTCTCCCACCGCGCCTCACCCACCCCCTCAATCTCTCGTCACCCTCAAGCGGAGAGGGGTCCCAGCGGTTCCTGCAGCCTGGAAGTTCTTGGACCTGAGCTGAAAGTCTGTGAGAGGGGGCTCAGCCACGCAAGTGTCGTCTGACCTGTCCAGGGGGTCGGCAGGGGTGGGGTCATCGGGCCAGAGACTCACAGTCGTGAAGGACAACAAGCCTGAACTTCTGACAGTGTCTGCAAAAGACGCCACACAAAACACGCCAGAGACTCATTGGCAAGACAGACGGTGTTCGATTACCACTGTGGGACCAGACCCCCAACTGCACCACAAATGAAGCATCCTGTGAACCCGGAAAACGCCGTGAGAGCAGCACACGTGAGCTGCGTTGCACTTTCACGTGAACGGGGCTGATTTTTGTTAACAGTCACCATGCAAGTGTAAACACTTAAAACATGTCACAGTCCTTACAGACTTGGAGTCTGGTGCGTTCTCTTCCCTTCACTGTAAAGTGTGACAGTGACGGGCTTAGTGTGAGAGTCGATATGTCAAAACCGAGGCAGGCGTGAGGTAAGCACTCGCTGGGTGTTTATTACCCATAGCCGCTCATTTAAAATGTCTGCTGTAAACGAGATGAGCTACCGTCACGTTCCTGTCTTGTCTACACGTGGTCTTTGACAGTCCTTCAACGCACATCCACGAACATCATTTATTGTCGCTTGAGTATCAGTCGTGGGAGTGATGCTTCATCTTACAGCCTCTGACCGAATGGGTTTTGAGTCACCCTCGCTGGTCCAAAGGCAGGCTGAGGTCCACCTGAGCCTCCAGCAGAACGAGAGTCCCTCAGACCTCGGTCTCAGAGCCCTGTGACTCGGCACTGCTTACTCCCCACTAAATGGTCCCATGCCTTTACCCCCAGACTGCCATCGGGTTGGGAGACACATGGTGCTTGGAGGTTTTCTAGACCCCACCACTGGGACATATGACAGGTGCTCACGAAACAAGTGTCAATGAACTGAACGGCTGACACGTTGCACCAAGTAGCCACTTATTTCAAAATTGTGTCTTCTGTTATTTTCTCTCTTTCGTTTTCTGACTTTACACCATGCAGAAGCCCCTGAGAGGAGCCTGGCCAAGATTTGACTTTACAGTGCGTCCTATTTGTTTTCTCAGACTCCTAACAAAACATTGGCAGTGCCCTTGGGGACAATTTGGGTTGAAGGAAGGCGAGTCTAACAAAAATGTCAAAGACAGCAAGGACCTGATTAGTACTGGGCTGGGGTAGACACAACAATGTCCCCAAAGAGGTCCACACCCTGATCCCCATGTGGTGGACAGATTAATGTCCTCATAGACATCCACGCCCTGACCCCCAGAACCTATGACTGTGTTACCTTATAAAGAGACCTTGCGCACGTGATTAAGGACCCTGGATTGTCCAGATGGGCCCTAAACACCATCCGTCTCCGGTCCTCCTAAGGGGGAAGCAGTGGGGATTTTGAATTGAGAAGGGCCCTGAGGATGGACGCAGAGGTCGGCATCATGGGCTTTGAAGATGGACAAAGGGGCCCCCAACCGAAGAACCTGGGCACCAGGAGACACTGGGAACAGTCGTAGAAACCTTTGTCTCCCTTGGACCCTCCAGAAGTGTCCAGCACTGCGGACAGCTTGATTCTAGTTTCATGGGACGCATGTCAGATTTCTGGCCTCCAGAACCGTCAATGAGTCACTGTGTATTGGTTTAAGGTACCCGGTTTTGATACCGACCCGGGTTCTTGGCTTCCTTAATCGATAGAAATTGACTAGGACGTCAGACAAGAAATTCAGGCCAGGCTTTATTGGGGCCCCTGCTGCAGCGGGGGGCGGGGGGAGTGAGAACAAATAACAAGTTCCCTTGTTTGCTCGCTCCCTGGGCGGGGGGGGGGGGGGGGGGGGGCAAGCTTGTTCCTTAAGTGGGCTGAGTGTACGGGTGGGTCCAGGGGTCGGGCTGGAGGGGAGGCTTAGGTGGGCTGCCCACCCCTTAGGTGGTGTTGAGTGCAGGGGGCATGCGCAGGACCCTGCTTTTGCCCCGGGCTCTTCAGAAGTGGCAGCTGCGCTCTTTGGTCTCTTTGTATCTTATTGTTCATCATTTGCCCCAACTGCGCATGCACGCGGTTATTTTTAGCCCCTTACAGTTTCTTTGTGTGTTGCTGGTCAAGGAGAGGTGTGTCCATGTGCAAGCCCTGCAGCAAAGGGCCCGGGGTCCCAGCCTGTCTCCGTTTGAGGGGCTTTGTGACAGCAGCCGTGAGAATCTTACACGTACAAGCATGTGCAATGGGCAGGTACAAGGCAGGAGCGGGACCTCGATCAAACCTGGGGGTAACCCCCCAACTAGGCTCCCGCGGCATCACGCCTGTGTGTGCTTCAGGAAACGGAGCCACGGGGAAGGTAGACGTCCTGCCTGGGTCCAGCTGTCTGCAACGGGAACCCGGGTCGTTAACCCTGTCTTCCCACCCACTCACCGCTGGTTACCTCTCTGAACGGGAATCCCACTCCAAGTCTCTGCTGAGCTAAAAAGATTTAATTTCCCGAATGCAAAAATACTTCCGTCTGGAATTTCCAGGGGCCCTCAGACAGTCACAGGCCCCCGCGAGAACTGGGGTGCGCCACCTACCCGCACAACAGAGCAAGAAGAGGGGCACTCACAGCCCACCTGCCTGGGCCAAGTCACCTGTGACCACAATTAACTTCACAGCCCACGGGGCTCAGCGCCGCGTTAGTGGGAAACCACGGCCGGGAGAAGGCTTCGATCTCTCATGTTCTCCTGTCTTGGGTGAGTCAATACAACACACTCTAAAGTCTCATCACTTTTGTTATGCTCTATTTCTACTTTGAAGTCACATTCTCTGAAAGTGACTAACTGCCTACGTTTTCCAGGCAAATCATGGGTGTTTCTCGTGAACTGTACTCATGGCAACCAACTTAATGTTCCCCAGATGAAATGAGGACATTGTCGTCTTTGTATTTTCATTATTTTTTATTGAAGGAAAGTTGATTTATAATATTATATAAGTTACAGGTGTGCCACACAGGGATTCACAATTCTTATGGGTTATACTCCCTTTAACCTGATTATGAAAGATTGGCTACATTCCCTGTGCTGCACAATGTGTCCTTGTAGCTTATTTATTTTATGCATAATAGTTTGTACCTCTTAATCCCCTTCCCTTATATTCCCCCTCCCCCTATCTTGCACCTCTCCCCTCCCTCTCCCCACTAGTAACCACGAGTTTCTTCTCTGTGTCTGTGAATCTGCTTCTTGTTTTGTTATATACGCTAGTTTCTTGCACTTTTTAGATTGAACATATAAGTGATAACATACAGTATTTGTCTTTCTCTGTCTGACTTATTTCACTAAGTATCACGCCCTCCAAGCCCATCCGTGTTGCTGCAAATGGCATTATTTCCTTCTTTTTTATGCCTGGGTAGTATTCCGCTGTGGATAAATGTACCACATCTTCTTTATCCATCCCTCTGTCCATGGACGTTTAGGTTGTTTCCATGTCTTGGCTATTGTGACTAGTGCTGCTATGAACACTGGGGTGCATGTATCTTTTCTAATTAGAGTTTTTTCTGGATATATGCCCAGGAGTGGGATTGCCGGACCATAGGGTTGTACTTTGATTCTTAAAGAGTGTCTTTTCTTCTCCACCCCCTCTCCCACCACTTCTAACCCAGACTTTTGTTTCTTCTTTCCTCCTCCTTTCCAAATATGACCTGTGCTTCAAGGAGCAATTCTGTCATGTTGTCACCATTTTAGTGCCAACTCCTTTCCATCTGAGCAGCTTATATTTAGCAAGATACGCACATCTGCCCGATGCAACACTGGTACCACTTTTGCCACCGTCTACGATGCGTAATGCACTTCACCCTGACTTCTGGTGGGTTGGAGGTATCATGGACTGAATGGTGTCCCCTCACCAAAAACTTCATATGTCAAAGTCCTGACCCCCAGTACCTCAGAATGTGGGCTTGTTGGGACCTAGTGTCATCACAGGGGTAATCAGTTACGATGAGGTCTTACTGGACCCGGATGGCCCCTAATCCAAGGTGACTGGTGTTCTTACAGAGGCGAGATTTGGAAAAGGACACGGACACACACACAGGGAGACACTCCCAGCTCACTATTCCTTCTCCTGAACTCTGGTCTTGATTGGTGACATTGTCGATGTCACCGTGCCTCCAGCTGCCCTGGCCAGGATTCCAGGATAGGTGAATGGATAGATGGATATAAGGACGGATAATGGATGGGCAGATGAGGGATGGGTGGATGGATGGATGGATTGATGGTTGGATGGATGGAGAGATGAATTAGATGGGTGAGCAGATAGATGATAAATAGATGGGTAGATGGGTGGCTGGGTGCGTGGGTGGAGAGGGACCGCCATGACGCTCTCTGGAACTTCGCATGGTGCAGGGTCACCACCTGGTGAGTGTGATACTCCTCACTCCTGCAGGAGATCAGGGGCCATGCTCTCCCCATGAGCTAGTGAGTCCCAGCACCCTGTAAATAATCAACATTTTTTTTTTTCGGTACGCGGGCCTCTCACTGTTGTGGCCTCTCCCGTTGCGGAGCACAGGCTCTGGACGCGCAGGCTCAGCGGCCATGGCTCACGGGCCCAGCCACTCCGTGGCATGTGGGATCCTCCCGGACCGGGGCACAAATCCGTGTCCCCTGCATCGGCAGGCGGACTCTCAACCGCTGCGCCACCAGGGAAGCCCAATAATCAACATTTTTGAACGAGCAACTGAATCAATGATTTAATGTTCTCCTCTGATTTAACTGGTTTGAGTCTCAGAAGGATTGTAGGAAGAAGCACAGTTAACTGGTTTCCTATGCATTCTGCAAACCACGAAGAGAAAGTTCTCCTCCACACTGTTACCTCAGGGCAGGGAGCCCAGAGTTCTCACCTGGATTCCAAGGAGAACTTGTGCCCTTAAATCAAATTTGACCCAGGGTGGTCAAGTTATCTAGTCACTCCAGGTGGCAGGTGTGCAGGAAAGGAGTCAGGTGTGCAGGAGAGGGGGGCAGATCCTCACTCCCAGGCCCTGGGACAAGATGGGCACCTGCTTTCCGAACCCACTTCTCAAGTGGCTCCACCCACTTGGAGACTTGGAGCCCAGATGAGCTCAAGGTGAACTCAGGTCAGCAATTGATGGACTTGGGGTGCAGGGGAGGTGGGTGCAGGAGTCAAACATGGCCATGACCAGAGTCACCCAGAGGCCACGCCAAAAACACAGATTCTGGAGTCCTGGGCTAGGGGAGGGGACCCAGAGGTGGCAGGCGTAACAAGCTGGCCAGGTGAGTTTGATGTCACCACCCGTGTGCAGACTGGCCTGTGGGACCCACGGGTCTGGGGATGCTGTCCCCCTTCCCGGGAGGAGAGAAGGTGACCTCAGGGTGGGCACCCCAAACTGATGGGACCCCTCGCCCCAGGCACATATGCCGTCCACTCCAGAAGGAGCTGTAGGCTCCGTAGCAACGGGTAAGGAAACCCAGTGGGTAGGAACCCTTTGCTTGAACATAGAGGGGTAGCCAGAGCCTGGGGAAGCAGGAAGGTTCTGTAATAGAGGGAACGTCACTCAGCCTTAATAAAAAAGGAAAAACTCCTGCCATTTGCTCAACGTGGATGGACCCAGGGGGCACTGAGCTCGGTGAGACAGGTCAGCCAGAGAAGACAGATTCTGCACCATCTCACTTCTGTGTGGAATCTAAAAACAACCAGACTTGATTGGCTGATTAAACAGATGATGGTACCTGGAAAGGTTAAGTGGCAGATTTTCTCTGTTGTCATTTTCTTCCATCACATAGCTAGAAATAAGGTGTCTGTCGCTGACAAGTCGTTTTTATCGCAACGGCGTGCGTTCACGCATCTGACTTGTAAACTTCCATCTGTAAACTGTGTTTAATCGTTTTCAGAAAGTCATGACACATGGCTAGTGGAAGATATAAAGATATTCACAAATTATACTTACTGTTAGTTACTGGGGATATAACTAAATTTAAAATAAACTTGCCAAGTTTTATTATTGTCAAAAATAAAATAAATAAAAAATTTTAAAAAACAATTTTTAATTAAAAAACAAACTCATAGAAGCAGAGAATAGAACAGGGATTACCAGGGGCTGAGTAGGGGCACATAGGGAGGTGTTGGTCAGAAGGCAGAAACTTCCATTTATACGATGGTTAAGTTCTGAGGAGAGAACCGTGCAGGACAGTGAATATAGTTAACAGGACGTATTATCTACCTGAAAGTTGCTAAGAGAGTGGATCTGAAATGTTCTCACCACAAAAAAGAAGGCAAGAGAAAGGTAACTCCGTGAGGTGACGGGTGTTAACACCTTGATGGTGCTGATTATTTCACAGCGTATGCGTGTATCACAGCCTCACGTTTACACCTTAAATATATAGTTTCAGGAAAACTGTATAAAGCTCAGGAAAGCTGAAGAAAAGAAAGAGCCAAAACCAACAGAAAGAGGATGAAAGCTGGGCAAGGGAGGTGGCTGCTGATGGAAAGAAGGGAGGGAGGGAGGGAAGAGGGAGAGAAGCACAGCGAAAACAACAAGCCTGCCTTTCCTACCACACTCTGCCCTTAAGACTCCGAAGACACGTTTGCAGTTTTCTAATCGTCCTGATTTCTGCTTTGTCACCGTCACAGGACGCCGTCTGTTACCCGAACTACTTCCGGGAGACGCGCCCTTCGCAGCCGTTTCGCAAAGAGAATTCAGGCTACTCGCAGGGGAGCGACCCTCCGGAGCGGAAAATAGTCCCAGCGACACCAGGGACAGCTCCTACCGGCAGCCCTTCCCACACAGGAGCGAGGGGTCCTTACGAGGGCGGGTGCTCGCCGCGGGCCCACGGCTGGGCCAGGCGGGGACCACGTCAGCAGCATCTCCATCCCCATCCGCCCCCGGCCAGGACAGCACAGACGTGGCACTGCGTCCAGAGAGGTGGGGAAGGTCACCCCAAGAGCAGCCCCCAGGCCCTGCTTCCCCTGGTGGATGGAGCAATTCTCCCCAACCCCTGCCCCCCGCAGCTGAAAACAGCCCCCTCTGCTCCCCAGCCCGGCACTGGGCCAGCCCCAGAGTTCCGGCCTCGCCAGAAGCCGGCGCGCTCGGCCCTTCCGGGCTCAATCCCGACCCGTTTCATCCAAAGGCTGGTTAGTCCGTTTCTCGTCTGTTTACAGGGAGCCCATCCAAATGTTTCCTGGGAACAATGACATCCCGGAAGCCACGCAGCCTCTTCAAAAGCAATCCCTGCAAACCCAGGAATTTGAGTATTCCACCACTAAAGGCATGTGGGTTTGCAAAATACAATGTGATTCAGAATCTGAGAACGGGACCTTATTTGGAAATAGAGTCTTTGCAGAGGTGATGAAGTGAAGGGTCTGAGATGAGGTCTTCCTAGAGGAGGGTGGCCCTACATCCAGTGACAGGGTCCTTCTAAGGCACAGAAGAGGAGAGACACAGACACAGAGGAGAAACCCCAGGAAGACAGAGGCAGAGACGGGGGGGACGCGGCCACGAGCCCAGGGATGCCTGGAACCCCCAGAAACTGGAAGAGGAGGGAAGGACCCTCCCCTGGAGCCTCCGGAGGGACCGCAGCCCTGGGACACCTTGACCTCAGATGTCTGGTCTCCAGGATGTGGGAGGATGGATTCCTATTGTCTTCACTCCCCCAGTGTGTGGCCATTTGCTGAAGCCACCCCAGGAAACAAAAACAGGGGCCTAGAGTTAAATATTAAGCCTGTAAGAATAAACGCAGAAGAGAGGCCTCGCTCTGTCCTAGTTGAACAGTGAGCAGACCGCCACCCTGTCTTGGCGGGAGCAGCTCTCCTGTCTAACGGGGCTGACGGCCCTTCGCTCTGGGGTCCTCGGGTGGAGGCTGCAGACCCATTTTCAGTTCATGCAAACTGCAGAGGCCCTGCTAAAACAGTGTCCGCACGTCTCAGGCGGCTGAGATTCTATGTGGACGACGTTTTCATTCTCGGACATGTAATCACTTGCCACCTTACTAAGGTTGTGACGGGAGGTTTGGTCCAAGCCAGGGGGCTCGTTGGCAGCCACGCCCTGACCAGCCTCAAAGGGTGTGTTCTTCGTCTGAGTTGAGATACGGGGCGGCCGTGCTTGGGCTCCTCACCCTGGGGGGAGGTGGTGAGAAAAAAACGCCCGTTCAAGAGTAAGGTGGGGGTCCCTTGCTGCAGTGTCAATGGTGTCAAAAATAAATAAGTCAGGGAGAACAGCTCGCATGGGCGGCGTGCCCAAGGAGCTCAGAGAGAATCGCAGGGGATGATGGCTTTGTTCAGGGCACTAACATTTCTCCAGTCGCCCACCGCCCCGATCACAAAAGCACGGTAATCAGGCCCCAGAGGGACCTCCCCAAGCCAGCATCCTCTTCCCAAAACCGATTCTAAAAACTGCTCATTTTCCCTACCACCCCAGAACCCCCTTTCCACCTGGAGATGAGGTTTTATATGATAAACAAGACACGCTTTGGAAAAGATGGAGAAAGCCCCAGGTATCTGACTCAGCCCCCTCTTTCCTCTCCTGCGGGGTGCATCAAGGGGAACCGTCTCTCCTTGGACAGCGTCACGGCTGCGTCCTGCATGCTGCACACCCGGCGTCGGAGAGAGGGCACCTGCTAATTATAAGTACAGACAACTGCCCGGGATCCCAGGCCCCAGCTCCTACACCCTCAGTGCCCCCTGCCCTTACCCGACTGCCTTCCAACTCTGGCAAAATAGCTTCCTCGGCCAGAAAGTTTTCAGGTTCAGCTCAGGCTGGGAAGTTTGAAACAAATCGGACGCGCCAGTTTTGACTCACGAGCCTCTGAAAAATTAATATGTTTCTGACTTTTGTGAAAAGTGTCCGAAGTTTTCCTGCTCATCACTCAAAAAAGGGCCAACCTTGGAGAGTTCCAACTTTCCCTAAAGTTGGTATAAAGGAGAGTTGGGTTTTGGGGATGGTTTTTATTGGGGGGAAGGGTCGGTGCACAAAGTGTTATCATCATCTCAGGTAGATTTGGAAGGTGTTCGTGAAGGCTGGGGGGCGGGGACTCTACATATGGGCGTGTGCTCGGGCAATGATGTTAATTTTATCAGGTTTATCAGGTCACCATCACCAGGTGGATGAGATCCTAGTTTATATTCAGCAAAGAATAACTGCAGCCGGCTGAGGGATCTCCAGCGCTGCTTGTCAGCTCATGCCCGTAGGGTGTCAGCTACAGCCTCTGCCCCCTGACCCCCGCCCTGCCTTAACGCACTCAGCCAGTAGCGGGTCCTCTGCTGAGCTGCTGTCCACCTGATGTGCATCCACAAGGGCCCTACCTCGAGGTTCTTAGTCATCTCACATTCCTATCCACTCTCCTGTTTTCTTTGGGATGACTTGATTCCACAAACCCCTCAATGGGGTGTTGTAACTTTGTTATAATTTTTTAAAAATTTTTTGGCTGTGCCATGAAGCACTTGGGATCTTTGTTCCCCGACCAGGGATCAAACCTGCACCCCCTGCATTGGAAGCGCGGAGCCCTAACCACTGGACCGCCAGGGAAGTCCCAGGATGTCGTAATTTTGGAGCAGAGCCATCCTGCCAGAATTTGGACCCTTCTTATCTTGGGATCCTTCCGAGCACCTGGCACGACTTGGAGGCAGCCAGGCTCACCTCCCTCTTTTGGGGGAGGGCAGACACACTCCCTCCCCGTGTCCAGGCATTCTCCAGGGAACGGGACTCTCTGTGCAGCACTCGGAATCTTGAGAGAATGATGGGAATTAGGGACAGGTGAGAAATTCCTCATGGTGGCAGCCATGGCTCCAGAGTCTAAAACGGCTTGGAGAGGTCTTCTGGCCACCGCCCCACCTTGGGGTCTCTTCCGTTCTCTGAGACTAGCTCTTCAAGCTTCCCATCGTGTGTCAACTCCTCAACGTTCTTCCCGCAAATTCCTTTTCTGTGTGGAAGTCTCAGTCCTCTTGGGTCTTGCGGGTCCTCTGGGTCTTTGGCCAAGAACCCTGACTCTCACCTGGTCCTCTTTGTCCCTCATCTCCCTGCCTGTGATATCCCGTCCATGTGCATTCATTGGACCTCTGCGTGTACCTTCTCGACAAGCTCTAGGATCAATTTTTTGGTTTCCGGGATAACTCCTCCACTTAGACCCTTGATGATTAATAAATCAAACCACACCCTATCTCAAGGAGCAGCTCAAAGACTTGAGAACATTCATATTTGTCTCAACATCCCCCTGCGTTTCTGCCTGGAGAATGAACCTGAGGTATCCTCTAACCTGTATATTTAAAATAGAGTCACTTCTGAACGTAGCTTGAGGAATGTCTGGAGAGGAACCAACATCCATTTGAAGGTGAATCCACTGAATGAATACGCAACAGGGACTATCCCCACCCCGGCAGAGGAAAGCTCCCATCTCCGTGAGAAACACTCATCAATGAAGCAAATACCTAAACTCCTGGGAGTGCTAGTAGCTAGACTGTTTGTTTTCAAAAGAAAGAGAAATTGTGGACCCTTCTCTGTGAGGTGAAGAACTCACGCTGTCCTCTTGTGGCGTCTGAGGAGCTAGATGAGAAGAAAAGGGCACACTGTGATAGGGAAGTACACACACACGTGTACATACACACACACGTGCACATACACGTCTTCCCTTGCTCAGAGTAAATTGCTGCCTCTGAGGTAATTGGGCGAACATTGAAACTTCTCCATCTTAGCTGTTGAGCTCGCAGGATATAGAAAATTTCTTGATATGTTTCACCTCACTTCTTTATGCTACATGGAGTGACCCTGCTCTGGTTGTCCTTCTGAAGTTAAATCAGTGAAGTTAAATCAAGGTGGAGTGCTCAGACTGCAGGAAAATGGCACTCATCGTCATCTTAATTAGAATCCCTCCAACTTCCTCTCCAAAATCATCCTAAGATCAACCAAGACCACAAGTAAACCACCCAGGACTCAGACCTTCAGCACTACCAGGAGGTCAAGAGACCATGACCTTCAAATTCACGTGATCAATCTCATTGTAGAACTAAGTGTAAAATAAGGGTGAGACAAAGCGGGGAAATGGATGTAAACACTATAAATTCTGACAAAGCGGAAAGAATGAAACTTTTTTAAATGGGAAGAGACAGAACAAAGAAGAGGGAAATCGAATAAAATGGTTGACAATTATATAGGTAACCAGGAGAAATCAAAGGATCTTGTGGTTGGCAGAATAATGGCCCCCAAAGACATCCCTGTTTTAATCCCAGTGTCATAGACGGAACAATGTCCCCAGAGATGCCCACGTCCTGATACCCACATGGGGGGCAGAATAATGTCTCCAAAGACATCCACGTCCTAACCTGGACCTTGTGAACGTGGCAAAAGGGACTTTGCAGCTGTGATTAAGTGAAGGGTCTTGAGTTGGGAAATTACCCTGGATTATCTGGGTGAGCCCAGTGGCATCGCAAGGGTCCTTGTAAGAGGAAGGCAGGAGTTCAGAGAAGATGAAGCCAAGCTCTTGTTCTGACCATGAAGGAAAGGGCCAAGAGCCAAGGAACAGAGGCAACATCTTGAAGCTGCAAAAGGCAAAAGATGAAACAGAGTCTCCCCTAGAGGCTCCAGCAGGAACCAGCCCTGGTGACACATTTTAGACTGCTCACCTCCGTAACAGTAAGACAATAAATTTGTGTTGCTTTCAGCCACAAAGTTTGTTACAACAGCTACAGAACACTCACACAGGTGCCACTTAAATTGAGAAACCAGAGAGTGAGAGGTTAAGATAGAGAATGGGGGCAGAGGGGAGTACAAGGCACTAAAAAGTATAAGCAGAAAGGTAAGCCCCAGAACATAAACACATCTTCCTAAATGTTAGAGGAAAAATTTTAATGACAAGGAAAACTCATCAAATACAGAAAGAAACAGTAAATACAACATAATACAAACATTAGTTATAACAGGAAATAATGTGACTGAACGGAAAACAAACATAACATCTCAATAAATATGAATGGGCTTCATTTGCCAATTAAAAGGGAAAGGTTTTCAAATAGGCTTATCAAGCAATACCCAGCTGTAGGCTCTACAACAGAGACACACCTAAAAGAGAGAAATTTCAAAAGGTCAAAAAGGAAAGACAAAGAAATGACAGGCAAACAGAAACCATCTGACAGCAGGGGTTAAAGTCCTAGTGAAAGACAAACTAGAATTTAGGCCAAGAAGCATTAAATTAGACAAGGAAGCATTAAATTAGACAAATGCTAAGTTAAATGCATTAAATTAGCATTTCCTAATGCTAAAAGCACAGCACGCTATCAAGATGTAACAGTCATGAATATCTATATTCATGACTGCCAAATAACTCAGTACCCACCTAGATATTATCAGAAACAGGAGATGCCAGGAGAAACAGATTAATAATGAGACTTTAATACACCACTCATGGTACAAGGCAGACCAAGTGGACATAGAGTAAGGCTACAGAAGGGCGAGTACTTGAGACATTTCTGTGCAAATACCTTTGAACATTTAGATGAAAGGCATGGTTTCCTAAGAAAGTATCATTTTCAGAATTAACCTCAGAAGAGATCAAAAGTATAAAAATACTCCAACCAATGAAATAGAGAAAATCGTCCAAATCTACCTCATCATGAACACCAGGATGAAAAGTTTTCATGGGGAAATTTTACCAAGGCTTCAATCAGCAGATACTCTCAGTGCTCCTTACATTGTTACAGAACATTAAAAAGGGAGCAAATATCCCAAAGTCTTTTCAGGAAGCAAGCGTAACAATTGTACCCGAACTTGATATATGTAGCGCAAATAAAAGTAAATCACATCCTCAAATCACTTATGAATATTAATAACTAACCCTAAATACCGTATTGGCCAACAGACCCCCAATACCACATTGAGAAAATAATACACCTTGACTGAGTGAGGTTTATACCAGGAATGCAACGATGGTTCAATATTGGGGAAACTATTAATATAATTCGCTAAAGGTAGATCTAAGGGGAAAACTCATATGAGTAACTATAGATGCTAGAAAATTCCTTGACACAATTCCTAAAATCACTCAGAAAACTGGAAATAGAAAGCTTTTTATTAACATCATAAAAAATATACAGTGTATCAGAATACAAAAGCCAGCATCCCACCTAACGGAGAAACACTAAAAACATTTCCACTAGGATCGGAAATCATTCATTTAAGGGGACTTCCCTGGCGGTCCAGTGGTTGGGACTCAGTGCTTTCACTGCCGTGGCCCAAGTTCAATCCCTGGTCAGAAAACTAAGATCCCGAAAACGGTGTGGCATGGCCAAAAACAAGAAAGAGAGAAGAAAAAAACCATGCGAGGTTGCCTGTTACTCCTACTACAATTTAACCTTGTACTAGAGGAATTAGCTCTAGCAACTAGACAGAAGGAAATAATTAGACATAAAAATTGGAAAATAAAAAGTAAAACTATATTATTTTCAAATGACATGATAGGATACCTACAAAACTCTCAAGAATTAACAATAAAACTAACTGCAACAAGGAAAGTATTCAGCAAGGTAGCAGGATAAATAATTGACAGGTAAACGTGAATAACCTCTATGGACTCCAATAATAACCAGTTAGAACATCTAATGTACAAGAAAATACCATTTACAATAGCAATGAAGAAGATAAAATACTTAGGAATAAACCCTACAAGCATGATGCAGAATTCATATGGAATAACACTGCAAAATACTTCTTAAATAAACAAAAGTAAAATTGAACAAATAGAAAGACAGCCCTTGTTCTTCAGGACATCTCAACATTATCAAATGTTAGTTCTCCCTAAGTAAATACAGAAATGCAATGGGATCTCAAGAAATGCACCAACAAGATTTTTTGTCCTGGGGTTAGGCTAGTTGATATTCAAGTTAATACCAAGAATACTAGGAAAACACAGAAAAAGATATGGGAGGGAGGACTTGTCCCACCAGATACTAAAATACACAATGAATATCAGTCATTAGGATGTTGTGCTGCTGGTGCCTGAACCAACAAACCAGTGCATTAGAATAGAATCCAGAAAACAATCCCAACTCCGCCTGGAACTCTGGTATCTCAAATCACTAGGGAAAGATAGATATTCCCCATAAATTGAAAAAGATAAAATTAACTACATTCCTGTTGCCATACACAAATAAATTGATCAGACACTTACATGTCTTTTTTTTAATGGAATTAGATAAGTAATAGAAGAAAAACTGGTTGAATTCTCACATAATCTTTGTGTAAGGAAAGGCTTTCTGTGACTCAAAATATAAATGCTATAAAAGGAAAGAGTGACAAATTTCACAACAAAAGAATATTTTTGGCCTAACTGACACCCCCCCCCAAAAAAACTGTAATCCAAGTCAAAAGGAAAAGACAAATTGAGAAACAATATTTGCAGCATGCATCACAGATAAATGGCTGACATCCCTACTATAATGCATTCTTTTAATAAGGGAAAAACCAAACATCCTACAGAGAATGGGCAAAATATACAAAGAGACAAATCAGGAAAATAAGAACATAAAAATGGTCCTTAATATATGAAAAGATAATAGATAGATAGATGATAGACAGGTAGATAGATGAGGATGATAGATAGATAGGTAACAGATGAAGAGATAGATAATAGATGATAGATGATAGATAAATAGTTGATAGACAGAAGGGAGGGGAGGAAGGAAAGGTGATGGTAGATGGGTGGACAGATGGATGGTTAGATGGATGGACAGATGGGCAGATAACAAAACAACAGCACAAAAGAGAACGAGGCTCACCAGGCATGTATTTCTTTGGCCTAGAAGTGCATGTGTGTGCGTGTGTGTGTCTGTGTGTTATGTGTTCTCTCTCCAGAGCCATTTACACCAGCCGATCTCACCCTCTTTGGGACCAATGAGGTCTGGATCAGAATCCAGTTGTGCAACTTTGAGAAAGTTACTAACCCTCTCTAAGTTGTCAGACAACCCTGTAATTTTTTTTAAAAGAGGAAGACCACGAGAAAAACCACAGCAAACTGCACAGAAGTATTTGTGCTACAATTCCCTCTCTTTTCAAGGGTCTCCTTTATATATTTTTTATTTTTCATCATGAAAAATTAATTAGTAGGTTTTGCCTCATGGGCTGTTCTACAGCAAGCTATAGAAAAACAACAAGAAATTACAAAGATTCCACACTCATCTACAATGTAAAGCACAGAAATCTAACGGCATCAGAACTTTTATAACGGAGAAAAAGGCCAAAATTAAAATTCCTAGCTAGGGCAGGGAAGACCCACAGGAAAACGCCCTGGAGTGTTTATCTCTTCACTCGCAGGAATAATCACCTGTTGCTGGAGACATATGTGTGGCTTGCACGCGTCACACGGGGGCCCACAGATACACGTCCGTCACCCACGTCTCCAAGCCTGTTTGAACCTCGAGAGTCCCGTAGTTCACAGGTAGGGCCGTCGAACTGTGGACACGCCACAGACAGGGCTGAATCGTGAATGACCCCGCTCCTCTGCAGTCACACCTCTGGTCAGTGGTGTAGGGCAGGCAGAACTTCCGTGATCCTAGCTGCTGCAGACCCATCTCGGCCGCAGGAAGGGCCAGCTGGAGCTTCATTTCTCTCCATCCCGGGAAGAGGGGGAGTCCTGGGCCAGCAGAGCCATCCCCTTCCTGGTCTCCAGTGTCAGCTCCCCCTTGGGCACCCAGGGCACGGGCCAGGGCACTGGGGATTGTGTGTGTGTGTGTGTGTGTGTGTGTGTGTGTGTGTGTGTATGGGGAGGTGTGGGAGTGTGAGGGATATGGGAGTGTGTGTACATGTGCGGTGTGTGGGGCATGTGTGTGTGTGCTTGCACATGTGTAGGTGTGGGCTGTGGCCGTGCGTGTGTGTGTGTGTGTAAGTGTGGGGTGTCTGTGTGTAGAGCCGTGGGAAGCTGAGCGTGTATATGTGTGCAGAGGTGAGCGTGTAGGCACGAGAGCGTGTGTACATATGGGTGTGCAGGTGTGAGCTGTGTATAGTGTGTGTATGTGTGGGCGAGTTGCATGTATGGACATAGAGGTGGGTGTACATGTGCGTGCAAGTGTGTGTTTATTCGCATAGAGGCAGGTGTGCCTGTGTGTGTCCATATGTGTGTGAGTCTGTATTGCATGTGTGTGTCTGTGTGTGTGTGCAAGGTTTGGTATGCATGGGTGAATGTGAGCACAGGCATGTGTGCACGTTTGTGTGACTGTGTTTGTATCTGTGTTTCATCCCAAGTGTGTTCACCTTCACACTTCTTTGTCTCTCCATGTACAAGCTACCTGAGCTCATAACAAAGGAAACGGGCTCTTTCCTCTGACCTGCGTCCTGCTGCCCTGGACAGTGTTTTGAGCCCCAAAACATTTAGTGCCGAGGAGAGACCAGGCTTGGAGGTACTGGACACCCCCGCCTGCCGTGCTGCCTCCCCTTCCGCCCAGCTGTCCAGGGCCGAGGCTCCACCCTCACGTGTAAACACCCCGTGTGCATCTGGCCTAACTCTGGTTCCTGCTGCCCTTCGCGCAGGAAATGATCTTCCCAGCGGGTGGCCTTGGACCAGCTCTCCCCAGGGAGCCCTGAGGGTCAAGGTCCAAATTCCCTGCCAGCCTCCCACGGGGCTCTGCTTCAAGCTCTCAAATTTTCGTGGAGCTGAGTATAAACATCAGCCCCCCCCACACAGCGTCGTGTAACCTCTGCACTCAGGGTTCACACTGGAGCGGGCTGGAGGACGGACCCAGCCGGCCAGCGACGCTGAAGCTACAGCA
Source organism: Delphinus delphis (assembly GCF_949987515.2). Lineage (NCBI taxonomy): Eukaryota > Metazoa > Chordata > Mammalia > Artiodactyla > Delphinidae > Delphinus > Delphinus delphis. The sequence goes on from NC_082704.1 coordinate 126,251,362, forward strand.
CCTCCGCTGGATGCCCTGGGCACAGCGGGGACGCACCGGCCTGGCCGTCCCCATCTTCACACCCTTCACATCAGAACACCCCCCTCCCGGCTCAGGCATCACCTCCGGGTACAGGCACCACCCCCGGGCTCAGACACCACCTGTCCCCTCCTGTCTCTGGGCAGTTACTGACACCCAGGTGTGCTGACTCCCCTGTGACTGTCAATATTTGTTTTCCATGCTCTCCAGGACGCCCGCTTCTCAGTGCAAACAAACAGGTGGTACCAGTGCCCACTCACTTCTCCAAGCCCGTCGTGCCTTAGGGAATCTAATGGTAATGGACCGCTGCCCCGCACCCCGGCTCCCGGACAGGCTTTTACAGGACAGCCTGTCGTCCTGGCCCACGCACCAGCGGGCCAGGCGGGCATCCCCTCCTCCCCTGCCCACCACTCTCTGTCTCTCTCCTAACACCCACGTCTCCGCCATCAGGAACAAATATGATTTCTGATTGAACATCACTTTATTTGCCAGTTCTGTGGTCTTTTCTTATCATGTTCCACATTGCTCAGGCTTTGTGGTTAAATTATGTATTAAGGTCAATGTCAAAACAGAGGAGATCTGTAACCTACAGGGAGCTGGCTTTTCTTCGTGATTAGGGTGAAGTGCGGGCTGCCTGTCAGCCAGCCCGGGCAGCGCAGCATGGGGCCCGCCCCACAGCGGGGCTCTACAAAGGCAGCTCGCGGGCTCCCAGGACGCGCCCGTGATAGATTTGCCTGGCTCGCCCGCCCCTCTTGAAAGCCCGCTTGCCTGGGCTTCCATCTGAGAGCTGTCAGCCGCACCTATGGAGTCGTGTCATAAATCAAACGCAAAGTGTGTTCGCTGGGGAGCGCGGCAGATGTCATGTACCCGCTTGTAGTTTGAGATCTTCTAAAGGAAAACGGTGTCAGAATAAGGAAGACGGGAGGGATGTGGGTTTTCTTGTTTTCTTTTTCTTTTTCCTTAAAAAAAAACAAAAACATGAGACAACGGTTGAAAAGACTGGCTGGAAACCTTCTCTAAAAACTTGCACGGTTCAGCCCCACCAGTAAATTAATCAGTGAGCGTTCAGATGGGGGCACCGCAGGACAGGAGGCGGGTGTGCATTGATTTTCCTCCCTCACGAATTTCTTCTTGACGAGCGTTAGTCAACGAGGGCTGGCATTAGTCCCCCGGCTCATCGGCCAGAGATGAGTCCTCCTGCGTCCAAATGCGGGATGGAGAGCAGACAAGAGACCGCGTCATGGGTGCCGAGCTCGTGCCCGCAGGGAGGGGGCACTGGCACGCCCACAGGCACCCCGAGACCCCACCGGCCCGGGGCTCCACTCTGCAACTTTGTTTCTGCCCCCTCCTTTGAAAGGATTCCTCTGTGCTGAGGAAATAAAGGCACCCCCGTGCCCTCGCTCACCCTCCAGCGTCTGTTCTTGTGACGGGCTCTTTCGGGAAACTGGAACGTTGGCAGCAGGGATCGGAAGGCTTCCCCCTGACAGAGGACACGGGTGTCGGTGCTGATTGTGTAGACGGAGACTCCCGGGCTTAGTATCTGGCTCTCAGCGGTCTCCGCTCTGGGACCCCGAGGGCCTCCGGTTTAAAGAGGGGGGGCTCCCGGCGCAGTGGTGGGGAGGGGCATGTCTGTCGTGGCGGCTCAGTCTCTTGCCCCACCCTCACTAAGCAAGTCCACAAAAGGCGGGTTAACTTCCAACCAGTGCTGGACGCAGGCTTCAGCAAAGGAGCGGAGAGTCTTGGTGACGCCAGAGACCACTCTCGTCCGAAAACGTGGGGAGGGCTGGTCTCACCCAATACTCCCCACTCCGCCCTTTCCGGCAAGAGTGTAATAGACGTGAGACCAACATGCACTCTGCGTCCTGTTACACCCATTACATAAGGTAGTAACATGCTGAAATACATGTTCCGTTACATACGTGTGGCGTGTGTGTATACATCCACAGATACACGTGCGATGAACATATACAGTGAAAAACGTCTCACAGACTGATAGAAACCAGAGTACCGGTGATGTCTGGCCAGGAGATACGGACCCAGAAGGCGCACACGGGAACCTCCCGGCTGTTGGAAACGGTCCGTTTCCCGACATGAACGACATCACGAGAGGTCCATGTGTAAAAACCACCGAGTTGTGCCTGGGGATTTCTGTGCCCCCAGGAGTGTGCATTTTACACCCGTAGAAATACGTGAGCTCGGGAATCAGTACTCAGCCCCCCTCGCGGGCTACGTCCTCTCTCTTCTCTATTTAACTTTTTCTCATTTTTTCCTGACCCAGCGAATGGATTCCATGACCTACGGGGGCTGTGACCCACCGATTACAAACACACGTGTCTGGGACGCCCTTGGAAGGATGAGGGTGGAGGCAGGGCTCCTGCCCACCAGCAGCTCCCGCCTGGGGGGAGAAGAGGAATATGGAACACATGGTGCACGCAGAGCCGTCGAGGAGAGGCCCCCTCCCCGGGCAGCCAGAGGAGGGTGGTGGGTGACGGCCCCGTCTCCCCTGACTCCGACTCTTTCCTGGAAGTAACTAAAATCAGTCCTTGCTGGGTTAAAAACGAGAATCCCCCATCCATTAAAGAATAAGAATAATAAAATAAACCCATCGTTTACAGACACATGTGGGGCTGTTGACAGACTGCGTGACTTGATGTAGTCGCTTCTGTTTAAACGGCCCAAATGCAAAACGGAAGAAAAGAAAGGACAATGGTGCACATGGGCTGGCATAAGTGTCAGAGGAGACTTTAAAAGGTCAGTGAGTTGTGGGTAATGATTGGAACTGGGTGAAGGTATATGAGCTTCCGTGCACTATCCTCTGGTTTGCTTGTGTTTGAAAGCATCTGTGTTATTAGCTCAGCTCAGCTGCTGTAACAAACACCACAGACGGGGAGGCTTAAACGTTAGATGTTTATGTCTCCCAGTCCTGGAGGCTGGAATCTGAGATCCAGGCATGGGCAGGGCTGGTTTCTCCTGAGGCCTCTCTCCTGGGCGTGTAGATGGCCGTCTCTTCCTGTGTCCTCACGTGGTCGTCCCTCTGGGTGTGTCTGTGTCCTGATCTCCTCTTCTTATAAGGACACCCGTCCTATGGGATCAGGACCCACCTTAGTGACCTCATTTTCCCTTCATCACCTCCTTAAAGACCCCATCTCCAAATACAGACACATCCTGACGTCCTGGGGGTCAGGGCGTCAACATACAGTATTCCAGCTGCCAGACAAATGTGCCTACTTCCCAGAGGGGAGACCACAGCATCACCTGGCAGCATCACCTCCCGGCAGCCTGTGCAAGGCAGAGGCTTTGGACTGGTGCCCACAGCAGAGTGGCTGTGATGTGGGAGCTTCCTGGGGCAGCTGTAACAAAGGACCCCAAACCATGAGAGCTGAAACCACATCCATCCTTCCCCATCCTGGAGACCAGAAGTCTGAGATCAGGGTGTCCCAGGGCTGAACTCCCTCCGGAGGCTCCAGGGGAAGATCCTTCCCATCTCTCCCAGCTTGTGGGGGCTCCAGACGTCCCTGGGCTTGTGGCCGCATCCCTCCCATCTTTGCCTCTGTCTTCACGTGGCTTCTCCTCTGCGTCTGGGTCTCTCCTCTTCTGTCTCTTAGAAGGACCCTGTCATTGGATGTAGGGCCACCCTCATCCAGGAGGACCTCATCTCAGTTCCTTAACTTTGTCACATCTGCAAAGACCCCATTTCCAAATACGGTCCATTTCAAAATACTGAGGTTCAGCACTTGAACATATACTTGGGGCTGAGTCTTCGCTCAGTCTGTTTGTGCTGCTTAACAAAATACCCCAGACTGGGGGGCTTATAAACAACAGACATTTATTTCCCATGGTTCTGGAGGCTGGACGTCCAACATCCCAGCGAGGGCAGATTTAGTGTCTGGTGAGGACCCTCTTCCTGTTTCCTAGATGGGCGTCTTCTTGCTGTGTCTTTACCTGATGGAAGGGGATAAGGGAGCTCCCTGGGTTCTCTTTTAGAAGGACACTTATCCCATCATGGGTTCTCTTTTAGAAGGACACTTATCCCGTCATGGGTTCTCTTTTAGAAGAACACTTATCCCGTCATGGGTTCTCTTTTAGAAGGACACTTATCCTGTCATGCGTCCTCTTTTAGAAGGACACTTATCCCGTCATGGGTCCTCTTTTAGAAGGACACTTATCCCATCATGGGTTCTCTTTTAGAAGGACACTTATCCCGTCATGGGTTCTCTTTTAGAAGGACACTTATCCCGTCATGGGTTCTCTTTTAGAAGGACACTTATCCCGTCATGGGTTCTCTTTTAGAAAGACACTTATCCCGTCATGGGTTCTCTTTTAGAAGGACACTTATCTCGTCATGGGTTCTCTTTTAGAAGGACACTTATCCCGTCATGGGTTCTCTTTTAGAAGGACACTTATCCCGTCATGGGTTCTCTTTTAGAAGGACACTTATCCCGTCATGGGTTCTCTTTTAGAAGGACACTTATCCCATCATGTGTTCTCTTTTAGAAGGACACTTATCCCATCATGGGTTCTCTTTTAGAAGGACACTTATCCCGTCATGGGTTCTCTTTTAGAAGGACACTTATCCCGTCATGGGGGCTCCACCCTCATGACCTCATCACCTCCCCAAAGCCCCACCTCCTGATACCATCACCTTGGGGGTTACCTTTCAGCATAAGCTTTTTGGGGGCACACGGACAGCCTGTCCATACCAGGGAAACACATTTCAACCCACCCACAGTGTCCACTTTCTACAGGCCTGGCTGATGGGGAGGGATCCCTTGTGACTTTTTTTGTTTGTGAATTCCCTTTTAAGTCACTTTGGGGATAATCTGTGGACTCCAGGTACCTGCCTCAGCTCATAGCCATGTGAGATTGGCCCTAATCATCTTCAATGCCTGGGCCAAGCTGCCTCAATGGAGGAAAAGAAATGAAATTTCGAGCAGGTGAATAACAAACATGGCGTGTGTGCTCCCAAAATCTGTGTGTCGTGCACACGACCCCATCTTTCTCTCGATCACAGATCCTCAGAAGCAACAGTGTAAGCAGGTTTTCCATGGGATGTAGTTGTACCCGATCAATCCATGACCCAAACCTTCTACCAATCAACCCAAATGGGTCCCTGACAATTAGCAATTAGTGCATTTTCCCAACTTTGCTACGGTAATTCTCTCTACATGTTCCAGAAAGACTCATACACGCCTAAGAGAGAAGAAAAATGTTGAAAATGCATTTCTGAATTGGAAATATTAACATTGCCTCATCGTCCGATGGCCTATGTAGCTGGTGGGTTTTCTTTAAAAGGCTCCCCCTCCTGATTTCTCCCTGTTTCCACCTGTTACTGAGAGGAAGGGGAAGATGGACCCTGTTTCCACCCAAGCTGCCCGCTTTGGGCGCCCCAGAGATGAACACTCACCCTTCCTTCCTCCCTTCCTTCCTTCTTCCTCCCTCCCTCCTCCCTTCCTCCTCCCTTCGTTCCTTCCTTCTTCCCTCTTTCCTCCTCCCTCCCCCTAAGCTCCATCTCCTGCTCCACCAGAAGCCCCTCCAGAATCTTCGTTTGAGGTCCTGGAGAAGTAGCTCCATCTCCACCCTTTTTCAGCAAAGTTGCCAACATGATCACCTGTTTCCCCAACTTGATTCCTGTATAAACCCCTTTAAAGGAAGGGGTTTCCTTAACCCTCTGGGACCAGAAAGTAATGTTGACGGTAACATGTAACACGAGTTAGATCTGCACAAACATGAAAACAACCACCTACGTCTGACACTGATAACGGCCCGGGCATGGCAGGTGCACAGAGCATGTCTTCTCATTTTCTGGATCCTGGATGCTCTGGAGTCTTCGGACCTTGATGATTCAGGGACTGTTTGCAACTTCCTAGAGCGCACCTTTGACTTGCAAACAACCCACCCAACGCCCACACCCTGTGACCCCTATGAGGGACCTTCACGCTCTGGGCCTCCATCCACCTGCCCTCATCCCCCCAGGGCCAGGTACGGACAACTGGAGCCAGCCCTGCACCCCAGCATCTGCAGAAGTATCCCCGCCAGCCAACCCCACCCTTCTCAGCTTCCTCACCCGGCCTCCCCATCCCTCCCATGGATGGACAACCATGTCCCACCTGCAATGCCTCCTCCCTGGCACTCCCCCGAGGGGCCCTGCACAGCAGACCTCCCATTTCCGGGGGACTGTGAATTCTTTCCCGAGCATCACCTCTGCATTCATGTGTCTCACTGGGTACAATGACAGCGAGCCCCCCGATGCCTGGTCACGGTCACGGCTCCCTTGCAGATGCATGAAGCTGCCCAGATTCTGGACCTGCCCTGGGGGGGTCGCCGGGCACTCAGCGGCCCAGGCCCTGTGTGGTGTGGACAGGACCCTGGGCGCCCCCCATGGGCTGCAGCAGACACCTACTGGACCCCCGGTGGGTGCCGGCCCTGGGCATCTCGGGCATGTCCGCCGCCCCTTCAGAGGAGCCGGCTGCGTGCCTATGAAGCCAGCCGGCCCATCGCCCGGAGTCGGTCCTGACGCCCAAGCCTAATTAGTGCTGCTTACTGACCTCCACGTGTCCCCTTACCAGGCGGCCGCAGCCTGGCTGACGCACCCGGAGCCCAGACCAGACAGGCCCAAGCTGGGGAATACTAATCAGTGTTAATTACCAGCACTGAGGCTAATGGGCCCCATGCTGGCGGCCCCCCGGGGCCCCTTGGACTGCTCAGACTCCAAGGCCCAGAAGCCGACCCCTCACCCTGCCTGCAGACCCTGCCCCATGGCCATCCCACGCTGGTCCAGGAGGAATCGGGCATCCCGTGCGCACCTGGTCCCCGCCCTTCTGAACACACAAGTGTGCACACCCAGATGTCCACTCTGCCCAGCCCCAGGAGGGGTCCGGGCCCAGGGCCCTCCCCATGTAACCTGCCCCTCCGTCTCCCCAGGACACCCTGATCACCTTCCCTCCAGACATCATGGCTCATGCAGTGTTGGTGTCACGAGCTCCAGTCTCCCCTGGCACCCATGGTTGCCAAGGCCACGTCCCTGCCGGCCACGCAGATCCCCTGACTCCTGCCATGCAGCTGGACCAGGGCTGTGGTCACCTTGTACTGAAGTGGGGGCCATGTTGCCCCAGAGGCTGCCAATTTCATTTTTACTCTTTGGTCCTGAGACGGGGTATGAGGACTGTATGTTCCTGTAATGGGCTGAAAAATGTCCCCAAAATTCATATGTAGAATCCCTGACCCCCAAGACCTCAAGATGTGATGTATTTGAAGACACGGTCTTTAAAAGGGGATGAAGGTAAAATGAGGTCACTAGGGTGGGTCCTGATCCCAAAGGTCAGGTTTCCTTATAAGAAGAGGAGATCAGGACACAGACACACACAGAGGGACGACCCTGTGAGGACACAGGGAGGAGAGGGCCGTCTACACACCCAGGAGCGAGGCCTCAGGAGGAAACAGCCCTGCCCGTACCTGGATCTCAGATTCCAGCCTCCAGGACTGGAGAAAATCAGCGTCTGCTGTTTGAGCTACCCGTCCGTGGTATTCCAGCATCAGGAAAGTACTACAGCCCCTTGTAACCACTGGCAAATTACTGTACTGTTTCTCAAATGATTACAGACGTAAAAATAATCATATACGCTTCATGCTTAGAGTTCTGAGATGTTGCAAATATGAAAACAAATTTGCAGATTGAACCCCAGCCAAACAAGAAAGGCTTTCAAGTCCACATTCCCCCTCGAGGTCAGAGCCCCTCCTCCCACAAGTGGGGGAGACTCCAGCTTCCCGGGAGGCCGTCCCATGATTCTTATTCCTCCAGAGAGCTTTCCATGCCTGCGTCCTGTGTCAAATTTCTGTTGTGTTTTCTGAATTTCCCCAGTCAGAAGCTATGTCCCAAAGCATTCATGGAGCAAAATAAAGGGAATTATTTCTGCATTGCGTATTTTGGGTGTACTCACTCTGATGGGGTCAGAGTGACTATCCTGGCAAAGCAAAGGAAATCAGAGTTTGGATTCCCACACAGGACATGCTTGGGCCAAGCCAAGTCCGAGGCAAGATGGTGGACCCGACACACACAGCTGGGGCCAGTTCTTCCAGACCCAACACAAGTTCTGCATGGAGGCCCTGCACGGTCTGAGAATGTCCAGGAGTGGAAAGAAGGATCTTGTATCTATCACATGGTGTAGGGTGGGGAGTAAGCAATCTACAAATGAGGTGAGGGAGCAAGGGGTGGATCTCCAGGCTGAGGAAGTGAAGCTCCCCTACAAAAGAAAACAGATGCCCAAGATGGTAGCCCAGACCACCGTGGTGCTATTGTCCATCTTAAACATTTTTTTGGTGAAAGTTTCAACATAATCAACTGTTTCTCCAATTGATTGATGGATAAACCTTTTTTAAGAAAGAGTTTTCGTGACCCCCTGGAGCTAGTAAACTTTTTTTCCTGTCACGTCGCTTAAGCACAAATGTAAAAATAATCCCACGTGGCATTCTGATACATCAGTGATCACCTATGCAAATTGATAAATTGAATCCCAGCAAAGCAATGAACCCTTGACATTCAAACCTAACACACCCATTTATTGTAACCAGCGATGTTGATTCAATGTCAGGTTTGCTGGAGAAATATTCATCTTCAAACTTCCATATTGAATCTACTTTGGTATTTTTACATCAGTGGTCTTCCTACAGAAAATGCCTTTTTGAATAAACATGTAAAATCATTACCTGACTGTCAAGATTTGGTGTGCCAGCCCAGAAGAGGGAGACCTCACAGGTCAGAAAGACTGAAGTGCTCACGTCAAGGCCGTGGGGACTCGGAGGCCCTGGGAAGGCTTGGCCGAGGAGGGGTTTATCCAGTGGGGACATAGCTCCACCTGTGCGGTGACCTGTCACGGGAAATGCCATTCACTTTGTCTCAACTGTGTGGAAATAAATGTATGGTGTAAAGGACAAGCTGGCCATCAATGCCGTATTTTCTTCCAATGTTTATATTTGTGAAAAGCAATGAGCAGTAGGCAAATGCATACACGTGCACGTCTAGGAATGTGTGTAGTGACATCGGAACATGTAGGAACCCGCCGTGCCCCGTCTGCATGTATTTATTTGACAGGAACTGTGTTCAATGTATGGGTTTCCTGGGGCAGCTGTAACAAATGACCCCAAACCAGGTGCCTTAAACAACACGAATCCATCCCCTCCCAGCCTGAAGACAAGACATCTGAGATCAAGGTGTCCCAGGGCTAAGCTCCCTCCAGAGGCTCCAGAGGAGGGTCCTTCCTGCCTCTTCCAGCTCCTGGGGGCTCCAGGCGTCCCTGGGCTTGTGGCTGCATCCCTCCTGTCTCTGCCTCTGTCTTCATGTGGCTTCTCCTCTGTGTCTGTGTCTCTCCTCTTCTGTCTCGTAGAAGGACCCTGGCATTGGGCCAGGGCCACCGTCCTCCAGGGGGACCTCATCCATCGCTCGACTTCTGGCCTCTGAAACAGTGATAAAATAAATTTCTGTTGCTTGAAGACACTGGGTGGGGTGACTTGTTACAGCAGCCCCCAGACACTCAGACGCACCGTTATGGGGTCTACCTGGGGGTTGCCACTTGCAATTTCCTGAGGCCCCTGTTCTCCCATGGAAGGTATTTTTTATTTTCTGGGCCCCCCATGGCCCCCATCCCTGCAGTTTTGACCCCATGCTCCCCCATAAATTTTGCCCCTCGCTTGGGACTCACCAGAACCATAGCCCAAGCCCATGGCCCCGTCCACTCCCTCCCCGCAGCACCCATTTTGCAGACCGCAGCCTGGTTTCTACCGCTGGCAGACTAGACAGTGCAGGGTGGACCCTTGTGCCCACACACGCACACCCAGGGCAGTGGGTATCTCGGAGCAGCCTGGATTCTCACTCATCTTAGACAGCCCCCAGACGCCCAGTCATCCAGCAGAGCCCCATCCGGCATTCTGGGGGGGGAGGTGTCTGGAAGCATTTCCTCCACCAAGCAGGTCTCAGGAAATCACTTCTTTCATTAGATATTTGATCCGCAAATCCCCTTCCCCATTCACGGTTGGATGGAGAGGTTTTTTCCCCCTCATCCAGCCCTAATTTATTTATCTTAAGGCCGGCGATGCACTGTAATTCCATCATGAAGGGCTCCCAATCAAAGTTTACCTTATCCAGAGGTAATTAATACAAAGATTGTTGAATTAAAGATGTGAGTCTTGACACTTTGGCAGGGGGTTAGGGACATGGTCTCCAGGGCCCACATTATGCCTGAGACAGACCAATTAACACCATGCATCTTCTTTTATGTTAACTCCAATTAAGGTTTCTTAAAATTTTTAAAGTTATTTTCTTCCTCACCGTCTCCAAGTGTCAGACAGTACATCAAAGGCCGTTGGTGGAACACTGCAGGTAATGCTGATTGGCAGGCAGATCTGGAGGGGACCGGCTCTCAGCGCCCGGGCGTGAGGCACGGCAGGCTGTGTCTGGGCATCAAGGGGCTTGGGGAAGAGCCCTTCCCGTGAGGGCCTGGGGTCAGGTTACTCTCACAGCCCAGATTCCAACCAGCAAGGGCTCTGGGGGTACCTGCAGCTCAGGCTTGTTCTGCCCTCGAGGTCGGCAGGAATAGCAACCTTCTTTCCCTGCGTGGTTGTCTCCTATCCGAGAACTAAGGCTGTCCATCCAGGGAGCAGTTGAGGGCCTAGGAGGACCTGGGGCTGGTTGCAGCCTGTGTGAGTCTCCTGAGGCTGAAGTAACAAAGAACCACAGCCTGGGGACTTAAAACTCCAGAAATGCAGCCTCCCCCGTCCTGGAGACCAGACCCCTAAGGCCAAGGTGACCCAGGGCTGAGCTCCCTCCAGAGGTTCCAGGGGAGGGTCCTTCCTGCCTCTTCCAGCTTCTGGGGGCTCCAGGCATCCCTGGGCTCGTGGCCGCCTCCCTCCCATCTCTGCCTCTTGTCTTCACCGGGCTTCTCCTCTGTGTCTGTGTTTCTCCTCTTCTGTGTCTTAGAAGGATCCTGTCATTGAACGTAGGGCCACCCTCATCCAGGAAAACCTCATCTCAGACCCTTCACTTCATCACATCTGCAAAGGCCCTGTTTCCAAATAAGGTCCCGTTCCCAGATTCCTGGTGGACGTGAATTTGGGGGGATACCAGTCACCCCCTAGGTGGGCTTTTTGCTCCCATGGTAGTCTCTTGTCCTGCAAGATCAGGAAAAGACTTGTCCCTTCCCTTCTCACAGGGAGGGGCAGGGGTTCCCACGAAAGTGCAAAAGAGGGGACACCCTGGGTGTCTCGGCCTCAGGAACAGAAACACTGGAAAGAACTGTTCTCCACGTCAAGGCCGAGGTAGGAGACTGGGGTCCGTGGGGGTCTCGGTGGAGACATGGCACCAGGATTGACTGCAGGGTCTGTTCTGTTTTCCACCAGGATCTGCACAGACAAACAGGCTCCTCTGAGGAGAGCTGAGTGGGGCAGACCACCCGTCAGCCAGTCTGTGGGTGACCAGACTCGGAGTCAGCTGGACAGGCTATCCCTGTTGACACTGCAGCCTGGGGTCCTGGGGGAGGTCACTCGAGGGGCCTTGGTGAGATGTGACAGCAGGCGCACCTCCGTGCACAGCGACCGGGCACAAGACTGCTCTCCGGGGGTCCTGTTCCCACTGTTCCTTCACCCTCCACGACTGACCGGGGTGGGCCGTTCGCTGTGAGCTGTGGGGCAGGAGCAAGATGGAGAGAGAGAGAGAGAGAGGGGGACAGGTTACGTGTACACGGATAGACGCGATAGGGAGATGATTGATAGATGGATTGATAGATTGATCGATAGATGAATTGATCAATAGATGATTAGACAGACATAGGTGAGAGACACATGTTGATAAAAATGGATGGCATATAGATACATAAATAGATATGTCAACGGATTGATAGATGATTAGATAGATATAGATAATAGATATGATTGGTAGATTGATGATAGAGGAACACATAGATATAAACAGATGATAGATCAAAAGTGAACAGATGTGATATAGGTAGATTCTAGATAGATAGATAAATAGATTCTAGATAGAAAGAAATACATGACAGATATATAGGTAGATACATAAATGGATAGAGGCATAGACTGACTGATAGATAATCAACGATCAGATATGGATGTTAGGTTAATAGGTATGATAGATAGATTAATGATAGATGGATACATAGATATAGATAGATGATAAAGATAGTTTGATATTAGCTAGGTACGCTAGATGGATGAATATATTTTTTGGTTCGTGACAGACAGAAAGACAGAGATTTCCACACTCTGTCGGATGACGACCGACAGCAGCTCTGATCTGGAAGAGAATGATCTGTGTAGGGTTTGTCATCCTCGCACTGTGGGCACCTGGGGCTGGACGACTCTCGGATTCCACAGAGCGTGCCCCGTGTCCGTCTTTGAGCAGACAGCCCGGAGGGACACGGCGCCGCGAGTCTGGGCTGGGATCCGATGACACACCCTGCGGAGAACTTGTCTCTCCAACCACCGCTGGCCACGTGGCCCGATGTCTGCAGGTTTACCCCCCTTCACACAGGTAACTCTAGGTTTCCACAAAATGCGCATTAGGGGACAAAAATTCTCTTTACACAACGCATGCAGCGTGTAACACGTCTGGAATCAGCAAACTGTGTCTTGAGTACAATTGAATCTCGAATTATGTGGCTCCTGTGGGGATCTCGACACAGCAGACAGACAAACAGAAAGGGTTGAAGGTGGCATTGGTGGGTCTGATGAGCTCCACAACCTACCTGCGGCCTGTTTGGAGAACCTTCCAGGTGCACGTACAATAGGTCTCCATCCCTGACTCAAAACTGGATGCCAAACTGTTGCCTACAGAGTAGCCATGTGACCCAGCAATTCCACTCCTAAGTATGTGCCCAAAAGAGGTGACAACAGGGTCTCAAACACACGTGTTCACAGCAGCGCTACTCAAAACAGCCAAAGGTGGGAATACCCCAAGTGACCGTGGATGGACAGATGGATGGACGGGTGGATGGATGGATACACAGCATGGGGTCCGTCCACACAGTGGAATATGACTCAGCCAGGACAAGGAGTGAAGCTCTGACACAGGCTACCACGTGGATGGACCTTGAACACAGGATGCTCAGTGAGAGAAGCCAGGCACAGAAGGACACATGGTGTGTGATTCCATTGATAGGAAACGTCCAGAACAGGCAAGGCCACAGAGACAGAAAGTGGGTTCGTGGTGCCAGGGGCTGGGGAGGGGGATAGGGGGTGACGGCTCATGGGGTTGGGGTCTCCTCTGCAGGATGAGAAGGTTCTGGAACCAGATAGAGGTGGCGGTCAGACAACATTGTGCTAATGTTAGCACATCGTGCAGATGCTAAATGCCCCTGAAGTGCCCACTTTAACATGGTTGGTTTTACGTAGCGTAAACTTTACCTCAATCTACGGAAACAAGGCTCTTTTCTGAAAGCCACGTCACCTCTAAAAACGTAATGAGTCTTCTGGAAGCTCTTTATAAACTGTAATGTCAGCTGTTATCACCCGCATAGTAAAACATCCCTCTAATTCCAGCCAAGTGTCTGGCACCTGAGGATTTATAACAAAGGCACCTACAACAGGGGATAAACTCTCCACAAGGGTAACTCGTGACTACATCCCTCTAAGATTTTAAACCAACAGAAGAAACACCTCCCACCAACAAAGGCGTCTCTCATACCTTTGAAAATGATTCATCCAGAGAAACCCTCTTCTAGCATCTTGCTAGTTCCCTCTCCACCCGAGATGATAAATATAACATCAGCCTGACCCTGCATTCCCACATAGCAGACCCTCAACCTCTTGGCCCAAGGATGGAGACAGATCCTCTGGGTCCTGAGACAGTGCTTCGCACCGTCCTGGGGATCCCACTCAGAACATTGATCAAAGATTTCCAGCATCACGTTTGCTCTCTCTGCCTCACGCTTTGTTTTCATTTAAAAAACCTGAAAACCCATGGTGCTTTCTAGACCGAAAGAAAAGCAGGAGAATCAAACGAGAAAAGGGAGGGGTAAGTCAACGTCCTAGGGAAGCCGAGCACGCGCCCCACCCGCGCGGCCTCGTCACCTAGGCATCCGGCTAGCTGCAGAAGACGGCGTGATCAACCTGACCTCTGATCTGCAGCACTGGACTTTGACCTCAGGCCTGTGACTGTGTGTTGCCTTCAGTCAGCCTGGTGCTGGGAGAGTCAGAGGAGGCCAGAGCAGGAAGAAGACCACAGAGGACTCTGCATCCTTCCCTTTTCAGGGTCAAGCCTCCTTCCTTCTGATGAGCAAACGCACCACAATCACCACGGACGAGCCAGCTCCCAAAGAGCATCGCCCCAGGAACTCAAGACAAGCACCAGAAACAAGATCAGTCTGTCCGTTCGCCTGTCCCCTTCCCTCTGAGAAAATCGATGCTCCACCCTTGGTTTGATCAGGCATGAAGGTGGGATGTGGCTCCATGGAGAACGTTTCTGCATCTCTCCACGCGGGCAATGCGGGGAGGCACCACACCAGCATCACCCCTGAAACACACCTTAGGGTCAGCTCAACTATCATAACAAAGATTCGCCTCAACTTCAGCACAAAGGAACCCACACAACAGCTCAAGGTTACACCCCAGCTTAGTGGGCAGCGGGGCTGTCGTTCGGGGATGCTGGCTGCCTGGGCTGTGCTCCCCGCCGCACATGGCCTCCCAGGTTGAGTCCACTTGAGCTGGAATGGGGAAGAGCTCAGGCTTGTAAGCAAGTAATGTGGTAGGTGCTCGAGTCCGCTGGCTGGGGTGTAGACCCTCTGCCCCACCAGGCTACAGAGGGTCTGGGAAATAGAGCCCCAGGCTGGTCACCCACCTCCACACACACGGCCAGTACAACGGGAGAAGGGAGAAAGGATTTACATGGGCAACCAGCAGCCCCCTTGCCATGTGTCAAGTTCCCACATGGGTCCCTACCACCGTCTGACTTCTGCTTGCTGCCTTGTGGCTCTTCTCCTGGTTCAAAACCACACAAAAGGCTGCTCGTGTGGAAGAATAATCATCAAAGTACTTAAAGAGGAATTGTTTTCAGCAGGGATAAATAAGACTGCAAATGGATAAGCAGAATGGGGTCCATGCACACAGTGGAATATTATGTGGCCATGAAAAGGAGTGAAGCTCTGACACAGGCTACAACGTGGATGGACCTTGAATACACTATGCTCAATGAGAGAAGCAGACACAGAAGGACACACAGTGTGTGATTCCATTGACAGCAAACATCCAGAACAGGCAAATCCACAGAAACAGAGGCAGATTTGTGGGGCATTGGCCACCTTGACTTTGAGGGTCCTTGGAGACATTCAGGTGACCCTCTTAGGGAGGATTTGGGGAATGTGAGCTCTGGGCGAGGATGAGTCTCAGGTTCAGGAATGCAGGGCGCACGATGCACAGGTCCTAACGGAGCCAAGGGCGTTCAGGGGAGTGTGTGGGGGAGGGACCAGGCGGACCTCTACGGCCAGAGAGAGGAGGACGTGCCAGCCCTGGAGAGGGAGGCACTCCTGGATGGTGCAGGTGAGACCCTGGGGGAGGGCGCAGCACAGAAGATGGGGGGAGTCCACCCCGAGCACAAACACTGAGGAGATCCATGAAGTGTTGGTTTTATGTTTAAAAACAGCTCACGTAAGTAATAATTTCCCAAGATAAATAAGAGCACAGGGAAACAGAAGTCACGTGAACACCAGCAGAAGCATCGTCTTTAAAACAATCCTGAATGAAGGCTGGGCGGGCGGTGACCCTGACAGGCAGGCGTGAATAGACCAGACTTTTGCCCTTTATTGCCTCCTATTCAGTTGTTTTCCAGCATGCCATAGGTGAGTAGACTTTCTCCCAGAACGTGTCCCTGACCCCGAGAAGGCTGGTGTGCCCGAGGTGGAAGGGACAGTGGTGCTTGTGGTGGAGGCCATGGTGGAGGCAGTGGTGGTGGACATGATGCTGGCGGGGCTGTCAGGTGAGTTGAGCTGGTTCCTGTCTGTGTTCCTTACTCCGGGGGGTCTGGCTCCTCGATCCCAATAGAAGCTACACTGGGATGTCATCTTTCCAAGCAGCCTCGACAGCTGGACTTTTAAATTTCACGAAGAGTTACCGGGGCCAAGATGACGACCTTGAACCTCTCCGTTCACGGCTTTCTAGGGTCCGTTGAAAGACTGGAGAGAGTCCCCTTTGCTTGCTGCTTTCCCTGCCACCTGCTGCCACACCAGGCCCCCGCTCCTGCCCCAAATGCCTCGTCCCTCCCCTCACCCATCCCGGGCTGGGAGCTGCGCGCAGAAGTGGCCTCTTTGCAGCCCAGCCTTCCTCGCCCACCAGCACATCAGAGCGTCTCAACGTCCCCGCAGAACCACACCCCCTCCGAAGCCCTGGTTACACGGGGCCACTTTGCAGAAGTTGCTCCAATGCTTCATCATCACCTCCCCGACGTGTGTCAAAACCCAGGAGCCGCTGCGTGCGGAATTGTTGCAGGGCCTGCAGAAAAGGGAGTGCCCAGCCAGCAGGACAAGAGCAGGTAACAACGGACCAGACCTCTGAGGTCATGGTCTCCATGGCAGCAGGAGACCCTTCCCCAACCATGTGACAGGCAGCTTCGGGCTGGCCCATCAGTGGGTCCCTGAACTCCTAGAACCACCGGTGGGCAGCCATCAGCGGCCCTCACGGCTGTTTAAACGGGGGGTCTGCACACCTCACGACAGTTCTGGACAAGCCTCTCCGTGCATCTGATCCTAGTGCAAACGAACCACAAAGGACGCCCCACTTCCAGAAACTTCCATTCATTCTTCTTAGAAATTAGAAGAGCAGGATCTGTCTAAACACCAAGAAATCCCGGTTGTGACCCTAAATAATTCACACGGGCGTCAAGAGATCCTTACGCGCCCACAGAACGTGACTCTCCACGGAGGATGACAGCAGGGCATTTCATGCACTTTTGTTGGCTCTTAAAAGATTTCTGCCAAAAGAAAAATTTCTCAGGGAAACTCCAAAAGGCTGACAGACATTTCCCGGCGAAGCTGCTGGGAAAGCAGTGTTTCCAGGGCAAGGCTGGGTAAGACCGTCTCCAGCAGGGAGGCCAGGGGACACCCGCACGCTCAGCCGTGCCCGTGGCCATCAGCTGCCCGCGTGTGAACGGGGTGACGTGAGAACAGCGCCGGACGCCCTGCACATGTCTGGAAGCAGCGAGAACTCTGCTCAGCGTGTTCTGGACAATTTCACGCCACCCGGGTTTTTGACGTTTTCTTCTCTGGGACCACTGGCTGGCCGGCGCAGACACGGGGCCTTAAGGGAACCTGTCTTCCCCGTCAGTTTTCATCAGATCTGCGCCATGACCCTTAAATGCAGAGAAGCCGGAAGAAGTCAGAAAGGTGGCCGAGGGGATGGGTTTGTTAGCAGCAGCCTGCAGGCATGCCAACGTCGGTTCTGAATTAGTCGGTTTGCAGTGTAACCTGGACCAAGTTAGGAACCCCCGTCGGGATGGAGGAGGGTTAATGCTGGTTTATAATGAACTTCAAAAACAACCCGGAAACACCAGCCTCGTTAAACACAGAAATGTGGGGAAGGCTCCCGCTGGTCAGCAGAGACAAATTTAAAAGCCTTTGGTAAAGGAAATAAGTATTTCAAAACTCTGCAGAAGCCAGGAAGTCTCTGCATTTCCGTGGGTGACAGCGCCATCGTGTGGCTTCACGGGGAACGGGCACCCAGATTCTGGGTTCTGACCCAGAGTCGGTGGCAGCTGCCTTCCTACCGGCCCAGGGAGCGCCCTTCAGGACAGGTAGCCTCGCAGGCCTCCACATGAACCTGGGTGGGGGGAAAAGCTAACGCGCCGTGCATCTGGCGGGGAGAACTGTAGGTACTGGAATACGAGCTGGTGTCCTGCGTTTAGGGGATGGATAATTATCTTAGAGGTCGTGGGGACTTGTTTTTGGGAGATGCATCCTGGAACATTCCAAGCCACGTTGTGTGTTTTGCCATCCAGCTCCACAGACAGACAGAAGGCCCCGGCCCCAAGATCCCAGGACTTGCGTGCCCCGGCTGCAGGCTCCTTGACCCCCCTCTGTTCTCCCCCCACTCCTGCAGGCTTGTGAGTCTGTGTCCTACATTTCCACGGGTTGAAAACAGCATCAGCAAACGATACCTGAGTGATGGCTCTTCTGCCCTGTATGGGTCGCATAATTGCCCCATTTTACAGATGAGGAAACTGGGGCACAGAGAGAGCAAGACACCTGCCCTTGGTCACACAGCTGACAAGTGGCCGGGCTCCGGGTTTTGTGCTCCAGACACCTTGTTATGAAACAAAAGCCTTTGAATGGCCCTAGGAAGCCAGGAGCAGTACGGCCCTGTCCCCACCACGCTGGCACAGACCTTTGCCCCCCTCGCACTGCCCAGGTGGTCCTCACGAGTCCAGGGCTCCCCAGCCCCCAAGCTATTGCCTGAGCTGCTCCCGCCCTCCCAGGCCCTTCCTCATCTCTTCTTTGCAGACATCGGCCCCAGCCCCCCCACCACCTACCCTGCTTGCTCCCGTCAGCGGCCCCTGCCTCTTACAGTCGGTCTGATGTCCTGGGTCACCTTGTCCACCAAGGAGCACGGTCCCCGGGGGCAGGCTGCCTGCGATCAGTGCTGCTAGGAGAGAGAGCCCGGGGTTGTGAGCCTCCCAGGGTGCCTGGGGCTGTCTCCTGAGAGAGATGAAGAGGTGAGGAAAGAGGGAGGGAAGGAAGGAGGGAGGGAAGGAGGGAGGGAGACCCTTGCCTTCTGTCTATGCCCTTCAGGCTGACTCTATTGTAGGCGGAGTCCAGGAAATCACCGTGTATGATCCCTCCATGCACACAGACACCCCCAGCCCTGCCAGCCTCCTCGGGAGCCCCCATCTCCCCTTCCCTGTGGTCCCCAGAGCCTCAGGAAGCAGAGGGTCCCAGGTCTCCATCTACACCAGCCGACCGTGTGTGGCCATCAGCCGTTCAAATGCTTGCTAATTCTGCTGGAAGGGGGCTGAGGCCACCCCCACTTGTCCGAATCCCACCACGAGCATCCCCTTTCAGATGGCTGACTGGCCTCCGTCCCCAGTACTGCCGTGCAGGTAAACTGAGTCACAGCAGAGGAAACTCAGGAGCCATGCACAACCTGTTGTCCTCTAGGGTATCCCAATAGTGCCTGGTGCCCAGAAAGCCATCCAGCCCCTGGGACCCCAGTAGCACAAGGTTCTGCAGGAAAGCATCTGTAGGGCTCCCCTGGGGTGGACACTGGGGCACCTGGAGGGACTATGCTGTCTGGGTGCTGGGGGACCATGTGCTGATGCCTGGGCTCCTCTCTGGGAGGGGGGATGAGGCCACTGGCAGACCTCAGCCCCAGGGTTTCATCCACAGTGGAGCAAAAGGACCAGTGTAGGTGCCATGCAGGTGAGAGTCACCCACACACCTGGGCACACAGGTGAGTCCACAGCAGAGAAGGGAAAATGGTTTGGTGGTTTGTCAATCAGTGAAACAGAATTACTATACAACCCAGCAATTCTGCTTCCAGGTATGTCCCCAAAATAACTGGAAACAAGTGTTCAAACAAATACTTGTACCTGAACGCTCACGGTAGCACTATTCACAGCAGCCAAGTGTCCACAGATGGATGGATAAATGAATGGTTGGGTGGATGGTTGGAATGAGTGGATGGATGGATGGATCCTTGGATGGATGGGTGGAATGAGTAGATGGATGGATGGATGGAAGGACGGACAGACAGATGGATGATGGATAAACAGAATGCGGTCCATCCACACAGTGGAATATGACTCAACCATGAAAAGGTGTGAAACTCTGACAGGCTACAGAGTGGATGGATTTTGAATACATGATGCTCAGTGAGAGAAGCAGGTATAGAAGGCCGCTGATTGTATGATTCTATTTATAGGAAACGTGCAGAGCAGACAAATCCACAGACGCAGGACGTAGACTAGTGATTGTGGGGCTGCAGGGAGGAAGGCCTGGACGGATTGAGATTCACCTCTGAGGATAGGGTTACTCCCATTCTCTCACGACCTTCCACACGGTGGGCTGCACAGCCCCAGGAGAACCCTGTGTGGGCGTGAGAAGCTGGGCTCTGGGTCTGAGAGCCTTGAGTGGGTCAGAGCGACGGGACACAGCTGGACACCAACACCTTCTTCTGCTTCCCTTTGTCCTTTGAGTGGACTCTGGGCCCCTCACCAGGCCTGCAAGCCTCCATGACAGGGTCTCTGACTGCCTGTAAACACCCCCAACCCCCAGGAATTCTTCCCGTGGCCCTTAGACCACCCTGACGGCCTTGAGATCTCAGGACACGCCAGGCTCCTTCCCAGTTCGTAGTCTTTGCACATGCTCATGCCTCTGCCTGCTTGCTGTTCCCTGCACATGGCTGGCTTCTCCTGGCCCTTTAGGTGTTGGTTTACATGTTGTTCCCTCTTCCTGGGCAACTCTATCACCAGCCTGAGTTGACATCTTCATTCTTCCCTTCTGCACACCCTGCGAGGTCACTTCCCCCCAGGGAACTCCCCACAAGCAGCAGTTATATATTATTTTGTTTGTCTATGCACTTTCAGTGTTCATAGCGGATGCTCAGCCAGCATCTACTAAGGTGAATTCACGGGCAGCCCTGGGTTGTCTGCTTGGTGGGTGTTCGCGGCCCTTCTGTCTTGGCTCCTGTGTTGGCCTCCCTGCCCACACATAGGCTGCTCAGATGTAGGGGGCAGTGGGTTTGAGTTCAGTCTTGGTGGTACTCACAGCTTTCCTCCTAAAACCACCCCCTGGCCGCTGGCATCCACACTGACGAAGATGTCCGGGAAGGAGGGTCTCTTCAGACCTCACTGAACCCACTCTATGTTGGGGAGCGGCTTCTCCTCTGTGTCAGGCACAGTGCTTTATTCGGTGGACATTTGATACCAGATGGATGGGCAGTTGGTCAGGTAAAGCAGGTAAAGCAGAGCGTTCAAGATAAGCTGGGGGCTGGGGACAGAGGTCGAGAGCAGCAGGACAGAATCAGACATCGGCACAAGTGCGCGTGGTCTACAAACCTAAGTCCCAGCGTCTGGGTCTGTGGGTAAATGCCGGCTCTTCCCCAGCCGGACGCTTCCTTTTGCCTCAAGAAAAGGCAACCCCCCAACGAGACATCACCTCACACCCAGCAGGACGGCGATGATCATGAAGCAGAACTTCGGGGCTGGGGAGGATGCGGACACAGGGGAGCCCAGGGATGCCGAAGGTGGGAATGCGCAATGGGGCAGCCACGCTGGAAAACAGTGTGGCAGTTCCTCAAAATACTAAACATTGAATTCGCATATTATCCAGAAATTCTCCTCTGAAATTCCCCCCCAAATCATGGAAAGCAGGGACTCAAAGAGACAGTTGTACACCCAGGTTCACAGCAACATTATTCACAAACGGCTAAGAGGTCAACATACCCGAAGTCCATGGATGGATGGATGGATGGACAGACGGATACACGAAATGGGGTCCATCCACACACTGGAAAATGACTCAGCCATTAGAAAGGAGTGAAGCTCTGACACAGGCTGCCACGTGGATGGACCTTGAGGCCATTACACTAAGTGACATAAGCCAGACCCAGGACAAATACTGTGATTCCACCAGTAGGAGGTGCCTAGAGGAGTGAAATCCACAGAGGCAGAGAGCAAGAGGGTGGGGCCAGGGGCTGGGTTGGGGGGGGGAGTGAGTGTTTCAAGGAGACAGAGTCTCAGTTTGGGAAGATGAGGAAGTTCTGGAGACGGACGGTGGGGATGGCTGTACAACGTGAATGTACTGGAGCTGTGCATTAAAATAGTTAAAAACCAGGGAATTCCGTGCCGGTCCAGCGGTTAGGACTCAGCTCTTTCACTGCCATGGGCCCAGGTCCAACCCCTGCTCGGGGAACTACGATCCCACAGCACGTGCAGCATGGCCCCCCCGGAAGAGTCACAATAGAAAATGTTATGTTATGTGTATTTTGCCACAATCAACAAAGGGTAAACAGCGTTAGTTAACCAGCCGCACGTGCAGACCTGGCCCACCTCATGGACCTCGATTCCTTTGTATAATTACTTTCAGCCAGATGCTTCCGACGCCCAAAAACTAGGTACTTGGTGTGAGATGTGCGTGAATTTGTGCTACCGGGGGCGCCCAGATCCTGAGCTGCAAAAATAATTAGAGACAATTGCTGACTCCTCTTTATCTGTGTCTGATCCTAACGAAAGGTCTGCAGCACCCAGGGTCAAAGTTAACACGCACGGGCTCTGGGTCATATTCTAATGATGCTCGCTAACACGCGCCAAGGTTCAATAAATAAAGCAGGTGGAATGTTTTGTAACGCTGGGATTTTTTTTAATTCAATAAGGGAAGTTTCATTTCTTTCAATTAAATGCTTTTAAAAAGTCCATCCCTTTCATTGCTGGGCAAGGTATAGTAAAAAAAGTACCAATGTTATTTCTACTTGTAATAAACTCAAAAAAGTTAAGAAAACCTCAAAACTGGTGAAATGCTCTGGCAGGCTTGTACAAAATTAAGTTTCTACGTAAACGTCAATCATGTCCTATTACATCTCAAAACACAGAGCATAAGACTGTAGAAAAAAATCATTTGCTATTTGAATGATGTGTAAATGGATATCCTTTTCCAGCTACGGTTAATTATATAACATCTGCTAATGTAACGTTTAAGAAACTGTGGGAAACCCCAAAGCAATTATGATCACTGTCAAGAAAGTTAACCCTTCACGGAAAGCAGATTTTTTTATTGTTCACGATCTTGTTGCTTTTCAAACCTGTGCCATAAAGATCTCCGGTCCAAACACATAAATTGGTAAACTTGATTCTCTTAAAAAGTAAAACGAAGGGTATTACACGCCACCCTGGCATGAAGGCAGAGACCCGTGTAATCCACAAACCTACACTCAAAACCACCCCCATGTCCGGAGGTGCCCCCCACGGCTCTTAACTCCCTTGACGTTTATTTTTTACGGAAAAAAAACCCCAAAACTGTCACGGGTGGGTTGTGTCCCCCAAATGAGGTATGTTGAAGCCCTTACCCCCAGGACCCCATCATGAGACTGTATTTGGAAATAGGGTCTTTACAGAGGTGGGTAGGATGAGGTGCTTGGGGGTGGCAGTGACACCCGTGTACTTACAGGACAGGGTGGTGACACGGGACCGTCTCTCCAGTGGCTGTGCAGGGAGGCCTCATCTTCATTTTTCACCCTGAAGCGTAGGAGCGCCATTTCCTTTCTGGATATCATTTCTGATTATAATGCAGACGTTCACGGGTGAAACACTTGAGCTGAGCTGGAAACTGGGTGGGGCTGTGACCCCAGTAAGTTAGGACCTCAGCTTAGTAAAGAGACTCCCTCCCTGACCCCAGATGATTGAAAACTTACCCTTCTTACCTGCAGTCCCGGAGCAACTAGAGGACTGGACCCCATCTGTACAGCAAAGCAGAGGAGCCAGCAAGGGAACAGGGCCCCTGCCCCCTCCTGGGCCTCCCTCAAGCCCTGGGCGACGGGCGAGTCAGCCATACATCCGGGGACACGGCCTCTGTTTGCAAATGATCGCGCTTCCATCGCTGTGCTGTGTCTACTCTCTCGAAGGCCCACCGTACTGTTATTGAGGAGAACACATTTGAGCGCCAGCTCTGGATCAGACAGGAGACCCAGCCCTGGGTAGGATCTGAATCTCAAAGGCACGTCTCATTGCCCAGGGTCTAGAGGAGGACCTCTTTGCCCGGATCACCGAGGTTCTCCATCCTGAAGCAGAGCGCTCCGAGGACCTCACCCTCAGCCGTCGTGGGACAGAGGAGACCGGCCCGGGCGGCCCCGGACGTCCGCCCCGCCTCCAGCAGGTGGTGATGAATGTCCGCCTGTCTTCATCCAATGCGCCCCGGCCCTGGGCAGCTGCAGACCTGAGCTGACGGGCCCGCGGCCTGGACCACATCCGCAGCGGAGACTCCTCCGCGGTCAGACGTGCAACCCCCCCGCCCCCGCAGGCCCCCAGCTCTGCCCCTGCGGCAGTCCTTCTGCGACCACCTCACGTTCCGGGAGCCGGGGGCCGTCCAGAGCCCCCCACACTGTCCTCTTACGCATACGTTTACACCCGATTGACAAACAACACTTTCCCAGGGGCTCTGTGGCTCGCGGACGCAGGGGGACGGGCCTTCACCAGCACGGAGCGGAATGAGGACCCCCAGCCGGTGCGTAGAGCCGTCCGGGCTTAGAAGCGCGGCAGACCTGGATGTCTGGTCCGCATGGTCGTATTTCACTGTAAGGCTTATAGATGGTCCGACCTCCGACGAGGCAGCTTGTGCTCAGCCCCAGGACAGCGTTCCAGGGGGTGGGGGTGGGGAAGAGGGGGACAGTACAGCCCCGTGAGCTGCCGGCGGTCTTGGGTCCCCAGGGCAGCAGAGTCAGCCCTTCCAGTCCCGTTTCACAGGAAAGGAAAGGGAGGGAGCGGGTATTACAGGCTGATGTCTGTGATGGAGATGGTGCCTCTGGGACGTCATGAGGTCATGAGTGTAGTCGTAAGGGTTAGTGTCCTTATGAAAGAGACCCCAGCTTCCTGGCCACCTGGGAAAGGGACCTTATGTGGAAACAGGGTCCTTGCAGATGAGATGAAGTGAAGGTCTGAGATGAGGTCCCCCTGGATGAGGGTGGCCCTACATCCAATGACAGGGTCCTTCTAAGACACAGAAGAGGAGAGACACAGACACAGAGGAGAAGCCCCGTGAAGACAGAAGCAGAGATGGGAGGGATGAGGCCACGAGCCCAGGGACGCCTGGAGCCCCCAGAAGCTGGAAGGGGCGGGAAGGACCGTCCCCTGGAGCATCTAAGGGAAGCGGGGCCCTGGAACATCTTGACCTCAGACGTCTGGTCTCCAGGATGCGGGAGGATGGATTCCTGTGCTTTTAAATTCCCAGTTGGTGTCATTTGTTATGAAAACCCCCAGGAAACTCATCACCCGAATTTAGACCTGACCAAGCCGAGGAGGCTTGGTTGCCATGACCCTTTGCAGGAAAAGCCATAAATTGTGGCCTGTTAGGGCCACCCGTTCCACCATACACGGCACCTCCATACCCACATTCCCTCTCATTTTGGAAACATGAAGCAGCAATTCTGGACTCTGTTTTGCGGCGTGGCTAGTCTGACCGTCGGCACCACCGATGCGTGAAGTTCCGTGGCCGGTGGACTCCCAATGAGCAGGGACCCTCAGGTCCAGCCTGGAGTCCCCCAGCCCCGGGGAGCACTCCAGGCCCCAGCAAGTGGTGGTGGGGTTCCTTCTGGGCTCCTTATACAGCATCCCAATTCCCATCCCAGCTTTGCCTAACCCTGACATGGGGCGTCTCCACCCTCCATGGCCCCAACAGCGCCACACGCGTCCTCCTCCCCGAAATGAGGGCACCATCACCCGAGCCGGGGCGAGCGCGCTCCTGGAGGTGAGGATGCCGACGGCTGATCCGCACCCGACGGGTCAGCATCCTGCAGCAGACGTGCCAGCTTTGCGTGAAGGAGGACAAGACCACATGCCCTGGGTGGGGGGCAGCATCCCCTCCGGAGCGCTCACCCAGCCCTGCTGGACGGGTCCCTGGGGGCAGCACAGCTGCATTCTTTCTCCTGGGACCTTAGTTACTCCAGGGCCACGTCCCATTCTGCAGGACAGGGGCCTGGTCGTTGCAACCTCGGCACCAGGGAGACTCAGAGGGGTTGGGGTCCCCCCAGGATCCCTGGGGTGATGGGCAGGGTTGGCAGCTCCTCCCCTTTGCACAAAGCCCCCAGTGCCTCCCAGGTGACGTTTCAGGGTTGATTTTCCCCCCCTTTCCACAGCCACGTCCACTGCTCTCGAACAAATGCCCCGATGACCGGACTCTCGAGAGGTCCCTCTTACCGTCTTCAGGTTTTCTCTGAACTCCTCCACTTTCCTACCCGACACCCTCCAGCTCATAAGCATCCGTATCTCCTAGAATTCAGACTTTGGGAAATCCTGTGTGCTTTTCAAAGGACACTGAAGCTGCTTCATTCACGCAGGCAACACTGCAGAAAAAGACAGAGATCCTCTCTGAAGCCACGGTGCACGCCTGGGGGTCGGTCCGCCTGTGAGCTGCTCCTGCAGCAGAGGCGGGCGCCTGACCCCTCCGGGCTGGTGCCGTATCTTGGGCAAAGTGACTCAAAACTGTGTGTCCTAAAACCAGCATAGACCTCGCCAGACCCCTGCCCGTGTTTCTGAAAACGGAGATCAGACAAGGAAGCATTTGGCCCTCACACCCTGGGGTCCGCAGAGCTGCTGTCACTGTGTGCGCGCGGCATCACGAAGCCCCGGCGCAATCTGTGAAGGCGCCGTGTCCCCCGTGACCCACCGCATCGAAAGGCCAGGCCCAGCTGTCCCTGTTTACAGCAGCCTGTCCTGGCGGCCCACGCCTGGCTTTGACCCTGGCTGACCCCCTATTTATAACCCTGCACGTCCCAGCAACCACACAGACACAGCCCCCGTGACAGCTGAGGGGCAAAGGCGCGGCCCCGAGGCCTTAGGTGCACAGATCCTGTTACACGGGCCCAGAAAAGACCTGAGCCCCAAGGCGTCCGGGGTCCCCACCCCTGAGCTGACCCCCCAGCTCGGGGGCGGCTGGATTCTCTGCGTGAGCCCAGCTGCCAGCCAGGACCCGGAGGGGGAGAGGCTGTGACATCTCCCCAATGTGTGGGTTCAGGTCTTCTCTCACTCAGAGGGAGGGGGCCACGGTCCCCGAGGCTGAGGGCAGTGCTGGCCGGGCTCGGGCCAGAGGGTGTGGCATGGATGGGGCCACAGCCAGGGAAGGCATTCATGGAGATTTGCGAGCCCAGGTGCCTCTAGGTCTGAGCCACTCTGGGTGCCTTTAAAGGAGAGTGACCACATGGATGGACCTAGAGGGCATAATGCCAGGTGAAATGAGTCAGAGAAAGGCAAATACTGTGTGATCTCACTTACATGTGGAACAGAAAAGACGAACGCACAAATACAACAAAACAGAGGCAGACTCACAGATATAGAGGACAAACTCGTGGTGACCAGTGGGGAGAGGGAAGGGGGGAGGGGCAAGATAGGGGGAGGGGAGTAACAGATACAAACTACTAGGCATAAACTAAAGAAGCTACTAAATTCCCTGGGTACAGCACAGGGAATACGGCGAAAATTTTATAATCACTGTAAATGGAATACAGTCTTTAAAAATAGTAAAGACTATTCATGTTTTTAAAGACTAGTTACCTATGTTGTACACCTGAAACTAATATAATATTGTAAATCAACTATACTTTAATTTAAAAAGAGGAATCAGGGGCTTCCCTCGTGGCGCAGTGGTTGAGAGTCCACCTGCCGATGCAGGGGACGCGGGTTCGTGCCCCGGTCCGGGAAGATCCCACGTGCCGCGGAGCGGCTGGGCCCGTGAGCCATGGCCACTGAGCCTGCGTGTCCGGAGCCTGTGCTCCGCAACGGGAGAGGCCACAACAGTGAGAGGTCCGCGTACCGAAAAAAAAAAGAAAAAAAAAAGAAAAGAAAAATCACCAAAAAGGTACATTATTTTATAAGTGTGCTTTATTGTACAGTCTTCATATTTTTAGAATCGCATTATTTTTATACAGTTTACCCTTTTAAGGAAAAGAACAAGATGTTGCTTACTGAATATAATGGTCATATTTGGTCATATCATTTAAAACCATGATTTATTGTTAGGCTATTTAACTTGAGTGCAATGCTTCCTTCCCACAGACAGATAGGTAGGTGTCTGGACCCAACAGCCCACAGCCTGGGAGAATGAGCTCGGTATCTCCGAACCCCAGCCCCCCACTTCCAAACATTTCACCCCCGAGCTCCCTGACCAAGCCCCTCAACCTCCCTCCCATCCCCTGGCATCCCTTTCCTCCAGCAGGTCCAGAGTGGGGAGGTCTTCTGGGAGAGGGAGGGCATCCAGTCATCCCTGCAGGATAGAAAGCCCACTTCCCTGGGGGACAAGGCAGGAAATGTCACACTGGGCGGCCATAGCGACGCACACGGAGACGGAGACGGGTAAACAGACCCGCCAGCCCTGCCAAGCGGAAGGAGGCCACCTCGCCAGGCAGGAGGCCATGCCCAGCTGTCCCCCTCCCCCAGCGGCAGCTGCTCACCCCCGCCCCCGAGGCCGCGACCGGGCGAAGGATGGCCGTGTGACATGGAACAGACACACCAGAGAGGGGGCCACGTCCCAGCTTACGGTTCTGGATAAACTGACATGCGGGGCAGGGTTTGCAGAGACCAGCATTTCCGTGCTGTCAGGCAAGGTTTGGGCTCCTGTGTGCGGCGAGGCTTCCGTGTTCAAGCCGAGAACACTTGAAGACCTTGTTTCCAGAAGAGGTTGGAAGGGCTCGGCCGCGATAGTCATTTCCCTCTGGCCCACCAGGTGGCGCGAATCGCCACCAGCCTCCGCTTTAGAACGCATCGATTCCCAGCACAGATATAGGTTGGGGCCATATTTTCACCCCTAGCAGATCCCACGTCCCCAGAGCTCCCAGGAAATCAAGTGAGATAATGTATAAGTCACACACCGCGTGAAATACCCACAAATACACTTGATACAAAAAAAGAAGCCTGCAGTCCCGCAATTGTTAACAGAACTTTTCACAGGGAAGGTTTATCCGTGTTGGTGGGAATGTAAATTGGTGCAGCTGCTGCGGAAAAAATTAACATAGATCTACCATGTGACCCAGCAATCCCACTTCTGGGGGTTTGCCCCAAAGAACTGAAAGCAGGGTCTCAAAGACATATTTGCACAGCCATGCTCACAGGGGCACTGGGTGTAAACCCAAGTGTCCACGGATGGATGGATGGATAAACAACAGTAGAATATTATTCAGCCTTAAAAAGGAAAGGAATTCGGACACATGGTACAACCTAGACAGACCTTGAGGACATGATGCTGAGTGAAAAAAGCCAGACACAAAAGGACAAATAGTGCGTGAGTCCCCTCATATGAGGTCCCTGGAGGGGTCCGATTCCTAGAGTCGGAAGGTAGAAGGGTGGTTTCCAGGGACTGGGCAGGGGGATGGGGAGTGAGTGTTTAAGCACAGCAGAGTCTCAGTGTGGGAAGATGGAGTGGCTCTGGGGATGCTGCTGCAGATGCTTGCATGACCCCGTGAGTGTGCTTAATGCCCCAAAGCGTGTCCTTAAACATGGTTAAGACGGTCATGCTCACGTGATGTGTATTTTACCACAATTTTTAAAAGTCTTACTACATGTTTTCTTTCTACAATAAAGTTCATCGAACTATACGAAACTGTAAAGACTTCAGAAACCACAGCAAAAGAAAAGTCGAGTGCGGGTCTCTACCCAGGAGCCCTGCGCCAGCTCCACCGGGCACATGCCTCCCGGAGAGGCGGATCGCCCCTTCTCCTGACCTTCGGCAGAAGGTGAGCTTCAGGCCCCAAATCCCAAAGACTACCCCATCTTCCTCTGCAGAATGCCCCGGTGTCACCCACCCAACCCACAAACCTGCGGGTGTGTGAGGGAGGGTCTCAAAGATGGCCTGCCCTGCAACTTCCCACCCTCTCTGTAAGCCTCCCCGAAGCGAGCCTTTGGAGAAGATTCTCTAAAATCCAAAAGGTGATTCACCTCCGAGGGTCATCTTTGCAGGACATTTACACTCAATATAGCTGCACAACTGCCCACCGGTGTGAGGCCGGGTCCAGGACAGTCTTAGGAGGAATGACCGCGGACCACGGTTTGGGTATCTTTGTTTTTTTGGCCGCACCACGAGGCATGCGGGACCTTAGTTCCCCAACCAGGGATGGGACCCGTGCCCCCTGCAGCGGAAGTCTTAAGCACTGGGCCAGCAAGGAGTTCCCTGGGGAAGCTTTTAAAAATCCCAAGAGGTACATCTGAGTTCCATAGTTTTGCCAAGTAGGTGGACCCCAGCAGCGGTTCTGATCCCATTTTTTCAGGGATTAACTAACCAGCACACGGTCCCCTGGTTACGCAGATGGCAGCTACGCCAACCTCAGCCCCAGATTCCAACTCAGGGCCGGTTCTGGCCTGAACAAGTACAAGACAAGCATCGGTTAATAAGGTGGGACCAGGAAATACAGGACAGAGGAAGAGGGACCCCTCCGTCCTGGCCGGGGTGGGTTACGTATGCCGAGGATGAGGGGTCTGCTCTCTGTGAGAGGGAGCTTTCCAGGCAGATACTCCTCCACCGTGCAGCCCGTGGGCTGGACTCTGAACCACCGCCCACCCAGACCCCACAGTTGTGGCCTGTCTGAGGGGTGCGTCATTCATTAGAATGCAACTGAGACGACACGGCTTTTTCTGAAGACACCCTTTTCCATAATTTTCACAAGCATTTGGTACCAAGGCAATGTCCCCCCAAAGGACTAAATCACAGCACCGCCAGTTCCTTTATCTCCTTTCTGTCTTATTTCTGCCCACCGTCGCTGAGGAAAGGTCCTTCTGGAATCTTCTGGAATCAGCAGGAAGGCAGCTGTGTGCTCTTCAGCCAGCTCACCGGTGTCTCTTTGTTCTGCGTGGGGCTTTCCTCTTCCTCGGCGTCTCGTGTTCATTTCTACGAGCTGCTCCCGGGACTCGGCCACACCAGGACCCTCATCAGCTGGAGCTAGAGCTGCAAGAGTCCTTCCGTTTGTGTTGAGATGATGGTGCTGACTCGGGGACCCCAGAGGAGCAAAGAGGTGGGTTTGCCGTATCCAAGGGTCATAATTACGCTCTTCACACCAAGACTGCCTGCCTACTTTTCACACCTCGCCAAACGCGGCTCCATGACAAGCCTTAGTACAACTGCCTTAGTGTCCTTACATCACATTTATGCGTCTGGATAGAAGGCACCTTGGCCAACTGAGTCAGCAGATTTCCAGATAAAAAATTCGGGCCCAGAGCTCTCTTCCAGAGATCAACATGGAGCCAGTTCTGATGCCTGCAACCCCCCGCCTGCCAGATACTCACACCCACAACCAAGACGGCGCCCTGGGTCTGAGGGCTGTGGATTCTCCAGGTGTGCCAATCATCTGTCCCATGGTGGTTCTTCCCAGCAAACCTTCGGGGACCCTCTCCCATCAGTCCAGCTGCTGTGGTACAGAGGGCAGGATGTGTCCCTGAGGCCACTGCAGCAACAGCAAAGCCGATTCTTGGATAAACGACACCTAGGTGCCTTGTTCTCAACAGTCTGGAGACCCCTACTCAGGGCCCTGCATACAAGTTAGCTGGTACCCAAAAGAATCAAAACCAGGTTTGCAAAAATTTGTACACGCACGTTCATAGCAGCAGAAGTCACAATCGGCAAAAGGTGGAAACAACCCAAGTGTCCACAGATGGATGGATGGATGGATGGATGGATGGATGGATGGAAACAGCATGGGGTCCAGCCACACAGCGGAATATGACTCAGCCATGAAAAGGAGTGAAGCCCTGACACAGGCTACGACATGGATGGACCTTGAACACAGGATGCTCAGTGAGAGAAGCAGACACAGAAGGGCACACAGTGTGGGATTCCATTGATAGGAAACGTCCAGAACAGGCAAATCCACAGACACAGAAAGTGGGTTATGGTGCCGTTACAGAGTCCAGGCTCACTTTGCTTGCCGCACGACAGGCCAATAAATCAGAGGTGAGGTGTTGAGGCAGGGAATATGACTTTGTTTGGAAAGCCCGCAGGCCGAGAAGATGGCAGACTAATGCCTCAAAAAGACCATCCTGTCGGGGTTTGGATGCCAGCTTCTTTTACAGCACAGAGAGGGGCAGGAGATGAGGAAGTAAAGTAAAAAGGCCGTAAGCTTTGCAAATATCCCCTGGGACGGCCAGCCTCGGGGAGGGGATGTGTTAATTTCTTCTTTCTCGCAGCCATCCGCAGGTGGGCAGGGTCTGGATGCTTCCCTGAACAAAGACGCTTTGGTTTAACATCCAGGCAGAGCGGCAGGGTTCCCTGAGGCAGACCACTGTGTATAGACAGTATCCTTTTCGTGAGAAAAGCAGCGGGAAGCAAAGGTTATGGTGAAAGAAACAGATCCAATGTGGAGTCAGAATTGGCTCTTCCCTCTTACAGTGCCAAGGGCTGGGGTATTGGGGGAGGGTTTGGGGTTCATAGCAAAGGGATGTGGAGTTTTTTTCTAAGGTGATGAAAATGGTCTAAAATGGACTGGGGTGATGACTGTCCACTCTGAACACATTAAAACAGCCCTGAATAGAACAGTTTAAATGGGTCAATTGTGTTATGTGAACTATATCTCAATAAAGCCCCTTTTTTACAAAATCAATCCATGTCATCCGCTATACGAATAGGATAAAGGACGAAAAAAACACACGATCATCGCAATGGATGCAGAAAAAGCATTTTAAAAAAAATCCAACACCTTTCATGATAAAAACTCAATACACGAGGAACAGAAAGATCTCCCTTAACCTGACTAAGGGCGGAAAAACGTTTCTGTGAGTTTTACCTCAATTTGAAAACAAAAGCTTGATTGGGAAAAAAAACTCTCAAGGCCAAAGGAAACAGACCTTCAATGTCTGAGTTTACCAAACACCAGGGAAAGAGCAGGGACGGGACGGGAGGGGTCGCAGTGGACCCCCAATCTGGCGCCCTACCCAGCCTGGCGTGGCCCAGAAAGACGAGGAGACTTTGGCAGGTACCCAGCCTCAGGAGCATCCTTCACTCCCCCTCCCAGGAAGAGCGGAGACAGCCCACAAAGGAGGTGGCACAGGCAGTGACACAAAACTACGGTTTATTTAAAAATAGGCAACAAAGCAAATGTTCCAACAGACTATTTACAACCAAGCACTCTTTTGTTCCTTTGAAAAGGAGATTACCCGGCCGCATCGTTTGAGATCACAGGTGTACATACATGCATAAATGCCGGTGAACGGTTTGGGGTTTTCTTCTTGTTTTTTGGTGGAACTTTTTGCATTAAAACGGTGACGTTTTGTCCAGAATTATTACCTGCTTGAACAAAAAGCCCATTTTTTTTTTGTCTTGGGAAGAAAAAACAATTATGCTATTCAATTTGTGGCTCCAACAATGTACTGTCATATGAAGTAATAAAAGAAAAAAAAACAAAGTAAGAGTTTAGATTAAATTACCCCACAGAAACCTGAGGGAGGGAAGGAAGTCTAATCCTACGAGCATGTAATCAATAATGGAGTTTATGCATCCCGTCTTATGACTTGATTAAAAAATTCTTCCATTTATAAAATAAGTCCACATCCTTTTGAGAAGTCATGAAACAGCTGCCGCGGATCTAGGGCTGTTTTCTTCAGAGAACGGTCAGCGCTCCGCGCGACCCTCCTGCTTTTCTCTTTAGACTCTGATGACTCAGGGTTGTCTCAGAGATGACTTAAGTCCAGCAGCATTTACTGTGTATGAAGGATGAGGGTCATGGGGGAGGGGTTTCTGCCGTAAGTCGGAGTCCTGCGTCCTCCAAAACGTGTCGTTTCTGGAATGAAATCGCGTGGCTATGATTGAGGGCAGTTTCTGTCTCCAAACTGGAGGAAAATAACAAAGAGCTTTAATAACAGGGAGTCGATATCTGAGCTGGGAGCCTCTGGGACAGGAGGTCCGAACTGAGCCCTGATCCCCCAACTGGAATATGCTCATCTTGCTTTTTTTTTTTTTTTTGCAGTGGCCAAAGGCCTGTTCGTGTGACAGCACCAGGATGCCCTCAGGTGGTTCCTGGCCTGCCGTGCACATGGGGCTTTCAGAGTGAACGGCGGGTGCAAGTTGGGAGGTACAAGAGGGGGAGTGTCCATCTGCCCGCGAGTCATCTCGGCTCCGCCGCGCGTACCCCAACTCCGTGGTGCCCCAGGTCCCTCTGCTTTAAACGGAGAAGGATGACACCCCCCCCCAAAGAAGTGCATCGTCCATTCAAGTGTCAGATGTCCACCAGGTGGAGAAAACCCTGCTGCTACCTCCTGCCTGACCCCCTCGCGTCCTGCCCTTCACGCCCCCTCCTGAGCATGGAGGCAGAGAAGAAGGGGCAGGAAGGAAGTTCACTGCCCCCACCCCCGTGTCATGGCCCGTTCCTGCCAGCCTCAGCAACCACACACACACACACACACACACACACACCCATCTCTCCACAGATATTTTATTCCTAAATCGCGGTTGCAGACACACAGCAGTGCTGAGCAATGAGATTCTGGGGTGATATTTCCCCAACTAGGAAAATACTGACGCCCAAAACATCAGGCCCACGACTCACCCCCTCCCTTTCCTGCCCAAGGGGGCAGGGCTCTGTTCTGACAGCTCCACCTAGCATCGGAATGTTCCACAATGCTCAGAACTACGTCCTGTAATAGAAGCTCCTTAATATCCACGGGCGAGGACACGGCGAAAAACATACTGCGTTAACTTGTGAACAAACCTCCCTTTTTCTCCAACTCACCGCTACTCCAAACTGATGTAGCGTAAAGGAATAGTAAGGGGTGGGATCCACAGTGTTGGTTTTCAGCACCGAAAAGCACGCCTATTCCCTGTGCAAACAGCTTCGATGGGGCATGGTGTCCGTGCTCTTCTGAGACAGGGAGGGGGGCTGCTAGAGAAACCCCACCTAAGCTCATCTTTTCTCATTCTCAACAGAATATGCTGTCTCACCAGCTCATCCACTCGTGTACTGATCACACAAACCTTATGTAGACACCGACCCAGTGCCAGGCAAGATCTAGGAGCTGGGGGTCCCCGCGGTGGGTGAAACAGACTTGTTCCCTGTCCTCAGGGGTATATGTTCTAATGGGGCCTGGGGGCTGCTGCAATGGGGACATGACATCCAGACAGTCCAAAAGCACCTTATTTTATGTCACAGCATCAACATCCTTCCCTATAAAATCTTCCCCCAGGACTTGAAACATGAAGGCCAAAACCAAAGATGTTTCAGGGGCAGGACCACAGAAAGAATTTATCGCTAGCTCATCCACATTCCAGAAACATTAAAGGACTTCCTTCAGGCAGAAGGAAAATGGCATGGGGGAAATAAGGATCTAGTTGAAGGAATTCAGAGTTTCAGAAATGTCAGTGATTTTGGTGATTACATATCGTACACTCTTATTATTTAAATCTCTTTATAACTTTCATTAGCATAGCTGTAATGGACTGAGTGTATCCCCCCAAAATTCATATGTTGAAGCCTCGACCCCCAATGGGATGGTGTTAGGAGGCAGGGCCTTTGAGGGGTGATTAAGGTTAGATGAGGTCATGGAGGGTGGGACCCCCAAGATGGGATTAGTGTCCTTTTAGGAAGAGGAATAGACCAGAGCTCTCTCTCTATCATGTGAGGACACAGCAAGAAGGTGGTTGTCTGCAAACCAGGAAGAGAGCCTCACCAGGAACTACATCTGCTCACACCGTGATCTCAGACTCCCAGTCTCCAGGACTGCGAGAAACAAATGTCTGTTGTTTAAGCCCCCAGCCTGGAGTATTTTGTTACAGCAGTCCCAGCAGACTAAGACAATGGCTTTAAAACAAATCTGGGAAAAAAATAAGTGATGAAAAGAAGAACTTTTCTCAGCACCTCTCTTTTCTCTGAAGTTGTTAGCGCGCGGTAAGACGGCCGCCAAATCTGTCCGAACGTGAGAATCAAATGTCAGGCGTAAATAAAAGAGCCAGGGCTGACTCATTCCTGGTCTGGAGTATGACATTCACGGTGGATTTGCCAGGAGCGGGACGTGTTCCCTGGAGCGCTCCCAGCAAGGGGCTGTCACTGGCCATTTCTGGGTTTGCCTGGTCCTTTCATGGTGTCCCCACAGATGCTTCATTCAGCGCCCCTGCCCCGTGCAGCTCTGTATGAGTGTCCTGGGGCTGGTCTAACAAAGCGCTGCTAACTGAGGGGCTTAAAGAGCAGGAGTCTATCCTCTCTCAGTTCTGGAGACCAGAGGTCTGAGGTCAGGGCTGGCTCCTCCTAGGGGCTCTGAGCGAGAAGCTGCCCAGGGTCTTTTCATACAGGCCCCAGGCGTAGCGGATCCTGCCCCGTCTGAACAACCTCATCTTAACTGATTATCTCTATAAAGACCCCCATCTCCAAACACAGTCAGACTTTGAGGGCCTGGGGGTCACGGATGAGTTTGGGGGACACAATTCAGCTCATCACAGGTGTCAGCCACACCGGCCTCCCACTTCCTGCTTCTCTTCTGTCTGGGAGGCCCTCATCTTGCTCCCCACTCCCCCAGCCTCCCTCACCCACCTTCTCCAGCCTCCCACCCTGAAGGCACATCTCACCCACTTCTGCAACCTCAGGACTCAGCACACAGCACCCGAGCCATGGGAGTGTCCAAACGCCTTGAGACCACAGCCAGCTGCGGGGTCATCTTATTCCTTTATGACAAGGAAGAAGGTTCACGCACGCTTCCCTTAAACAAGCCAGCCTCTGAGAACCCAGGAGGCTAGCTCCTAGGGGTGTTGGGGGGAAGGATTCAATACACAAGGAAGGAGGGCAGGGAGTAGTGGGATCCTTGAGGCTTCATATTTAAAAATCATACACTTGGGACTTCCCTGAAGGCCCAGTGGTTAAGACTCCGCGCTTCCAGTGCGGGGGGCACGGGTTTGATCCCCAGTTGGAGAACTAAGATTCCGCATGCCGCATGGCACGGCCAAAAAAAATAATATAAGAAAAAATTTTAATTAAAAAACTAAAAATCATACACTGCTGCAGGAAAAGAAGACTATGTACAACAGTCCTTCCACTGCCCTGCTTGTCCCAGGGAAGCTGCTCCCTGCTTTTGCTTGGAGTTGCTTTCCTGGGGCTTCAGCCAAAATGTAAGTGCGTCTCTGAAATCCCATTGGGGCCACCACAGAGCTGCAGGGAGACCAGGAGGAGAATCTAGACCCACAGAGGGAAGCTCGTGTGGGGAACTGCTGGCCATCAGAAGCACCAGCTGTGCTATCAACCTGGAGAACCTGGACCATGAGTTCCTGCAGAGCCAAAGGCTTGCAGACGGGACTGGGGGAATTAACTACGAACATAGGGTCAGGCTCCACGAGACGCACTGAATGACAAAAAGGGTGCCCCCCAAAAGCGAGCTGGCATGGCAGGAAAAGCGTGAGAACCCGCCGCAAGGCACAGCCTTTGCAACCAAGAGAGCAAACCTCTAATCTCTGCCATGAGACAGAGCACCCCATCGCAGACACCCTGTTGAGGCTGTCACTCCCTGCTGGGGCTGTCGTTCCCTGCTGAGGCTGTCATTCCCTCCTGGCCCCCAAGCCCTTCATTCGGATGTTTCAACCCCTCTTTCATAAGCTGAGTGGAGGAAGCCCAAAGAATAAAAATGTTAGCCAGGCTAGGAATCCCTCGGTCGTCCCCCACTCCACACGGTTTCATCCTTCCTGCAGCTGCCCTCCAAAAATAGAGCTGCCCAGGACGCCCGGTATCAGGTGTCGGGTGGAGAGGTATGCGGACAGATGGCCCTTGCAAGCTCGCAGGGATGTTTTTAGAGTGTCGGAATCTAGTCCACTTGTGCTGTGGCCAGAAATAAACTCTCCCACTCCGGCGGGTCAGGCGTCCGGGAGACGCGGGCCTGGCGACATCTGGTCTACTTCCCTGCTCTGCAGAGATGGCCCAGGCGGAGCCCGGAGAGACCATCCTGGTCCCGCGGGCTCCCGTCCACGCCTCGACGTTCGCTGGCTCGCCTCGAGGATTCACGCTGGTGCTGTCCTTGCTTAGAACACACAGTGTTCCCTCTCCGGGTCCTCACTCTGGTTGTGTACCTGTGTTCCCACCACACTCTTATTCACGAGCTAAAGTACCAGCCCAGGCGTCCTCCTGGCTCTTGGCGTCTGTCTGGGGGTCCCTCCTCCGAGCTGTAACAACACAGTCAGCTTGGATTGCGCCCTCAGTGGTTCCATAACTGTGCGTTATTGACCTACAGCCGCTGCCAGGCGAGCAGCTCTGAGCTGCAGGGGGCGTCTGGCTGACACCTCCACTGGGGCGTTTATCCCATCCAAGGGGACACGGCTATGCCTCCCCAACGGATGAGTGGGGGGACACACAGTCTTCCCTGTGCATGCAGACCCTACAGGTCGGGGTCCATCAAGGGCTTGTGGGTGCAGCCTTCTAAAAGCGTGAGCGGATGATGGCCCCTGCCTACGAGGGATGGATTCCAGCTTTTAATGAGAAAACCTAACTGCTAATAAAAGAGGTGAACACACAAACCTATTAACAGAGGAGCCTGGCTCCCAGCCTTGCACAGCCCCCGGGTGTGGGGTGGAAGATCCCAGGCACATAGGGTGAGAGGTCGTGGGGACCTTCCCCAGGTGCATGGGGTGGCAGTTCCCAGGGACCCTCCCTGAGGTCATGGGGTGACAGGTCATGCGGACCCTCCCTGGGCACATGGGGTGACAGGTTGTGACCTGAGCCCGTAGCCTCTGAAGTGGCTACTCCCCCCCCCCCCCGCCAGCTGAGGCCTGTGATCCCTCCCATCAGCTGCTGTAAGGTCAGGTCCGCTCTCCCACACCTAGAGATGGGGCACAGCCAGCACTTTAAGTCTACAGGCTCAAGGGGGAAAGAGAAAGATGGGAAACCTGCCCACAGGTGAGTTCTGTGGACCTCAGTGCTCGTGGCGCACCAGTGTGGGTAAGCTGCTATGGCATCCAGGCGGGGGGACCTGGGCCGTGCCTGACAGCAGATGAGAAGTGCAGCTGGGGACCCACAGCCTCTGGGACCCAGGCCATCCAGGCAGGGGCTATCCTGAATCCCTGTCTGGCCAGACACAGATCTGACCCCAGTGGGAAGGCAGCACCTGTCCACAAACCCCCACCGCACGGCCGCCCTGGGGAGGTTCCAGGTAGGAAGACTCCAGAGAATTCACTCCGTGGGGTGGGCACAAGGTTGGAATCCATGTGTAAAACTTCAAAGCCGTCTTAATAATTTGTTGGATTGTAAAAATGATGCAAAAAAGAAGTCAAATTATATATAATATAGCATACTACTGTATTGTATAATAAGATATGCACGCGCCATGTGCATATGAAACATATAGTGTTATTATGCTGCACTAGGTTAATTATATAACATATATACTATGTAATAATATAAAGCATCTAATACTATATTGTTATATGATATGTACACATATTGAAGTTATGTTACATAAGATGTATACATATGTATTATATGTGTGTAATAGATCACTACGTATTGTACAATTTTACACGATACACATTGTATGCATATTATAGAATACTATAGACTATAATATATAATTATATAATTTTAATACACATTATATATATATTCACGTATCTCATAAACTCTTTGTTTATTTCCAAGTGGCATATGTGTATGTGTCTTAAAGGAAATACATATCACCTATCTATCTATCATCTATCTATCATCGCCTATCCATCACCTACCTATCCATCCATCTATCTATCTGGCATCTATCTACCGATCTAACCTAATCTAATCTAGCTATCATTTATCTACTTACCTATTTATCATCTGTCTGTCTATCTAATCTATACATCCATCTAATTGAATCTAATCTATCTATCTATCTACTGTCTATTTCCCTTTCATCACATGTCTAGAAGGAAACTGAAGCTCAATACGTGAGTTACTTTTCAAAGCGTCAAGTGTCCACCCTCTCAGTGCATTTGCACAGAAAGAATTTAATTGGTTTGGGCAACACGATGAGGTTTGGGTTTAAAGTGGGTCAGAAACAAATCCCCAGTGAATAACCCACTTCCTCCCTGAAACCCAGTCTGACTC
Source organism: Delphinus delphis (assembly GCF_949987515.2). Taxonomy (NCBI): domain Eukaryota; kingdom Metazoa; phylum Chordata; class Mammalia; order Artiodactyla; family Delphinidae; genus Delphinus; species Delphinus delphis. The sequence continues at coordinate 126,291,088 of NC_082704.1, forward strand.
TGCCACGCTCCCTGTGGCCAGAACACGGCAATTCAGCAGAGAAGTTCAGACACCGCAGAAGCAAGAGCTGTCTGACCCTTCGCATTCCTGACCATGGTGGGGGACTTTCTTCAGGTCTCACTGACGTTGTTTGCTCTGTTTGAACATCAGAACTGCCACCAGCCTGGGACTTTCCTGGTGGTCCAGTGGTAGAAACTCCGCCTTCCAATGCAGGGGACGTGCGTTCGATCCCTGGTCAGGGAACTAAGATCCCACATGCCGCGGGGCAACTAAGCCTGCACGCCACAACTACTGAGCTCGCGCGCCTCAGCTAGAGAGCCCACGTGCCGCAAACTACAGAGTGCCCTGGAGCCCGCAGGCCACAACTAGAGAAGAGAAAACCCGCACGCCACAACTAGAGTGAAGCCCGCGTGCCGCAACAAAGGATCCCACGTGCCTCAACGAAGAGCCTGCACGCCACAACTAAGACCCGACGCAGCCGGAAAAAAATAAGGAAAATAAATAAAATAAATATATATTTAAAAAAAATTTAAAAATACCAAAGAACTGCCACCAGCCCTGTGAGAGCGTGCCTGTGACGTCACCAGAAAAGCCCATCAGAAGGTGGACGAAGGCTCTTCTTGTTGCTATGGAACCATCCTGTCCCGTCCCCGCGCCCAGTCCCGTGCACGCAGCACCAACTACCACGCCCGCCGAACCCGCACGGGTTCTGCATCCCCTCCACCCAGCGAAAGCCCACCGCTCAGTGTGTCTCTGTCCTTGAAGAGCCCGACCGAGGTCACCGCTGAGGTTTAGAAGCTAATGACATTCTTCAGATTCCAGGGCCGGACAGTAATGCAGCCTTAATGCCATGCGTGGCTGTGATTTCCTGAGATTTGCTGAACGTAACCCCTGGGGCATGAACGAGAGCCCTTAAAATAACCCGAGTTATGTGCTGCCAACACAAGGCTGTGCTCAGCTGTCGCCACGAGGAAATGCCTTTCCCGAGGCTCCTGGGGGGATGTGGCGCACGGCCAGAGCAGCTGAGCGTGTGGCCTCTTCAACCTTGGGGGCAGTGGCCAGAGACAGAGCATGGTGTCGGGGCAGCCTCGTTTGAATGGTTTGTCACGAGATGCCACCCTGTGCTGTTTAAGATGGTCATCGGGACTTCTGCCCACACCCAGGCACCAGGTTGACAGGCTGTGCTCAGTTTCCAATGTCTCCCACTCTGTGGGTTCCTCAAGGTGGCAGATGACTGCAAAGTGGGGGGTTTAAAAGCACAGACATTCATCCTCCCCCAGTCCTGGGGACCAGACGTCTGAGGTCAGGGTGTCCCAGGGCTGCGCTCCCTCCAGGGGCTCCAGCGGAGGGTGCTTCCCACCTCTTCCAGCTTCTGGGGGCTCCGGGCTTCCCTGGGCTTGTGGCCGCGTCCCTCCCGTCTCTGCCTCTGTCTTCTCGGAGCTTCTCCTCTATGTCTGTGTCTCTCCTATTCTGTGTCTTAGAAGGACCCTGTCACTGGATGTAGGGCCACCTTCCTCCAGGAGGACCTCATCTCAGACCCTTCACTGCATCACATCTGCAGAGATCCCATTTCCAAATAATGTCCCGTTCGCAAGTCCCAGGGGTGAGGATGCAGATGCATCTCCTAGAGATGCAGTTCAGCCCACGATACCCACTTGGCCTTCAGTAACATTCATTAATTAGGTCTTGGCCAGGTGAAGATGCATAGACACACACACACACACACACACACACACACACACACACACACAGAGCTAAGTGACCCCCCCCCGGGGACTCAAGCACTGACCTCACATCAGTCGTTCCGTCCGTCCACAGCCTTGAGTGACTCATACACACTCATTCGTGCTGTATTCATGGAACCCTACACCCTGGCTCAAATCACAAGGTTGGGGTGATCCAAGATCCCTTTGTTCCTCTTTCAGTGACCCTGAGCCCAGCATGCACTGTCCCCTGGTCCCCTCCCCGTGACAACTCCGTGTCCCAGGCCACCGTCCCCTTCCCAGGACCCCTACAGCCGCCTCCTTGCCCCCTACCCATCCCCATTTCTCCGCCCAGCAGCTCTCGTCCCCTCGTTTTCTGGTGTCTTTCTTTAGTGGCTTTACTGAGATGTAATTCACATCCTATACAATTTATCTACTTAAAGTGTATAATTAGGTGGCTCTTAGTGTTTTCACACAGTTGTGCAATCACCGCTGAGTTTGTTTTAAAGCATTTCATCCCCAAAAGAGAAACCCCGCACCCATCAGCTATCATGTCCGTGTAAACCCCTGAGAAATCACGAACCCACATTCTGTCTGTGGATTTGTCTGTTCTGGACGTTTCCTGTCAATGGAATCACACACTGGTTGTCCTTCTGTGTCTGCTTCTCTCACTGAGCATCGTGTGTTCAAGGTCCATCCACGTTGTAGCCTGTGTCAGAGCTTCACTCCTTTTCATGGCTGAGTCATATTCTACTGTATGGATGGACCCCGTGCTGTTTATCCAACATCCATCCACCCATCCACCCACCCATCCATCCATCCATCCATCCATCCATCCATCCATCCAAGGATCCGTCCATCCATCCATCCATCCATCCATCCATCCATCCCTCCATCCACCCACCCATCCATCCATCCATCCATCCATCCACCCACCCACCACCCATGCATCCATCCATGGACCCTTGGGTTATTTCCACCTTTTGTCTGTTGTGAATCCTGCTGCTGTGAGCACTGTGTGTGAGGTTTTCTGTGGACGGCTGTTTTCTTCTCTCTCGGGTACACACCCAGGAGTGGAATCGCAGGGTCACATGGTCACCCCGTGTTTAACCCTTGGAGGAATGGCCGGACCGTTTCTCGACCCCTCTGTACGCAGCAGACAGTGCCCCCTTGTGTAAGACCTCCCGCCCGGTGGCTGGCTGTGACTCCAGGACCTGCTGGCTGGCCCTGGTCACCCGCTGACATCAGCTCAGCTCAGCACCCATGGCCCATGGGCTCCAGCTGGGCCTTGGTCCCCCTGGACACACGCAGCTTCTTCCTGCCCTGGGACCCTCACCCTGGGTGTTTTCTCTGCCCAGGACCCTTCCCCACATTTGCAGGGCTGACTCCAGTGCCTGTGTCTCCCGACCATGAAGCTGAGAGGGGACACCAGGACCCTCTCAAACACACAACACGGATCCCCGTTCTCTGCAGAACCCTTCTGACCACCCACGTGTGCATCGGCCTTCTCCCCAAGAAAGGGGAGCCCCATTACCACCTTCACGAGGGTACAGTTACCTGTCCTCCTGAGCATGGCCATCCACACCTGGACCCAGAGGCACGTGCACACACTGGGTCCACTCTGGGTGGGATGATGACCCTCAAGGTCTGTGTTCTTTATATTTTCCTTAGATTTCCCCATGTTCTCCCATCGCTACCTATCACTTTTACGGTCATAAATATAACCAGATGTCTGGAATATGGTGATCTAAATCACTAACCTTGGCCCTCAGTATCATTTAGAAAAGTGTGCACTCTGCACTCCGAGTCAAATGTACATCTTGAACAGGAAAAGAACTAGTTTCTATCACCAGCATCCTTAAAATTGCGCTCACTGAAAGAAAAGAATATCACACCTGAGTTTCCACCTGCTTTAAGTTCAGGGGAAAGTGTATGTCATAGCAGAAGAGCTATAGCTAAGGCTTTCGTCAACCAAAGAAGCATCCAGAAAACACCCTCTTTCTCTCCTTAAAGAAGAGTTTGTGAGCGATTTTCTAGAGCCACACACTCCTGGGAACAGCACAACTCTTCTCTCTTCCATCAGCACCTAAGCTTTTTTATAGCCTCGTGCTTCCCAGAAATAATTCCAACACGCATGTAATTTTAACGCATGTGGGTCTCACTATTTGAAATTTGGAAGATAGAGGAAATATTTTTAAGTCACGTATTATCCACATCTGTTTAACAAGCATGAGTTTCCTTTTGTGTATTCCTTCCCCGTCCTCTTCGAGGCTCCTTTTACAGAGAGTGCGTCCTGCTTCACGTGTAGCTCTTTCTGCTGACGTGACAGGCACACTCACTGCGGTCCTCGTTCGTCGCGGCCTTCTGTTGACCATGCGCAGTGCTGCCCAGTATCTTGAGGAAATGCGCCGTGACTTATGGGTCCCTCCTGCTGTTCTTGGGCATGGAGACAGCTTTCATGTTTCCGTTTTTGTGGGTCTTGCAGGGATGAAGATCTGTGCTTGCTTTGGGAGACTGTTTTCTTTTTCTTTTTTAAATTGAGGTATAACTCATTTACAATATTATATTAGTTGAAGGTGTACAACATAGCGATTCACAATTTTTACAGTTTATACTCCATTGTAGGTTATTACAAGATAATGGCTATATTCCCTGTGTTGCACAACATATCCTTGTAGATTACTTATCTTATACATAGTAACTTGTACCTCTTAATCCCCTACCCCTGTCTTGCCCCTCTCCCCACTGGTAACCACTAGTTTGTTCTCTTTATCTGTGAGCCTGCTTCTGTTTTGTTATATTCACCAGCTTGTTGCATTTTTTAGATTCCACAGATAAGTGATAAAGAACTGTATTTGTCTTTCTCTGTCTGACTTATTTCACTTAGCATCATGCCCTCCAAGTCCATCCATGTTGCTGCAAATGGCATTATTTCCTTCTTTTTCATGGCTGAGTAGTATTCCATTGTACATATGTACCACATCTTAATCCAGTCATTTGCTGATGGACATTTATGTTGCTTGCATGTCTTCAGTATTGTAAATAGTGCTGCTGTGAACACTGGGGTCTACATACCTTTCAAATTAATGTTTTCATTTTCTTTGACTTAAGGTATCTATCAAAAGAGCCCCAGGGGTCACAGAGAAGTGTCTCTTGTCTTCTAAGGGAGATGAAGGGCCGCAGGTGATGGTCAGTGAGGGCTTGTGGATCTGCAGGCCCCGTGGCCCCAGCGGAGGTGGTGGTGTGTCAGTGTCCTGGGGTGGCCACACAGATGACCACCAACCAGGTGCTTCAAACATCTCAAACCCATCCTCTCCCAGTCCTGGAGACCAGACGTGTGAGATCAAGGTGTCCCAGGGCCGCGCTCCCTCCAAAGGCTCCAGGGGAGGGTCCTTCTTGCCTCTTCCAGCTTCTGGGGTCTCCAGGAGTCCCTGGGCTTGTGGCTGCGTCCCTCCCATCTCTGCCTCTGTCTTCCCGGGACTTCTCCTCTGTGTCTGTGTCTCTCCTCTTCTGTCTCTTAGAAGGACCCTGTCATTGGATGTAGGGCTACCCTCCTCCAGAAGGACCTCATCTCAGACCCTTCACTTCATCACATCTGCAGAGACCCTGTTTCTAAATAAGGCCTCATTCCCATATTTTGGGGGTCAGGGCATGCACATATCTTTTCGGGGCCACTGTTCAGCCCATAACCATGGTCTGTGCCCGGTGGGGGCAGGGCAGGGTCTGTGTGGGTGTTTGAAAGTGAGCAGGGCTCACGTGACCCCAGCGAGGGGCCCACACCGCATCCCCAGCCCTCGTTGTGAGGTTCCAGAATGGTTCTGAGTGCCTTTCCCATGTCAGCTCATCTAATGTGTGTCAGAATCTGCCAGATGAGGGCTGTGATGGAGGCAACACTGCCAAGGAGGCAACTGAGGGTCAGAGTGGTTGAGTCAATGCTCTGGTCCCCGAGTAAACCTCAGTGACACAGTGAATGGTAAACATTTTCCCTTACAACATGAAGGCTTTCCAGCATTACGACAGATAGCAGGTACGAAGCAGAAACCACCCAAGTGTCCATGGATGGATGGATGATGGATGGGTGGATGGATTGATGGATGGATGGATGGACAGATGGATACACAGAATGGGGTCCATCCACACAGCGGAATATGACTCAGCCATGAAAAGGAGTGAAGCTCTGACACAGGCTATAATGCAGTTGGACCTTGAACACAGGATGCTCAGTGAGAGAAGTCAGACACAGAAGGACACACAGTGTGATTCCATTGATAGGAAACGTCCAGAACAGGCAAATCCACAGACAGAAAGTGGGTTCATGGTTGTCAGTGGCTGGGGGAAGGGGATGGGCAGTGACAGCTGATGGGGACGGGGTCTCCTTGGGGGGATGAGAAGAAGATAGAGGTGGTGGTTGTGCAACACGGTGAGTGTGCTAAACGCCACCGACTTGCCCACTTTCCAATGGTTAATTTTATGTTATTTCACCTGAATAAATTAAAAACTAAATTTTATAAAATGGAACAGTTGTGTGCAGGCATGTGACATTCTGGATCATAGACCAAAGGAAGGGGTTCCGGTAGCTCTGGGAACCACCAGAGCGACAGAGCGGCTCTGCCAGGTGACCATCGGAGACCACCTGGTTCCCCCAGCAGCGGGGCTGGGGGGGCGGCCAGGGGCTGGACAGAGCCCCCTACAGCAGGGCCCTCTGCACAGCCCCACTCCCTGCTCTACTGCCCATGAGTCAAGCCCAGGAGATCAGTGTGATGGGCAGGGCGGGGCCACCTGGATTCCCACCTGTGCCCAGGTGAGGAGGGGCTGGCGAAGTGGTGACCTGAGAGAAAAAAAGTGGGTGTAGCTGGGGTCACTGGGGTCATCCAAGGACAGGGCCCACATCCAGGTCATGCCTGAGAGCAGACCAGGGGATGGCTCAGTCACAGAGATTACCTGGGGGATGGCGACGTCAAGGTCACCCAGAGGATGGTGAGGTCACAGGGGTCACGTAGGATGACGTCTATGTCCAGGGCATTGTGAGGTCGTGTCTGTGACAGATCAGGGATGGTGGGGTCTCAGAGGTCTCCCAGGGGATGGTTTTGGGGTCATGGATGTCACTCTGACATGTCAGTCCCCTATGCCCTGTTGGTCCAGCCCCGTGTCTAGGCATCTAACGATCGGCTTCACCGTCCAGTCCACACAAGGACGGTGCTGAGCCCCTTCTTGTATCTGGGGCCCTGTGGAAATCGCACGTGTCTCACGGGGACTTTGACGGGAAGGCAGAGTCTTCCTCCCCTAAATACTTTCCAGGAAGACATGTCCCCACCCTAAGGCCCCCGAGTCTCCCTCTACAACGTCCCTGCCTTGGTGACCAAGGAAGAAACAAAGTAAACACCTAGCGTTTGCAGCATAAATAGAAGACAGAAAACACATTCCCCATGTGCTCCTCATGGGCACGTCTCATTGGACCACGGTGACTATGACCACACTCCCCACCAAAGCAGGCTGAGTGACAGGGGCGCCTGGGGCAGCAAGGAACATTCCCGTACGTGCTTTTCCAGAACATTAAAGCACAGGGCCCAGCAGCCTAGGACCTGGGCTGCTCCTTCCAGGCTCCAAATCTCTTCATTTTCAGCCTGATTTCTCACCCCGAAGCACCTCTATGCCCGAGAACCCCAGTCCTGCCTCTGGTGTTGGGATGGGCCAGGGCTCGACCTTCCAGGCTGTCCATCCTGTGAATTCCCATGCTCGTCTCTAACGAGGTGCTTCCAATTCTCTGCAGCCCCCGCAGATTCATCTTCTCCTTTGAATCCTTCGGAAACACGTCAAGGTCTGGCGAGACCCACAGCTTCTGTTCATTTCCCGCGAGGACACCTGTCCTTCCCCACGAACGCGGTGGCAGGCGGCTGCCGCCTTGCCCAGCCCAGCAGATGCATTTCCATGTGCTCTCGTACATTAAGTCCTAATTTGTGACCTACCATTTTTTCCCCTGTGACAGAGCTGTTATTGGTACAGTAATAGGAGGACGCGGAGTCTCGCAGTGTAATGTGCATTTTTGCACTTTGCGGGGATATTCAATCGACTTCATTATTTCCAGCACTCCCGCCGTGCATTCTCCCATTTGATTACCTGCCCCAGAAGCATTTCCATATGCCATCCATCACCCTGACCCGTGCAGAGTGCTGCATATTCAGATTAAATTGGAGCTTTTTCCCCATGAATAAGGAATTTGATTCTATTCTATCATACACATCGTCTCCAGGGACGGGAAATTGAGTTGAAGGTGGCGGAAGGCAAGTCAGAAAATTTTATTATCCAAATACGAGATTCTTTCCCTTATCATCAAAACCTTGAAATGGCGCCGTGGGGAACTGGGGGGTCAGGGAGAGAATTCAATTAGACGTGAAAGTGGAAAAGGAGCCTTTTTCAACGGACCTTTTATGTTGCCAAACAAGTGGCAGTGAGAGGGCCCAGGACAAAGAGGTGTTTGTCAGGGTCTCCTTGCGATGGATCAGGACACAGGCCTGAGAAGTTATAGGGGAGGGAGAAGCCACCTCTGTGCTCTCTTGTGAGACGCGGTGCTGGCCATTCTTGGCTTCTTCTGCTTCTTCTTTTTCCTCTCCTCTGACTTGAGACACGCAAAATTGACACAGTGTACTTATTAGAGTTTCACAGAGCATCTCGGACAAAGGGGCTGGATTAAAGCTCAGATTTCTGGACTTTCCCTCCAGGACCACCCCATTTTCATAAGGACCCAGAGTGTGAATGTCCCAGGGCTGCCGTAACACATCACCCAAAACTGGGGGCCTTAAAACCACGGGAATTCATCCTCCCCCAGTCCTGGAGACCAGACATCTGAGGTCAGGGTGTGGACAGGGCTGCGCTTCCTCCAGAGGCTCCAGGGTAGGGTCCTTCCCACCCCTTCCAGCTTCTGGGGGCTCCAGGCGTCCCTGAGCTTGTGGCTGCCTCCCTCCCGTCTCTGCTTCTGTCTTCCAGGGGCTTCTCCTCTGTGTCTGTGTCTCTTCTCTTCTGTGCCTTAGAAGGACCCTGTCACTGGATGTAGGGCCAGCCTCCTCCAGGAGGACCTCATCTCAGACCCTTCACTTCATCACACCTGCAAAGACCCTGTTTCCTAATGAGGTCCCATTCATAGGTTCTGGGGTCAAGATGAGGGCATAACTTTTGGGGGCCCCCTTTGAATCACTTACACCGGGGTGATGAGGGAATAGTCATCTCCATCATAACAGTGTTTCCCTTTTCAGAGGCCACACGAAGCTTGGGATGACTTTGCCGGGTTTTCGTTCTCCAAATTTCTCCAGCCACTGGTCAACTTGCTTCAAATGCCTCCGTCAGTTACACATGGATGGCTAATCAGACCTACATCACCAAGCGGTTTTAAGGCAAAACGAGAAGCAGCTCTCGCCTTAGTGCTGAGTCTGCTCGGAAGCCTCAAATATTCAGGGGACGGCAGAGGAAGCACTCCACCACGTCTAGTCTTCCGGCTCCTGACCTGGGATCCCTCTCTGGGCTGTTTCTCGGTTTTTCTCTACCTGTGTGCCTTCTTTTCTTTTCTCTTTTTAAAATTAAGGTGAAATTCACATGATATAAAAATGAGCATTTAAACTGGACAACTCAGTGACATTAAGCCCATTCACAATATTGTGCAACCACCACTTCTGTCTGGTTCCAGAACATTCTATCATGCCAAAAGGAGACCCCGTCCCCATGAGCTGTCACTCTCCGTCCCCCTCCACCAGCCCCTGGCAACCACTGATCTGCCTTCTGTCTCCATGGATTTGCCCGTTCTGGACATCTCACGTAAAAGGAATCACACAGTATGTGCCCAGACATTGCACTCACTCAACAGACTTTATTTTGTTGTTGTTTTGTTTGCCTGCTTGTTGTTGGCCATGGCACATGGCTTGTTGGATCTTAGGTCCCTGACCAGGGATTGAACCCGAACCCCCTGCAGTGGAAGCACGGAGTCCTAACCACTGGACTGCCAGGGAAATCCCCAACAGACTTTAAATGGATGCTTAACATAAGCTCAAAGAGCTAAAGGAGACCAAGAGAATTTCAATAAAGAGACAGAAATTATAAAGAGGAAGTGAGAAGAAGCAGTCTTTTCTCTGCTTCTGAGTTCTTTGCTGCTTTTTGGACAGGTGAGGTTCCCGGGCAATAGTCATGGCTACCGTTCACGATGTCTCATGTTCCCAAGGCCCCTCCCCAGCCCACCCTTTCACCTGTTACGGGCTGAACCGTGTCATCGAAATTCCTATGTTGAAGTCTTGACCCCCAGGACCTCAGAATGGGGCTGTATTTGGAGATGCTGTCTTTAAAGACGTGATTAAGGTAAAATGAAGTCTCTAGGGTGGGTCCTGATCCCATAGGACTTCTGTCCTTAGAAGAAGAGGAGATCAGGACCCAGACACACACACAGGGATGACCCCGTGAAGACACAGGGAGGAGATGGCCATCTACACGCCCAGGAGAGAGGCCTCAGTAGGGACCAGCCCTGCCCACACCTGGATCTCAGATTCCAGCCTCTAGGACTGGGAAATACATGTCTGTTGTTTAAGCCTCCAGCTGTGCTACTTCCTTATGGCAGCCCCAGGAAATTAACACCAGTGGTAAAAGTGACTTCGCAGATGTCATAAAATCAACGGTGTTGAGATGGGAGGTGATTCTGGATTATCTGGGTGGCCCCAATGCCACCACAAGTGTCCGTTTTGGAGGAGGCAGCAGGAAATTTGAAGGCAGAAGAGGTGAAGGCTGTGCGACTACAGCAACAGAGATTGGAGTGATGAGATTTGAGGCTGGAGCTAGGGGCCACGGGCCCAGGAAGCCAGCTGTCTCCAGAAGCTGAAAAAGACACGGCGCAGATTCTCCCCTGGAGACCCCAGAAGGAACCAGCCCTTGACTGCGGCCAGTGAAACTGATTTTGGACTTCTGACCTCCACAACCATGAGAGAGGACATTTGGGTTGTTTTTAGCCACTGAGTTTGTGCCTTTTGTTACAGCCGACCTAGGCAACTAATGCACCCACTAAAATCCCTTACAGCCTTGGAATCGTTGTCTAGATTCCCATGCCTGTAACTCAGCTTCCTCCTCACTGTCAGAGTTAAAGGCCTCAGACATACTGGATCATTTCAATCCCTGCCTTTTGCGTTTCAACGGTCTGCCTTTTGTGTATCAGGCAGTTAGTCGTGTGTAATGACCATCCCCAAACTCCGTGGTTACAATAACATCATTTCTTCTCCCTTGTGCATCTGTATCCATGGCTGGGAGTTGGCTGACATGGGCTGGCCCTTCTCTCTAAACTCAGTGACAAGGATTCTGGGCTCTTTCTCAGAGTCTCCCACCCCCAATTTGCTCGCTCTAGTTCTTTCAAGTCTTCATAAAGGGAATCAAACCTGCATTAGGTCTTTTCTCCAAGGTTGTGTTATAGTGGACACACTTCTGATTGGATGAAAGAAAATGGGTTCAATTTCTAACCCGGCAATTTGGGGGCTTGCCCTTATTCTCTGTAAAATTCTGGTGGCAAATTGGCCCATTCTTTTCTTTTCTTTCATGTAGAAATTGATGGAATATAGTTGGTCACAACCAGCCTGCAGTCTTGTTTTCAGATGGTTTCCCAGAGCTGCCGGTGTACAAGGCACATGTTTTGCCTCCCAGGTTAATGCAAGTCATGGTTTTACCAACTACCCCACCATAACTTAACATGATCACTATGTTCCCTCATGGTTTTACCAACTACCCCACCATAACTTAACATGATCACTATTTTTCCAGCCTCCTAATTTAAGGTATTTGTGCATGAGAACGTCCAAAGTCTCTGCCTGGCACAGAAGCCCCTCATGACAGACCCTCAAACAATGGTTCTAGCTTCAATTCTTGTGTGTTCTTTCCACACAGCCTGCTTTCCACTATTAATTATCCTTAACAACTCCGCTTAAATAGCACTCCCCTCGACCCCCTGCAAGCCTGCCTGTCTCCCCACGTTCACTTTTCTATCATCCTTCTGCATCATACTGTATAATTGAATGTTGAATTATCTAATTAAATAATTCCCCTCTCCCACCCCATTCCGCTTCCGGATCTCTGAGATCATGAGTTGTTTTATTTATCTATGTCCTCAGGCGTATCGCACACACTCAGATGACCCAATACTAACCCGTTTAATTATGCTGCGTCCCAGCATAACAAATAAATTGTTAGTAAATTAAAAGACAAGGGATTGATAGAGGCGGGCGAGCTGATGTCATGAAGTTACAGCGGATCACAACCATTACAGCTGACAGCCGGACAAATACAACAAAAAATGGGGCAGAGTCAAAGGTCATTTAGAGGATGGGGTCCTGAGCCAGCATTTAGAACTGGGATGTTGAATCAAGACCATCAGTGGATGTCTGGAAAGTTTCGTTATAAATAGTACAAAACCATATGCACATACACAACTTCTGTAAAACTCTTTCTTGTGGATAAAAGGGCATATTATATGCATACTCCCCATTTTTTTCTTTTTAGTTTTTATTGGAGTATAGTTGATTTACAACGTTGTGTTAGTTTCAGGTGTACAGCAAAGTGAATCAGTTTTATATATACACTTTTTTTTTTCATATTCTTTTCCCATATAGGCCATGACAGAGTATTGAGTAGAGTTCCCTGTGCTCTACAGTAGGTTCTTATTAGTTATCTATTTGATGTATAGTACTGTGTGTATGTCAATCCCAATCTCCCAATTTATCCCTCCCCCCTCCAATCTTTAAAATTTTTTTTTTTTAGCATTTGAGATTTTTCAGTTCTCTTTAGTTTGCTTAGAACTGCTATGAATTCGTTTCATTTTCCCTCTTTTGTTCAACATTCTTATTCTTTGAAAGCTTATCAAAATGGGTGCTAACAAAAAAAAATTTTTTTTTAACTATCAGGTCCATATCGCATTTTACCTAAAATGCTACTACTTATATAGGAAACGTTCAATGGATTTCCCCCTCCTTTTTGTCCTGGCTGCAGGAAAACCTTAGCACATAAGGAATGCTGAAAAAATGTTCAAAGGCCATTTGATCCCTGGTTCTGTGTCTGGAAACCTTTCCCCGAAACCACTTTGCTTTCAATGGAGGGAAACTCGGGGGCACTGGGTCCGGGGTTTGTCTGAGTCCCACAAGTTAGAGGGTGCAGGGGTGAGCGAGGTTCACAGGAAGAAAATGGTTCCTCGACAATCAGGGAATGTGCAGTATTCCCGTAACGGGATGTGTCTGCCGGGGCTGCCCCACAGTGATGGGATGCACCAGCCACTTCCTCCACTTTCACATGGTCTGAAAGGAAGTCTTATCCAGCAAGAAACCAAGGCTGAAAAGGAAATCAGTCGGGAATAAAGCAAAGCAAATAAAGACAAGGAAGGGAAAAGACAGAGATGGAAAAGACACGCCAGTCAGAAAAGAGCCTCCACTGTACTTGATGGAACTCCCCATTAAGTACTTTGAGAGGAAGTCACGTGAAATCAAACACACGTACCCTCGTGGCTGTTCAGGAGTCCTTTCTCACGAGAAAGACAAAGACCAAAAAAAAAAAAAAGAAAGAAAGAGAGAGAGAGAGAGGGAGGGAGGGAGGGAGGAAGGAAGAGAGGAAGATGGAAGGAGAGAAAGAAAGGAAGAAAGGAAGGAGGGAAGAAAGAAGAAACTCAGGTGGAACAGCCGTGGCAGATATCAACTTGATCACTCCGACCTCTAGCTGCACAGAACACGTATATTTGGAGCTCAGGGTCAGCCGAGGACCAGTGAGACTGACCACATAGGACACTCTGTCCAGGGCGTCTTCATGCCTCACGCCTGAGTGTGCAATCAACCACCCGACCTGGGCTTTGGTGATAGGCAGGTGTGACTCAGAGCCACAGGGTGTTCTGAGCGCCTGCCTTTCCGAGCAGCTCCACCTGGGGCTGAAGCTGGTGTGTCCCACCGGCTTTGAGTTGATGGCCACAGAAGGGCCCTGGGCTCCCGTGGACGAAGGAAGGACTGCCCTCCCTCCCACTCCCCTGGATAAGCTCCGCCCTCCCACATGGGGAGCATGCGCAGTGCATGCCCTCCCACAGGGGGCCCTCTGGGATCTTCCTCTCCACTTGCACGCTGTCCACACACACCCCCACACCCCGCCCCACCGCCCTGAGACCTCCGCCACCCCTGGAAGGCGGATGCAGCCAGCAGTGCTTCCATTCCTGCCATCAGCAGAGTCCTGCCTCTGTTCAGGGGTGGGCGGTGCACATCCCAGGCCCCTCCGGCCTCTGCCCCGCCGTCCTCGGGCCACACAGCACCTCTCTGTCCTCTGCGGCAGGATCCACCGCACGGACTGAAGGAGGTTCTGTTTCCTTCCCGGAGTTTGTTGCTGTCCCGTTGGCAGACGCACAGACCTTTCTTTAGGCCCCGCCGAGCCCTGGCGTATAAAGCCGTCTTGTGCAGGGACTCAAAAAGACCATTCCCCCCACCCCCACCCAAAACCACGTGGATGAATGGCAGCTCGTTTACAGACCCCGAGTGAAAAGCACATTTGTTCTTGGACAAGATGTCTGTATGTGATAAACTCAGAGACGTGTATTAATATTTACTTCTCTCCAGAAGTCACAGCCTTAGCTTCTTAGCTAATGCACACAAGCATTAGCTTCCCAATGAATAGAAATAACCGCACAGAATTCCTGCATTATGGCCCTGTCCTGACACAGGATACTCGGATTTTTATCTTCAAGCCATATCAGTAAACAAAGGATATTGCATCCATCAAGCTCTCAGCCACTGCAGGCACCCTGGACTGTGCACCCTGGGGGGACTCAGGATGGAGAAAAGCAGAATACTGGTCCCAGATAGCTACGGTGCATATCAAAAGAGTGATTTCCTATCTTTAGCATCTTCCCATCCATAGAAAAGTGCTAAATTCATTAACTTGAGATGTCTGTTTTTCTTTCATTAACAGTAACCTTCCAACTATCTTATTTTTTGTTGCAAAAAAGGCCTCTGTACTCTGGCTCCTCCCTGACCTCTTGGAAGAAGTCCCTCAGAGCCATCTGAGAGGCTACCTCCCTGGCTTAAGTCCTCAGCAAGTCCACGGAATAAAACATAATTCTCAACTCTTAGGCTGTGCATTTTTCTTCAGTCAACAAACACAAATGAAGTTTGAAATCATTGTAGGCACAAACTAAAACCATAGTTTAAGAGTTATTTAGTGAGTCTAGCTATATTTATACTCCTGAGAAATAGGAGAGCCCAGCTCATAAGACCTCGAAATTACCTCCTGAAAGAGAGCAAACCCAAGTGAAACCTCATAATGTTAAGAGAAAAAAAAACTTAGAAAAGAAAAAAGAAATCAAGGCATTAAAAAAAAAGAGGTGCACGTGTGCTGTGTGGATGATTTATCGACACTATTAAAAGGGTAAACTGAAATAAGCTAGTCATGGGGCCAAAGTCATTTAAGTAATTACTTGCACTTCCATCAAAATAAACTTATTATTTTTGCAATTACAAAAGCAATTCATTCTCAGCCTGAAAGGCCAGCTTTAAAGCAGCTGCACGCCTCCAACCCGTCACTATCATTTAACAAATTTAAGGCAACCGCGACCATTGCGGTCTGAAGGGGCCCCGTTTTATCTAAAATCTGCATTTCCCCGCAACCGCCGCCAGGCCCGCCTCCCGCTCGCTCCCGCGGTCGGCGGGCACGCATTGCGCATACTCCTCCCCTGTACCGCGCCCTCTCCGCGCACAATGTCCGGCCTCCGACTAGCTCCCGGCGGGCACGCACTGCTCATGCTCCACCGACGGGCCTCCCGAGCGCCGCCACTACAGGCATGCACTGCGAATGCCCAACAGACCGGCCAACTAACCCCGCCCATCCCGGCGAGATGGCACCGCGCATGCTTGCACTTCCGCGGACAAAAGGGCACGTCGCTGGTGCGGGCCGCACCCCAAGAAAGCCTAAAAGCTGAAAGACATGGGGTGGGGTGCCCGCCATCCCCCGCCCCCGTCCCCACTCCAGCTCCTGAGCGCTGTCCAGCCCACTGAAACGCCCCGGCACAGCCACGGCTGGAGTCGTGGGCGCCGACGGGCGACGCCGTGATGACGCCACGTGTCACGGTGACGCACGACATAGGCGACCTTCTTTGGGAGCGCAGCCGGCGCGCCCGTTTTGAAGCTGCCCTGAGCTGGGCGGGCCCCGCCGCGGTCCGGCCTTCCGCCTCCGCCGAGCCCCCGAGTCCGCGCAGCCCCTGGGCAGGGCGCCGCCCTACCCCTGACCCATGACCCCGGGCCAGCGACGCCCGCCGGGCAGTTGACTCCACACCGGACCCCGGGCCCGCGACGCCCGCCGGGCCGGCCGCCTTCACCCGGGACCACGGGTCCGGGACCCCCGTGGGGCTCGTCCCCTCTGGCGGCCGTCGCCTGCTACGCGGAGGTCCTTTCAGGCCGGACTTCGGTCCCGGCTCCAGGCACCTGTGCAGGAGGAAGGAGTCCCCCTGGAAGGTGGGTCCGAGCCCCGGAGATGCCGCCCGGCAAAGTCCTGCAGCCCGTCCTGAAGATGAAGGTGGACGAACTCTTCCTGTGCTGGCTCAGCGAGTCCAGCACGCAGGCAATGCTCCAAGACTGCTTGCAGAGGATCAAGATGCCCGGGGGACCCGTGGGGGTCGGGGGAGACGCAGGGCAGCCCGGGCCCCCGTTCGCAGCCCCGGCCCTTGCCTGCAGGCCGCGCGGGTTGGATAGCCCAGGGGCGCCCAGCCTGTCCCCGGCGTCCACCGCTCTCCCCCTGGGAGCCGCCTCTAGTGCCCGGAGTGGACCACCTGTTCGAGGGCCTCGTCGATCCGCAGGGACGAGAGTAGTAAGTTACTCTTCCTTCTAACGCCTGCGGAGGTAACTCGGGTCGCCTGACGTGTAGCTGAGGGTGGCTGAAGATGCTGGAGGAGGGTCAGGCATGAAAGCGCTTGCATGGCTAGTCTCTTCCCTCTGCAAAGTCTCGCACACAGAAAAATGTTGTCTTTGACACATTCCCAAGTTGGGCGTCATTCTGGGACAGCAGTATATTTAATTTTTACAAAAGGTGCTTTTTGATTTTTAATACTGTGTCGGTTAAAAGTAATAAAGCGTCTCCAGGTGTTACGGGAAGACGTATGGTTGGTGCATATCGTACCCCTAGCATACGCCTAAGCCTGAAGGAGTGTGACTGTTCCGTTGGGACTTGATGATAACATTGGAGTGTTTTCGGTTGAGCCCGCATCCATCCCATCAACAGCACTGAGCATATCAGGAGGAGGGACCTCCCCCATCACTTAGTCTGCTGGTTCCCAGCCACGAAGGGGAGGGTGAGAGGTGGATGTCAGTCCGGAAGGAACTCGTCTGGTTCCAAGTGATTGGAGGGTGTCTGACATGTTCTCACAGAGCAAGGATATTTTCCAGAAAGTGAGCCTCCAAGGAGGATGGGAGGTAGACCCAGAGGCAGCTTGGGAGACCCTGTAGAAACGCCCCGAAGGAGGCTTATTTGGATCTGCAGGAACGTGTGTCCTGGGACCCATCCCTGAGTCTGACCGTCTGCAGTCCCCCACTGACCTGCAGAACCACAGTGTTCCAGAAGGCCTGCCTGAGCCCCCATTGAACTGAGGAGGTGGGGACGTGAGGAGGGCCAGGGCTCAGCAAGATCTCTCTAGCAGTGACAGCCCCCTGCCCGTCCACCCTCAGGCACTCTTCCGCCCTGGGATCCCTCAGGCCTTCTGTGGGGAGCTCCCCACTTTGCCACTAAGTGTGCTCCGGTGACACAGCCTGGCGGACACCGCTGGAAGATGAATTCTTGTGTTTCGTGACCCCATGACTTGGTGTGAGTCCCCTTAGGTCTGGAGATGTCTACAAAAGGTCAGCTCGTGCAAGGAGGGTGACTTGGATGCATGTGAAGAGAATGTGTTTCTGCGCAGCAAGTAGGAAGTCACAGACCTATGGAAGTTAAGTTCTGTAGGCGTTCACAGCAGCGAGAGGCCATTCCTCTCCGTCTGGAGGGATGGGGCGTGGAGGAAGTGAGCTGTGGGACTAGGGGGTGCCCTGAATTGGGGGAGGGCGCCTGGGGGGGAGGGGACGTGGGGGGGTGGCTATGTTCCAAGTGTGAGGACCAGATGTTTATGCTCAGAGCCGCCGCACGGCAGGCTGCTGCATCTGGGCCGCGCCAGCCGGATTGGGATTGAGCCAGAAGCAGAGCTCAGGGCTGGGTAATCTCTCTGCCTCTGTGGCCGGCTGCTGGGCTTCCCGAGGGCAGCGACATGGCGGGAGTGGTGTTTCCCCAACCCCACGTTATCGCATTGCCCTGCGCTGCATGGGGCCGGCAGAGAGATGAGCTTCTGCCTGGAGGGGTGGGGCGTGGCCTCGGGGGCGTGGCCAGGATGGAAAGGGGGTGAATGAAAGGAAGTGCTGACGGAGGTGGGGTGAGACTGAAGACCCCTCCTCTGGCCTGTGGTTTTCATGACCAGATACAGCAAGTCAGCACGAGAAACCGGTTTTGAGGGAAAACAGAATGACTTTCTCTTAGTCGTCCCAAGAGTGTTCAAAAAGTGATGATGGACCTTGCCTGGTACTTGAAGGTGACTTTAAGCACATCTCGGTGTATTTGGAATTTATGGCGCGCTTCACTTGGATTTCGAGAAGCGAGTAACCCAAAAGGATGTTTCTCATTCGGACAAAATGATAAGAGCTCTTTTGCCCCAAGAAGTGGATAATTAATTTCAGAAAAACGTTCATACGTAAAGTGCTGTGAGGAAAGCTCTGAACCTTTTTTTCTTTAACAACTAATAGGAAGCAAGTAAGACTCACGTGAGGCCCTCACCCATGGGAGCGGTGGGGAGGAGGCTGGGTCCTGGCGCTCCCCGCAGAGCCCAGGACACCTCAGAGCCCTGGGAGTGACAGGCAACAATCCGCCCTCCCCCACCCTGGGGACCAGACGCCTGAGGTCAGGGGTCCCAGGGCCGCGCTCCCTCCAGGGGCTCCGGGGGAGGGTCCCTCCCGCCTCTTCCGGCTTCCGGGGGCTCCAGGCGTCCCTGGGCTCGTGGCCGCGTCCCTCCCGTCTCTGCCTCCGTCTTCCCGGGGCTTCTCCTCTGTGTCTGTGTCTCTCCTGTGTCTTAGAAGGACCCTGTCATTGGATGTAGCGCCACCCTCCTCCAGGAGGACCTCAGCTCAGATCTTTGACTTTATCCCATCTGCAAAGACCCTGGGCACTGTCCCTCCCCCTTCACTGCTGTGCCTCCTCTCCCCACTTGCCATCGCCATCGGAAGCGAAGGGCTCTGTTTTATCTCTCTGCCGCCTGCTGCGTCCCGGGTGCCTGGACACACTCAGACCTCCACGGTGGGTTTGCTGAGGGGTGCGCGTGTCGGCTGACCCCCCAGCCCAGCGGCAGCTGAGCCCCTCCCTGAGTGTGGAAGTAGAGGTGTCAGGGAAAGGGAGGGGCTTGTTCTTAACCCTTGATTTTTGAAAAGTCCAGTTTGTGGGGGGTTAGTTTACATACAGCGAATGGTGCCTATAGGTGTGCGGGACGGTCGTCACACTCACTCACGTGTGAACACGAGGAGCAGAGCGCTTCCTGCCCCCAGGGCCCCGTGCCCCTCGCCCCAGGCAGCCACTCCCGCTCCCAGGATCTGCGCAGCCTGCGCTTCCCTCTCCCTGCCGAGTAGGATCCTGTCGCGTGGATGGACCACAGCCTGATTGTCACTTCAGCACTGGGGGCCACTCGAGCTGTTTCTGTGTGTGCTTCTCATGAATGAAGCTGCTGAGAACCTCGTGTGGACAGGTGTTTGCGTCTCTCTCGGATGAATGACCTTGGAGTGGAATTGCTGGGCTGTGCGCTGTGTGTGTGTTTAACTTAAAAAACAGAACAAAACTGAAAAGCCTCCAAATCCCCTACACTGTTCTGAGGCAGGTGTCACGTCCCGTTTCCCCAGCCGTGCGTGCGGGTCCTCGTCCACGCCTCCCCGGCACTGGCTGTCCTTAGACTTCTACTTCAGCCGTCCCGGCGGGCGTGTTGTGTGTCATGGTTTTACCTGCATTTCCCTGTTTTCTGGTGACAGCGAGCATCTTTTCAGGACTTATCAGCCATTGTGCGCCGCCTGTCCAAATCTTCTGCCCATTTTGAAAACGGGGTATTTCTCTGTCGTTGAGTCGTAAGGGCTCTTTATGTGGAATCTGGATGCAGCTCCTTTATGAGACACGTTTCCACATATTTCTCTTCAGTCTGTGGCCTGTTTTGTCATTTGTTTAACATGTGTTTTGAAAGCAAAAGCTGTTACTTTTTTGATTCTTTCAATTTTATTCTTTTATGGTTCTTATTTATTACATCCAATCTACGAAATATGTGCCTATCCCAAGCTCTCAGGGTTATCTGCTCTTTTCCTTCTAAAAGCTTCCTGGTTTTCACTTTTGCATTTAAACTTCTGATCCGTTTCATAAGTTTCTGCGTGTGGTGTAAGATATCCAGGTACACAGCAGTTTTGAAATCTCTCCTTTTCCCATTGAGTTGCATTGTCTGAAATCAATTGGCCGTATGCGTCTGGGTCTATTTTCTCATCCCTAACCCACTGATCTGTGTTTGTGTTCTCACTCTGGGGCGCTTTGTAGACTAACATGTGGAAAGTGGGTGGTGTACGGCCAACTCTGTTCTTTTAAAACAGCTCTAGCTATGCTGACATTCGCATTTCCACCTAACATTGAGAATCAGCTTATGAACTTGTACAGAAAGGGCCTATTGGCATTTTGATCGGGATTGCATTGAATCTGTAGATCAGCTGGGTGTAACTGATGCCCCCGAACAGCTGAGTTTTCCAGCCCGTGAACTCTGGGTGTTTCTCCGTTTACTTACGTGCCCCATAGTTTCTCTCAGCAATGTTGTGTGCACACAGGTGTCACACCTCCTTGGTTAAATTTATTATCCATCTATTCAGATCTGTCTCTGCAGCTGTTTTGTAGTTTTGGGGGTATCCAGTTAACCGTTGATTCCCTCAGGGCATGTGACCATGCTCTAGGTTAGAAGTGCGTTCCTTGGAGACACGCTCGTGTGTATGTGCGGATGCGTGTACACACAGCAGTCGCGTGTGTTTACTTTGACGCATCCTTAGATTTTCCTGCAGATGTGTTGGAGACAGAAAGGGCCTGGAAGTCCTCGGAGCAGAAGGTCAGGATCCTGAGAGCGTTTCTGACGGGAGCCTTGAGTTTGCCCAGTGACCGTGACTTCACAGAGGGGCTGAGCTTGGCCACGTTCCATTCTGTGGATCTCTTAGTGAAGAACGATTTCTGGTTTTCGTAGTTGGCATCAACGAGAATCTTTGTGCAGGAAGGAGGGGAAATACTGAGAACTTTTTATCACTGGTCAGGAGTTTGCCACATTGAAGTGGCACGAAGCTAGACGCCCTCCGTTCTCTTCCTGACGAGTGGAACCAGGAGGTTTCTCAGGATCGTGGTGGGGTGTGTGTGAGTGCTCTTGTCCTGTCCCCTCGGGCCTCCCAAACAGGGCCCCGCGCCCGCAGCCTGCATGCGCCACCAACGGCGCCTCACTCTGGTACCCGGCGTCCACCGGGCGCTGCCTGGGCCGCCACAGACAGGGCTGCGTGAGGAGCCTGAGGGCCCTGAGATGCAGATTGGCCACAGCCCACCCCCAGCGATGGTGGGTATCGCCTCGCCCCCAAGTCCTCAGCTTCCCCAAAGCTGCCTGTGGGCCCCCCGTGGACCAGCTTCCCCAGGCCTTGTCCAGGCTGCTGGGTCGAAAGGGGCTGACTTGAGGCTCGGCCACTGGATGGCCACTGTGGCCACTGTGGCCCGGGGGGGACACTACATGGCCGAACCCAGTCCAGGGCAGCACCGGTTCAGTCCTGGCTTAGTCCTGGAGCCATGTTTGATTCCTTGCTCTGGGGTCCTGGTTCAACCTGGTCCATTCCTGGTTCAGGGCCCTTGTCTGGTCGGGTTCAGGAGGCCTGGTTCAGTCCTGGTTCAGAGGCTCTGGCTTAGTCTTGGTTCAGGGGCCCTGGTTCAGTGCTGGTTCAGGGGCCCTGGTTCAGTCCTGGTTCAGTTGCTTGTTCGGTCCTGGTCAGGAGACCTGGTTTAGACCTGGTTCAGGAGGCCTGGTTCAGTCCTGGTTCAGAGGCTCTGGCTGAGTCTTGGTTCAGGGGCCCTGGTTCAGTGCTGGTTCAGGGGCCCTGGTTCAGTGCTGGTTCAGGGGCCCTGGTTCAGTGCTGGTTCAGGGTTCCTGGTTCAGCCCTGGTTCAGGGTTCCTGGTTCAGTTGCTTGTCCAGTCCTGGTCAGGAGTCCTGGATCAGTTTTGGTTTAGGAGCCCTGGTTCAAGTTCTGGTTCAGGAGATCTGGCCCAGGGCTCTGGTTCAGCCCTGGTTTGGGCCCTGCTTCAGTGGTCCTGGCTGAGTCTTGTTTCAGTCCTGGTTCAGGAGGGTGCTGGAGTATCTCCATGGGTTCCCCATATAGCAGACCTTCAGCCTGGGTCTCTATTATCCCCAGGGCCCCGCAAAGGCAGAACACGTCCATCACGTTGCCCCATGTTGGATGGGACCTTTGAATGGGGCTTGTAGGGGGGCAGAATCAGGGCCCTCCCCACCCCAGAGGACTCACCCGCAGAGTCGCCGGTGGTGTGTGCCTGCAGGGGGAGTCCTCGTGGCGGCGCCTCAGAGCCCAGGGCCTCAGGAGCTGGGTTAGTGACTGTCTAGAGCAGAGCTGTGTACCACCCCTCACCCCTGTTTGTGACAGCATTGCCTAGGATTTGCACTTGTTTCTTTGTTTATTTTTGTTTTTACTTTACACTTGTTTCTTTGGAGCATTCATTTTCTCAGCACTCTAGGCAGTACTGTGCGGGTCTCAGGTCAGACTCAGCGGGTCTTTCAGAGCCTTGAAGGGCAGTTTGGGAACAGGTCCACAGCAGAGAGTGCTGTGGGAGCCTCTGTGAGTGTTGTGACCTGGTGACCTGCTTGGCGGAGCTGATGACATCCTTCAGGAGGGCCCTGGGGACGGATGGATGAAGAGACAGATGAGACGGCCTTTGGGACAGGTGGACCGTGGATGGGAGAGTCCTGAGGCTGGATGGATGTGTGGGTGTCCTGGGGACAGGTGGACAGGTGGAAGGGAGGCCCATGAAAACAGTTGCTGAGCCCTTTTCCAGAATTCCAGTTTCGGGGGCAGCGGTGGTGGTGGAATTTGTGTCTCTACCCCGTTCCAGGGTCTGCTGCTGGGAACCCCTGGGAGGACCCGTGCTCGGAGCAGTGGAGGCAGTCAGTCAGTGCAGGGGGTGGGGGTGCTCTGAGGAGGCACTTCGGACCCCGCAGCAGGGGCCCTGCCGTCTACACAGTCTTCACCTTGGCCCGGAAGCGGTGTCGCCACGGGAAGCGCGGCTGGAGGGGCCGGCGCGTGTGACTGCGGCGGGAGCTGGGCCCACGTGTGCGCGTGTGCATCACCTCCGGTCCGCATGGTTAGGACAGGACCGGGGGTGCCAGACCGCGTCGCATCGGCTCCCTGCGGGGAAGCTGCGGAGCAGGGGCTCTGGGCGCTCGGAGCCGCTGTACTCACACCACGGGCAGGCCTGCAGGGGGGCCACAGCGGAGGCGTCCGTGCTTTCGGAAATACGTCCGTGGTGTTCCCACGTGGGAACGTTTCTGTCCGAGTGACCCTGTGCCGTTTCTGGAGTCTGTGCTTTTCAGGATTAGGTGGAAGTTGAGCTGCCGGTGCCCCGAGACCAGCTGTCAGCACAGAGCCTGGGGGGGCCAGTGAGTGTGTCGGTCTGCGGCCACAGCACCACTGCTCACCCGACGGCCGCGTGCGCCACGTTTCTGGTTGTTGCAGTTGGGGGAGGGGCCCTGGCATCTGGGGTGGAGACCAGGGCTGCCCCCGCCACCCCCTGCCCCGCAGACAGTCGTTCACCCCGCCGTGCGCACAGCACCGAGGCCGAGGTCTGCTCGGGAGGCCCGCTGGCCGGTCCCTTCACGATGTCACCTCCTTGCCCCGGGCTGCAGTGTCCTGACAGCACAGAGCCAGCAGACCCTGTGGTGGGTCAGAGGTCAGACCCCGCTGTCATGGCTCCCTGTTTGCCTGCTCTTAACAGCGTGGTTAGGCTCGGGTGTCCAGGAAGGCGCTGTCCCACAGGAAGCCTGTCCACGCAAACGTGTTCCAGGGGTACGTTTGTGTGCTGAAGAACACTTCGTATCCCCACACGGGCTGTTGGTACGAACGTGTGTGTAATTAGACCGGGATGAAAGGAGGAGGTTTCGGGAGTGGCATGGATCAGTCTTCTGGGCAGAGTTTGCGTTTCAGGGGCCGGGTGCGACCGTTCTGGGTCCCCACCAGGGGAAGGCGGCAGGGTCCCCGTGGATGCTCCCCAACACCTGCCGGGGCCAGAGTGGTGGTTGTCTCGCATGGCGGGGGTCGGGGACAGCATTTGGGCCTGGGAACTGCTCCCGGGCTGTGCTGCGTGTCCTGCCAGCCTGACCACCCACCGTGCACCTCTTCATCCCCTGGAGCCACCTGCTTCCCGCTTCCCGACTGTCTGCGCTGCAGCCCTGGGGAGGTGATGCGGGGCCTTCCCTGCTCCTTGCCTCTTGCAGGTGCCCCATCAGTGGTCCTGGAAGAAGGAAGCACCTTTGCAAGGCCGTGCTGGAAGGGAGAGTGAGGACGCGTGGTGCACGGGTCCCTGAGGATCCCCGGGGCCCCAGGAGAAGGGACGCAGGGGGGCCCTGGAGGACGCTTGCTGGGGAGGATGGCAGAGCTCTGGGGGTGGCACCAGCACTCAGCTGGGCACCCGGGCGGGGGTCAGGGGCAACGGAACGGGGCTCCTCAGGATACAGAGGACAGGGGCTGAGGGGAGGGTCCGGGGGCTCACGAGGAGGTGGGTGCAGGGTCTCCATGAGGAGGTGGGGGGCAGCTGCTGGTCCTTGGACTTGCGGGGCTGCCTGTGGCAGACAGGGGTCCTCTCAGGCCTACAGCTGCAGGGCTCTGTTGGCGCCCTGGGTGGAGGTCCTGGACCTCCACCTCTATCTGCGTCTCCCTGGCTGTGACATGGGCTTCTCCAGCTGCCACAGAGCGGCTGGGAAGTGCCGTTCCCCATGTGTCATCTGCGTCTCCGCTGTGAAGCGGGGTGGCCTGGCGTCGGTAGCATCCTGTGCTGAAGGGTGCTGCAGGTCACCGGGCTGTGCAGAGGTGCGACAGACCGTCCAGGGCGGTGCTGTAGTGTCCCTCTGGCTGGCCGAGAGTGGATGGCTTAGTTTTGGAGATGCGGTGCCTTCCCATTTAGGGTTCCAAGGACGTTAATAGTTGTGCACAAACCCTCCCCCGCCTTAGCCACCCCCTGAGGCAGCCAGGGCGCGCAGCAACGTCCATGCAGTCCGAGGTCTCCTCTGCAACTGCAGGCAGACTTTTACCAGCTGCGTTCTCGTGTCCTTCATCCCATAAAGCTCACCGAGTTCAGGCGCGTGCTTCTGCACCTCGTCTCCTTGCTGAGCACTGCTCCCTGAGCGGGGGTGCCTCGTGTTGTGTCTGCTGGACCCTGGGCCTGTCCCGGGCTTTGAGCTCACGGGTACTCGTGCTGAGCACATTCGCCTGTGAGTCCTCGTGAGGACCGTGTCTCCACTCACCTTAGGGACAGGCCTAAGGAGGGATCGCTGGTTTTATGGCACCTGTGCATTTTGCTGTTTAAGAGCCTGTCAAATTGCCTTCCAAAGGGGCTGCGCGGTGGCTGTTCCTGCCCCATCCTGACCAGCCCTGGCTATCGCCAGGCCCCTGACCTGCCCCGCTCTGGAATGTGGGCCTCTGGGGGCACCTCTGCGGCTTTATCTGCATTTCCCTGGTGACGGTGATGTTGGGCTTTTTTGCTGAAGTGTCCATTCAGAGCCTCTACCATTTTCCGCACTGGGTTGTTGGTTTTCTCATTCAGTTGGTAAGTCCTGTGTGTATGCTGGATGCAACTCCTTTATCATGTACAGGATCTGCAAATTGTCTTCCTAGTGAATGACTTCTCTTATGTTCCATTTCTTCTACCTCTTTTATCAAGATATAATTGACACGCAGCACTTCATAAGTTTGTGTACAGCGTAATATTTAGACTCATGTAATCGTGAGATGCTGACCACGATAAGTATAGTTCGTTATCTCGTATAGATACAACATTAAAGATATATTAAAAAAAGATACCTTTTCTTTTGTTGTGCTGAGAACTCCTAGGAGTTACTCTTAACACCTCCCATATGTAGCAGTGCTAATTATTTTTACCGTGTTGTGCATTGCATCCCTAGTACACATGTATCCCCTAACTGGAAGTTTGTATCTTTTGACCTCCTCATTCAATTCCCTCCTCACACCCGCACTTCCTCTAGTAAGGAACCTGATCTCTTTTGCTATGAGTGTTTGTTTTGAAGTATGATTGACCTATAAAACTATGTTCTTGTTCTACAAGATAGTGATTTGGTATTTCTATACATTTCAATGAATCTAGTAATGATATGTCACCATACAAAGATGTTACATAGGGGCTTCCCTGGTGGCGCGGTGGTTGGGAGTCCGCCTGCCGATGCAGGGGACACGGATTCGTGCCCCGGTCCGGGAAGATCCCACATGCCACGGACCGGCTGGGCCCGTGAGCCATGGCCGCTGGGCCTGCGCATCCGGAGCCTGTGCTCTGCAACGGGAGAGGCCACAGCAGTGAGAGGCCCGCGTACCGCAAAAAAAAAAAGGAAAAAAAACAAAAAAGATGTTACATAATTACTGTTTCCCACACCGTACATTTATACCCCTGACTCATTTATTTTGCAACTGGAAGTCTGTATCTCAGTCTCCTTCACCTTCTCTTATATTCTTATTAGTGTTTTCTGAAGCAGAAAAGTTTTAAATTTTGACGAGGTCCAATTTATTACTTATTTGATGTTCCCAGAAGTATAGTCCATAATCTAAACAATCTTTGTCATACCCTGGGGCAGATAGGTGTTCTCCTGTGTCTTCTCTAGAACTTTTCCCAATTTCGCTTCTATGCTTGGACTTACGGTCTTGTTCAGGTTAATTTCTATGTGTGGTCTGAGGTAAGTTTCGAAGCGTGCTTTTTTGTACGTGATTACTCAATTGCTGCGGCGTCGCTTTCTGAAATGATTTCCCATTGAATTGTGCCGGCGCCTTTGCCGGAAGTCCCGTGTCCGCAGGTGTCTGGGTTGGTTCCTGGACCTTCTGTCCCGCGCCTGTGAGCACCTGTGTGCGTACTGCAGGTCGCCCGTGTTCTGGTGAGCTGAAACCAGCACCCTGCCCGCCCCGGTGCACGACTGTTGGGATGGCTTTTCTGGGTGCTTTTTGCTTCCGTAGACTTTTAGAATCATGGTGCCAAGTTCTACACAAAAAGGCCACGTGGTCTGCAGACCCTGTGGGGCAGTGGCCGCCCGGCAGTGCGGGTCACCCGCCATGGAGGCTCTCGTCCTTGTCCGCAGGGTTTCTGGCTGGGAGGGCGGGTCTTACGGTGCCTCCCCTAGACGAGTCGCTGGGGCGTTTGTTCCTTGTGGTGCTGCTGGGAGTGGAACTGTCTTCCCGTCACCTCCGCATGCCGACTTCCTACAGCCGTGCACTTGAGTCCCCACCCTGTGATGTCGCTGACCCGCTGATCAGTTCTGCGGTCAGTAGATGCTCGAGGACTCTGCACCGGGGTCATGCTGGCGTGAGGGACAGCTGTCCCGCGTCACCCCTCCCGGCCGGCGTGCCTGGGACTTTCCTTCCTGCCCGACACTTCAGCTGGGGTCTCGGGGCCTGGTCAGGGGTCAGCGCTGAGAGCGGAGGTGCTCGATTTGTCCCGGCTCAGCCAGAAAGCATCCCGTCTTCCTCAGGATGACATAGATACAGGTGTTTTCATAACGCCCTTCGCAGGTTGAGGAAGGTACCCTGTATGTTTAGTTGGTTGGGAACTGTTAACGTGAATGGGTGTTGAATCTTGTCCAATTCTTTATGATCACGTGATGTTTTCTCACTTGATCTGTGGGTGTTAACCAGCCTTGCTTCCTTGGATGAATCCACTGATCCCAGCTGATGATCTCGCACGTTGCTGGGCTCTGAGGGCTCCCATGTTGTGAGGTCAGTGTGTCTGTGGTCGGGGGACACCCGTCTCCCGTCTTCTGTGTGATGTCCTTGGCGGTGGTGTCAGGGGGATGCCGGCCTCCCAAGAGGAGCTGGCAGTGGTTACCCCTTGCTCTGTTTTCTGTAAGGGTGTTCAATATCGGTATCATTTCTTCCTAAAAATGCTCTGTAGGATCTAGGCAGGGGGTGAATCTGGTCTCCGTTCCCTTTTGTCTGGAAGCATACCTCCCTGGGTGTCGAGTCCCAGACCACAGCCCATTTGAACAAACGTCAGCTCCTTTCCGTCCTACAGACTACACGCTGTCGTCACAGAGCAGCGTAGAGATCAGCGTTGTCAGACAAGTCCAGAAACTTAAGAGCAGACTTCCAGAAAACTCCTTTGCCAGAGGGGAAGCACCATGAGCTGTCTGAGATCGCTCAGACCGCACGAGGAGGCTGGCACTAACTCGTCTCTAGCCGCCGCCGTCTGGGGGCCTCGTGTGCACGTGGCCTGGCCGCCTCTGGGCCTTTCAGGAGCCGGGGCAGGAGGTGGGCCAGTGCCGAGGTGACTCTGTAGCCGGGTTGCAGAGCTGATTGTCGGGATTCGTTATTTTATCTGCATCGACGCTAAATTGTGGACAGTACATCACGTCTTAGTTTTCCTGGCCAGCTTTTGGCTCCGAGCTCAGAGAATCATGGGATGAGCAACATGGGGAGGGGGTGCTGGTGGCAGGGATCAGCTGTTCTCTGCTGTCTCGGGGACTTCAGGCCTCCGCGGAGACCCGGGGCCTCAGGGGTGCCCGTGGCCTGCTGCCAGCCCCAGGGTCTGCACCGCCGGCGTTGGGCGCCGTCCATACCGGGCGTGGCTGAGAGGAGTTTTCACAGGTGTTTTGCCAGCGAGGGGCCGCCCCCAGCCCCCATGGCTCTTTCTGTTCCTCGTGACAGTGTCTCCAGCCTGGCTGGTGGCTCAGGTTCCGGAGCACCAGGGCCTGGGCTGAAGGAGGGGAAAGAGAGCCGGTGATGCTGTGTCTGCACGTGCTGAGCGCCCGCGTGGTTCTAGACGCTGCCTCGGTGGGTGTGCTGCTTTCAGAGCAGTGGCTGCGGGGGGCAGATGTTCCCCGTCTGTGGAGCGGCCCGGAGCCGCCAGTCCTGCACAGGGTCAGCTGCCTACCTGAGCCAGGCCCACTCCACCCCGTGGCCTGCGGCCTGTTTCCTCACCTGCTCCCTCTGTCCGGGGCTGTCCTGCAGGTGAGCCCTTGCTCTGGGGCAGAAACGTCACTGAAGGTTGCTGGGGGCCTCAGTCTCCCTCTCTCCTGAGCTACATTTGAGCGTTGGAGGAGCTATGGATTTTTCCCCAGTTTACCTAGAAGTGAAGAAATGAGTAAAATATTCCTTTTTTCTACTTGGATTAAATTTCTGGTTTGTAGCCAAATTGTAACCTACACATGAGGGGTCTTGGGGACTCTCTCGGCGTCGGTTTCATGCCCCCTCAGCACTGCAGTTGACGCACGTGTACCAGCATCGCTACAGAAACTTAAACAGAAAAGTTGAGAGCTGACTTGGAAAGGTAGAGTCTGTATGGTCGGGAGGCCCTGCGGGCAGGGCCTGCCCAGGTGTGTAGTTCCTGTGCTGCCCCACCTGCCCTTGTGCTCATCTCTCACGCTCAGTGCAGCAGCGCCGAGCTTTGCTGTGAAAACTCACCCCTGGGCTTAGCAGCCCCTGTGTTCTCGGCAGTCTGTGTTCCCCAGTCTGTGCCGGCACGGGACCTGCGGCCATCCCGTGGGCTGGTTGGCCAGGGCCAGGCACAGGGACAAGCCCAGGTCTGGGGCAGGACACATGCTCTGCCTTCCCCTGGGAGGAGCAGCATAGAAGGGGCCCCCAGTGGAGGACCTGGACAGTTTTTCAAGCTACAGGAGGAGCACCTCTTCCCTGGGGTTTGCAGGGGAGGGGGAACGAGAGTGAGCCTGCAGGTGTGGCTGTTCGTGGCAGAGACGTAGTGCGGAGTGACAGGGCTGCGCCTGGGTCCGGAAGTCTCCCTGAGCCACTGATGACCCGCTGCCGACACCGTGAAATCAGAAGTTTGTCCTGAACCTGGTCCCTGCCCGGGGTGTGGTATTGGGGGCCTTCCTGCGTGTTGTGTCCAGGTCTGGACAGGGCAGAACTTAGGCCCTGTGGCCCTACACCAGCTAGGCTGGTTCTGTGGCCACGTTGCGGGGCATACACTGCCCCGTCTGCGTGTCTGGAGAACCAGAGGGGTCGCCAGCCAACCTCTGAATCTTTGAGGATGTTCTGGGAATGGGAAGAAGGACAAAATAGGGTAAAGAGATGGGAAAGAGGCAGAGGGGAAGGACAGGAGAGAGGGCAGCCCCCTGAACAGGAGTTTGAAGAGGAATTTGGGGCGGGGTGTTGGTGCAAATGAAAGAGGAAGCGGGTCTGAGAGGCTGCAGCCCTGTGATCCCAGCTAGGGGACACGCCGGGAAGGGCAGATCCCAGCTAGGGTTAGGACAGAATACGGACACAGTAAGAAGTCAATGTTGGGGAGGGACG
The DNA here is from genome assembly GCF_949987515.2 of Delphinus delphis. NCBI lineage: Eukaryota > Metazoa > Chordata > Mammalia > Artiodactyla > Delphinidae > Delphinus > Delphinus delphis. Next base: position 126,321,390 of record NC_082704.1, read on the forward strand.
TGAACAGGCCGGGCCCAGGGGACTCCAGGGCAGGGACCCCGCGCTGCATGATGCTGTAATGGCAGGCTGGGCCCAGGGGGCTCCAGGGCAGCGACCCTGCGCTGTGTGATGCTGTAATGGTGGACACACGTCACTGTGCGTTTGTCCAGACCCACAGAATGTGCACCACCACGATGTGCCCTAGGGGGAACCGTGGACTTCTGTTCATAGCAGCATATCAGTATGGGGTCATCCTGTGTGCTCATCGCTGTAACAGATGCAGCACCCAGTGCGGGGTGTTTGTGACAGGGAACCTGGGCTCCGCAGGGGAAGCACACGGGAGCTCTGTACTTTCTGCCCAGCGTCTCTGTAAAACAAAAGCTACCCTCCCCCCAAAAAAAGTCCATTAGAAAGACAAGGAGGAGGGTGGATGGGTGAAGTGCCTTTCGACCCCGAGGTCATCTCACAACATCTTTGTCTGGGGCAGAGGGAAGGGGGCAGGGAAGGTCAGCTTTGGCCGGAGCAGGCGTTCCTGGGGTCCTGGGATTTCAGGGGTGGGACATGCAGGCCTGATCTAGACGGTATGTGGGGGAAAAGACCACCCAGAGGGGGGGCCTGGCTCTGCTGCTGGTTCATCCTCGTGTCAGGGGCTGAGTCGCGTGCTCTCATCGCTCACATGACACAACAGTATGCATCGTCTGTGTCGTATTCCACACCACTCACACCATCTATGTCATCTGCGTTCCACTACACCCTACACAGCCGTGTACGACAGGGCGAGAGCAGTAAGACCCTGAATTCCACCCCAACCCCGAGTTTAAACAAAGGCCGTCAGAGCATCCTCTGCCGGTTAAGTGTATCTTCTCAACTCCTGAAGGGCTGGTGGGTGCCCCCTTCGTTTGGGGCCGTTTTCCCGACGTACCAGCTCTTGGGCCGCACGTGGGCTGTTGGGCGGGCGCGGCCGGGATGCCGGCCGCGGGCTCTGTAGCAGGGTCCGCTTAGTCCTGGACAGGTTGCCTTTGTCCGGAGAGAAGGCCCACCCTCCCAGGAGCCGGCAGGCGGCGTCTCCAGGTCCGCTGCCCTTGCCGGCCTGCCTACAGGCTGAGCTGAGGGAGGCTCTCGGCGGGAGAGCAGCTCCGCGCGCAGCAGGCCAGCTCGGGGCGGGCGTCCAGCGCTCCGTCCAGCACCACGGAGCACAGCCCGGGCCACGGGAGGGGCCGCGCGTCCGCCACGCCTCCCCTGCCCCCGCCGCGTGCGCCCGCCCGGCCCCGACTGAGGAATGCGCGCGCCCGAGGCCCGGCCCCCAGAGCGCCGGCCAGCGACGCATGGAGCGCGCTGAGCCCGGCCGCCCGGACCACCCCGACCCCGCCGGCCCCGGCCAGCCGCAGCTCCAGTCCCGCGAACGCGCCCGGCCCGGGCCCCGGCGGCCCATGCGAGCCGACATGCGGCTCCGGGACCTGTCCCTGCGCCAGGACCCCGACCTGCGGCAGGAGCTGGCCTCGCTGGCCCGCGGCTGCGACTTCGTGCTGCCCTCCCGCTTCAAGAAGAGGCTCAAGGCCTTCCAGCAGGTGCGGCGGGCGGGTCCGCTGCGTCCGCGGGCCCCTCGCCCCTCTGGCGAGGTCGGGGTGGGGGGCTGCCTGGGCTCGGGGGGCTCCACCTGCGCCCATGCGCGGCTCCCCTGGAACAGCGCCCGTGCGCGCAGAGAGCAGGTGTGCCCGTGCAGTTTGTCAGGGAAAGCGCTGTGAAGGGAGCCGCCGGCATCTCTTTTCCTGGAGTTCTAGCAGCGGATACCCCGGGCGCGGCGCGGGGCAACGTCGTGGTGCGTCTTGCGCGAGGCGGGGAGGTGTCGACCTCGGGCACTAGGAGGCTTCGGGACTCGACCCTCCGCAGGTGCGCAGCGAGCCTCCCCGTGTCGTTGGAGCGTGTGGCGCCCTGGGTAATGACAGCGCAGCGCTGTTGGAAAGGAGAGCGCGGTTTGCCGCGAGCGCCTGTGTTGTTTTAAGGGCTTTATCGCAGGCACGTACCAGCCGGAGCGCCCTTCTCCGCGGCTTCAGTGACGACTCGGCTTGTAAACATCACGGTGCTTCTCCTCAGCGCGCACAGAAGCAAACCCCGTGTCTGCGCCTCGTGTGTGCTTTGTAAATTCGTGTAAGGGGACCATGGAGTTGAAAAGCCATGGCCACCTGGGACCTTCCGGCAAGTGGAGGTTCTGCTGCCTCACGGATATTCGGCACATTAATCACTTGTATTTTCGCCCAGGCGAGGAGTGAAAGGTCATCTCGTGGCCAAAAAAAAAATCACATCGAATCAAGCCAGGCTGTTTGGGGTGGGAAAAAAGACCTGCTTTTTGCTGGTAGTGTAACTGGATTTTTTTCCTGGGATCATGTCTCAACTTTTACAGGGCTTCTGGTACTTTTCTGTCTGACCTCTATCCTTCAACTTGTGAAATTCTGTCTGCAAGTGGCTGATGCATGTGTGTCTGTTGCTTGTGGAGAAGGAAAGTCTGTTTAGAATCTGAACGTGGAGACCTTAAAGTGGACTCAGCTAAGGGTGATCTTCTTCAGAGAGGAGGTCTGAGGTTTGCTGGTTACCGTTTGTGTGCGTGGCGCACACATGGTGCACACAGGCTGCGCCGGGGTGTTCCCTGGATTGGGGAGCCCTTCCCTCTCCCCCCATGGCGGCTGTGACTTGATCTTGGTTGGGGGGGGGTCCTGGCTCCACGCAGAACTGTTCATGAAAGCCTGGTTGTTCCAGGATGGCTGTTGGTCTTACAGAATCACTTTTTGGGATACGCGATTCACGGTTGCCTTTAAGAGGTAGAAGTTTCACCTTACAGCAGATGTGTTCCCATGACGTTTCCCACAAACGTCCGCACGCACTGCGTGGAGTGAGTGCTTCTTGGGGCGGGCATCGGGGGAGTGTCCGGGAGGAGAGTTTTCCTGGCTCCCTTCGCCCCTTGGTGTTTGAATGTGGACTCGGTGCAGAGCCGTGGGTGGTCGGCAGACCTCAGGGCATGGGGAGATGGGGGGAGGGTGGAAGGAGATGGTGGGGGGCGTGGGGAGATGATGGGGCGGAGGGCAGCTGGGGAAGGTGTGGGGAGGAGGGCATGTGGAGATGGGGGTGTGGCCGGAGAGGATGGCCTGAGGGAGGTGGGGTTGGCCTTGTGGGCAGACGGGGACTGTGGAGGGATGGGGGGGTGCTTCGTACATGCCGGCCCTGCTGCCAGCTTGGGGCGTCCGCGCTGGTTTCGGGGCCAAGGGAAGGTGTGCAGCGAGGCTGTGTCATGCGTGGGAGGCTGTCCTGCCCCTGCGGCCTGTGTCCGCCTGCCTGCCCTGCCTGTGGCGCCCGCGCCTTGCGCGCTCTGAGCAGCCCCAAGGCCCCCAGGTCATCCACTGCGACGTCCCTCAGACCTCGTCACAAGCCCTCAAGGGCCCTCTATGGCCGTGCTGCCCACCCTGTCCAAGCTGGGTCCTGACGCTCCGTCCCCCGGCGCTTGACTCTCGGGCTCTGCACACGCTCTCCTCCGCTGTCACCGTGCTCTGGTCCCGCTCACGCCCGTCCAGCTGCCCCGTGGGGTCCTTCAGGTGGATGCACGGGGCACCAAGAACCCAGCGCAGCCGCCCCCGGGGGACAGTGCTGGGTGTTGACCTGATCTCTCCTCCACACGGCGACAGCCTGGCCTGGGGACTCTGACCGTCTCAGACACCGCGCGGGGTCACGGCCCCACGCAGGGTGGGCCCTGAGTACCCCCTTGATCCATGCTCCCAGGACCCAGGGGTCGGACGTGGGCTCCCGGGTCCCTGAGCCCACGGATGTGACCCCTCACGCCGCCCCCCCGTCCCGTCCATGCCCCCAGCCCTGCCTTCCGGCCCTGTGGGGCCCCAGCGTCCTCTGGCCGGGGGTGCAGACCCAGCCGACGTCTCAGGACCCTGCCTCGTGGACGTGGAGCCCCGGCCTGTCCCCTCACGGCAGCCGCCCTGCTCAGCCCAGCTCCTCGTGGGTCTGAGACTTGGCTCTCCAGCCACCTTTTCTCCCCTGGAAACCTCCGTGGCTCATGTGGCCTCTCGACGCCGGTCCCTCTCCTGTGGTGGCTAGAGGACTTATGAACAAACCCACGCGCAGGGCCAGCCGTTCTCATCTTTGTTTTGGCGCCTCTGCTTTAAACTTTCACATTTGGACTCTTGCTGTCCGTCCAGCGGGCCCTTGGCAGGTCTAGCCGGGGAGCCTGCCGCCAGCCGGTGGGGAGGGGCCCTGGGGTCGGAGGAGAAGCAGCTCCGGCCTGCAGGGCCTCCCAGCCCAGCGGTGGACTCTGGTGGGCGCCATGCCCGCCTGTGTCCCTGCGCCGCCCGCCGGGCTTGGCCGCTGCCCCTGGGTCTCGGCTCGGATGGGGCCGGCCCGCTGGATGCTGCCCCCGGGCTGTGCCGCACTTGCCCTGCATCCTGCCCTGGCAGAGTCGGAGCCACGGTCGTTTCCGCCACCCCAGCTAGTGCGTCTGCCCGACGGGGCGCTGGCCGTGCGAGACTGCGTTTAGAGAAGGCTGGCCTGGGCGCTTGCTTGTGCGGGCCCACCTCCCGGGGCCCCTGCCGCTGCGCAGGGATGGCCGTGCTTTCCCATGAGGCCGAGTTTTCAGCCCGCCTGTGTTCTGGGGGCCCCGGGCGTCTCCGTGATGTCTGGAATCGTGATGAGTCAGGCAGCGCTGGTGTCCGTGCGGGCGACAGAAATAGCTCTTTGCGAGCAGGTGTCATCTTGACCGGTGCCCGGGTGACAGCCGGGAGGCGGGCGTCAGGCGTGTCGCTGGGAGGGAAGCTGCCCTGCTCTGGGAGCCGAGTGCCCCACCTGCTGTGTTGGCTTCTGAGAGGCTTCAGCCCTGCTTGAGAATCCTCCCTGTGTGTCTGTCTGTCTCACACACACACACACACACACACACAAACACACATACACACACACACGTATTTGTGCCACGTCCGCTTTCATTGTGGACGTCCAGCCTGGACGCAGGTAGCTCAGGAAACAGCCCCCGTGGTCCCCTCTGGCTCTGCTAAGGCCTGTTTGGGGCCTGGAGGTGGCCGGCTCCCAACAGCGCCCTGTGTGCTGGAAAAGAACGTGTGTCCCGCAGCTGTGCCGGCCGCGCTCTATTTATGTCCCAGAGATTACACTGTAAATCTCTCGTGTCCGTGCCCAGCTGTTTGTTTTTCCGTCATCCGGTGGTCCGTCAGGGGTGGCGGGGGAGCGGGCCTGGCCTGCCTCTGTGCCACGTCCCTGCATTTCCCCAGCACCTTGGCTTGGTGGGCGCCGAGGCTGTGCTGGGGCAGCGGTCAGCTCCGGGTCGCAGAGCTTCCCGTGATGCACGCCCAGTGTGGTGTCCTGACCATGTCTGTCACATCCAGAGTTTCTACCCTATCTGGGCATGAATCTGACGATGCCAGCCTTCTTTTTGTCACTGTTGGCTGCTATATCTTTTTCCACTTGTTAAAAGTTTTCCACTTCTGTGGAAAGTGTTCCACTTCCACGTGTTTCCTGTAAGTCAGTCTTACTTTCTTTTTTCCGTCTGATCTTTGTTTTTTAATTGGAACATTTCATCCATTTACATTTATAAGGACTATTAATCCATTCTGATTTACTTTCACGGTCTTATTTATGTTTCTTTTTATGCTCTCCTTTCCCTCTTTTTTACCTTTCCCTCGCCGGAGCACTTAATACTAGCTTACTGCTCATCTTACAAGGTCAGTGACTTCGTTTCTTTAGGTACAGAGTGAGTATCTTTACCCTCCAGCTCAAAACCTTCAAACCCTTCACTGCCGGCAGCCTCTCATTTCATGTTGTTGTCCTGAGAGAGTCTTTAAAGAGAGGTAAAGCAATATTCTCATTACCGATGTACGTGGAGGGCGTGTGCGTGGACTTACCCATGTAGGCACCATGTTCCTTGCCCTTCGTCCCATCCTGCAATTCAGACCTTCCATTTGGGAGCGCGTTGCTTCCTGCCTGAGCCCAGTTCTCCTGGGAGGGCCCTACGAGGTGACCGTGGGGCAGGCGCCACGGAGCTGGTGACGTGGGGAGAGCTCCCTGCTCTCAGGAGGCGAGGCTCCACTCCGCCGTGTCCTTGGCGGCTTCATTTCCCTTCGCTTCCCAGTGGCTGGTGAGGGCGGCGTCCCCATCCTGACAGCGGAGAAAATAGCGCGTGTTGTTGAGCGGCACCTTGTCTGTATGTGTCTGCGGCCGTGGCTTGGCAGGTGGGGTGCCTGCCCTGGGGCCAGCCGGCCCAGCTGCTTCGGCGGTGGGCGATGGTGGCACCCGGCGCTGAGTGCCGCCGCGCCGCGGAGGATGCCAGAGGCGTCAGTGCAAGCCAGCAGCCCTTTCCACAGGCGTGAGCCATGAGCTGCTACAGGTGACAGCCCAGGACATGGGGCCTGCGCTCCATCCTGCCCTCCAAACACAGGCGAGGAAAACTGAACCCGCCCAGAGGAGGGAAACCGGAGGAAACATTCCCCAGGTGAAGCCTGGGCGTCCCCAGGTGACGCGTGAACCCTCGAATCTCTCCGTCCTCGGGACCGGCGCTGGGTCTTGCTTCCCTTGCGGCTGTTCTTTGCCGCCGTAGGTGGGCATCACAGCCCAGAAGCTCTGCCCCGAAACCAAATCCCAGAGCCAGGACGTCCTAGGGCTGGGAGGAGGGGGTCAGCCTCTGTCCCTGGGCGCCGACAGGGCCGAGTCTGAATGGAACGTTAGGCGTCCCGCGGCCCCTCCCGGGGCAGGGGCTCCTCCGGGGCCTGTCCTCCCGCCTCCTGCCGTCTCCCCACCCCATCCCCGTGCTGTCGCTGCCCCAGCCCGTGGCCATGCCGGTCCTCAGGGCGGCCTGCTGCGCCTCTCCTTCCCCTCCGGGCGCCTCCCATCTCCCGCTCGCCTCTCAGGACTGAGCCAAGTCTGAACGCAGCCCCTCAGGATTGTGTTGGCCCCGTGGTGATCACAGAGCTCGTCGCCCAGTGTCCCCAGGCTGCCACACGGACCTGGTACAGCCGACTCATGACGGCTCCACCTCCTCTTGGTACGGTCACTGTCCCGTGCAAGGTCGCCAAGCACTGAACAGCTGCCTCCTCAGCTGGGGCCTCAGGAAACACAGGAGACGTGGGGCATCCGCGACGTGACAGAAGGGGACGCGGGACATCCCCTATGTGGCTGACGGGACAGGGGACGTCCCGAGGTGTGACCGAGGGGACGCGGGATGTCCCTGATGTGACCGAGGGGTCGCGGGACGTCCCGAGGTGTGACCCAGGGGACGCGGGAGGTCCCTTATGTGACTGAGGGGACGCGGGATGTCCCTGATGTGACCGAGGGGTCGCGGGAGGTCCCGAGGTGTGACTGAGGGGACACAGGAGGTCCCTGATGTGACCGAGGGGTCGTGGGACATCCCGAGGTGTGACCGAGGGGACGCGGGAGGTCCCTGATGTGACCGAGGGGTCGCGGGAAGTCCCGAGGTGTGACTGAGGGGGATGCCTGCTGTCTCCTGCTGTGTTGCGGGTGGAGAAGCGGCCTGAGTTGCAGGCTGTAGGAGTGACGTCCGCTCACAACGTTAGAATCAGTGCACAGCGTGACTCCTGAGGGCCGTGTGCTGTGTCTCGGCTGCAGGTTGGTGGCGGGGCCCCTGGTGCTTCTGGGCGTGGAGCTGTGCTGTGTGAGCCTGGTTGGGGCAGCTGGGACGGGGGCACCCCGCCGTGAGCACACCGCCACCGCGCCCCGTCCTTGGCTGTGCGGGCCTGGCTGCCCGGCCCAACCCCCTGGACGTAACCACCCCTGGAGGGGCGGTGCTACCTGTGAGCCCCTCTCCTGCGTTTGCCTTCCATCTGCTTTTCCACGCGTGTCTCTGGATGCCCAGGGGCCGTGGGCTCCGTGTGTCCCTAGTGCCCTGGGTGCGCTGAGTTTCCCAGACCTCGTTGGCGGGCGTACCCCTCGCCGTCCCCTCTCTGGAACACCTGGTCACTCCCCGTCCCCCGCCGGTCCCATGGCCTGAGGCCTTGGGTGCTCATCCCTCGCTCCAGCGCTTCCCACCAGGACCCTGGGCTCTTTCTGCTGCGTCACGGTGTGTCCTCGTGTCCCCAACCACAGGGAATCTGGGGTGTGTCCAGGAGGTGGGCCGTGGGCTGGACTGTGCGTCCCTGCCCCTGCCCATCAGGGATGCCGGATGCGTGAGTCTCCATGGGCATTGCAGGCCGCGACTCGGGGCAGCTGTTTCTGGCACCTAGGAGGCCTTCCCGGGTCAGCGCAGAGGCACACTGCACATCCTGCAGGGGGACAGTGCCCCACAGTCCAGGGACAGCAAGCCTCACCGCGTGCAGCCACCCTCCCGGCCTCCCCAGACCTGCCCAGTCCCAGCGCGCCCACTCCCAGCAGGTGCTTCCTGAGTGGTTCCACTGACTGGTCCCGTCTACTCAGGGGCATTGGCGAACGCAACCCTCCTTTGCATGCATGGTGCACGCTTCAGACCTGTGACTGCACCGAGCTCACGGGTCACCCCGTCGGCCACCGGGCAGACATCCTGACACTGCCGTTTGGAAGGCGCGGTGTGGCTCCAGGATGGCTTCCGGGCCCTCCCTGTGCCAGGATGCTGAGCCCTCGGGGCTGTGGTGCTTTCTGAGGGCCGTGCCCAGCCACGGCGCTGGCCTCACATCCCGTCCACAGGGAAGGGCGGTGTGGGGACAGGCGGTTCCAGGCGCGAGACGCAAACGAGGGGACAGACCGCCTGTGCCGACCTTGGCCTCCCGGGAGGGCAGGAGGGCAGGTTCTCTCAGCAGCCGTCCTTGTCCTGAGGGGTCACACCCGAGGCAGGATCGGGGAAGCAGGGCCGTGTGTGTGGCGCTCCGCCACGGGCCCGTCACCTCCCGTGTCTGCAGTCAGCCCGGTGATGGTCTGGGCGTTCTGTCCGCAGTCGGGTTCGCTGGGCTCGGGGCAGCCGCTCTGGTCCAGCCCGCCTCTGCTCAGTACGCACCGGCGGGAAGCAGGTGCTCACCGTGCTGGGTCCTCACTGCTCTCTCTCTCAGGTCCAGACGAGGAAGGAACAGCCCCTGCCGCCCGCTGCCAGCCTGAGCATCCCCACGTTCTACTTCCCCCGAGGCCGCCCGCAGGACGCGGTGAACGTAGACGCCATCATCGCCAAGATCGAGAGGACTTTCGCCCAGTTCCCGCACGAGAGGGCCACCATGGGGGACATGGGCAGAGTGGCCAAGGTGGGTGTATGCGCGTGGGGACGTGGCCCGCGGTCCCCCTGCGGTCGTGGCCTCACACTGCCTGACATTCCCTGGGGCCTGAGGTTCTCTGTTAGTCCAGCGGTTTGGACTTGGTGCTCCTACCACAGGAGCTGAGGCCCGACCCCCGGCCTCGGAATCGGGATCCCACAAGCCACACGGCACTGAAAAAAAAAAAAAGGCAAAGCAGGGCAATAAGAAAGAATAAAAACTAAAATAAAATTCGAAAAATAAAAATATTGTAAAATTAAAAATAAAACAACAACAACAAGGCAAAACAGAACCACGACAGCAGAAAAAAGAAAAAAGGGGCTGGAAGAGGCCTGAGGGGCGGGGCTTAGGCCCAGCACAGCGGGAGGGGCCCTGGAGGGCTGAGGGGTAGGCCCAGGACCCCGGCAGGCTCGCCAGGGCGGGGGAGACGCCGGCCACGCTCCCCTCTGACCCCCTGATCCCCCTCCCATGTGGGAACCCCTCCCCTCCCCGCCCCGAGGGTGCTGGTCCCATCCCACCTCCACTTTTCCTCCCCTCCTCCTTGCCCTCCACGTCCTGCCCAGTTGCTTGGGGATCCCTCCCTTCCCTTTAGATGTCTGAGGCCCCACCGGCACCTGGCCGGCGCCCCGTTGTGAGGAGACGCGAACTCCGCCTCTTCCTGTGCGCCGTCTGGACCCCTCCTCCTCCAGGGTGTTTACTGCCCCCTCTTTAACTCGTGTCTGTTAGAATGAAGCGGTCTGTTCCCTTGTCTGTCCCTTCAGGGGAATTCTCTTGGTCTGTTAACTGCGAGTGGTTTCTCTGCTTCTTGTACTTAACGTTTCTCTTACTCTGTGAGTTTAGGAGAAACAATTACGTGTTGTAGTCTTGGGAGGCTATTTTATGTGGGACTCTGCCCCTTAATATTTTGGGCACAAGGGCAGCTTTTAGTTTGCATGCTTGCCACCTCTTTCCTCAGCGTGTGCTTGCTGTTACCCCCGTAATAGGGGTGTGCAGGGGCCGGCAGCCGGTGCGCACTCCCGGGGCCCCTACCATCAGGGGCAGTGATTGGCGCTTGCTGACAGGTCTCTCCGCAGGGGCGGTGGCCCGCGCGCGCTCCCAAGGCCCTCGCCGGGCAGGGACAGTGATTAGCACCTGCTCGCCGGTCTCTTAGGCACAGTGGCAGCCGGCCTGCTCCCAGGATGGCAGGGGCAGTGATTGTTGCCTGCTCCCTCATCTCTCGCAGCAGCGGTGGCTCACGCCCACCCCGGGGCTCGTGTAGGCGGTGTGCTGTTGCCTGAGAGCTTGCGCGCTTGGGGAGAGAAGCTTCTTCAGTGGTCCCGCCGTTCCCCTTGCACATCCCCCAACAATCGTGCCTTGCCTCTCTGGGGGGACCCAGGCTTCTTCCACGTACACCCTCCATGGCCACACTCCAGCCCCTTCAGGATGTCTCCACGCAGCCAACCCCCGTCCTCTCCCCGGGTCTGACCTCTGAAGCCCAAGCTTCAGCACCCAGCCCCGCCCCCCCCCCCCCCCCCCCCCCCGCCCCAGTGGACGGGTGTCTCAGTCTGGGGAGCACAGGGCAGCAGTGACCACCGTATGTGCAGGTCACTGTCTGCGTTGCCTTTCTCAGACCTGTTGTTGTGCTCTCTCTGAGGCCCTGAAGCTCCCCCTTGGTCCACGCTGATCTCCCTGCCGGCGAGGGCACTCTCCAGGGTGCAGGAACCTTTCCTCTTCCACAGCTCCCTCCCTGGGGCCCAGGTCCTGTCCCCATTCCTTTCTCTCTCTCTCTTTTTCTCTTCTTTGTTTTGCCCTGCCTGGTTCCGTGGAGATTTTCTTGCCCTTTCTGAAGTCTGAGGTCTCCTGCCAGCGTGCAGTAGGCGTCCGGTGAGAGCTGTTCCGCACGCAGGTGGGTTGTTCTTGTATTTGTGGGAGGATGTGAGTTCCATGTCCTCCTCCTCCTCCGCCGTGATCGCTTTCCTCCACATTTTCCTCTTTGAGTTTTAATTTCCTTTAATGTTACTGCTTTATTAAGGGTTTTAATTTCTGGGGTCACTTTTGGTCATTTATGCTTTTTTCTAAAACAATCGTTGGCATGATTATACATGTATTATTCTAAAGCTTTTCCTTATCTTCTCGTATGATTCTTTTAAAATTTTTGTTTTCTTTTGGAGTATAGTTGATATACAATGTTGTGTTAGTTTCAGGTGTACAGCAAAGTGATTCACTTATACATATATCTATTTCTATTTCAGAATTTTTTTCCCACTTAGGTTATTACACGATATTGAGTAGAGTTCCCTGTGCTATACAGTAGGTCCTTGTTGATTATCTGTCTTGTATGTAGTAGGGTGTATATGTTAACTCCAGACCCCTAATTTATCCCTCCCCGTTGCCTTTCCCCTTTGGTAGCTGTAAGTTTGCTTTCTTTGTGAGTCTGTTTCTGTTTTGTTAATAAGTTCATTTGTATCAGTTTTTTAGATTCCACATATAAGTGATATCATATGGTATTTGTCTTTCTCTGTCTCACTTACTTCACTTAGTATGATCATTTCTAGGTCCATCCATGTTGCTGCAAATGGCATGATTTCATTCTTTTTGATGGCTGAGTCATATTCCATTGTACATATGTACCACATCTTTATCCGTTCACCTGTTGATGGACATTTAGGTTGCTTCCATGTCTTGGCTATTGTAAATAGTGCTGTAACGAACATTGGGGTGCGTTTATCTTTTCAAATTATGGTTTTCTTTGGATATATGCCCTGGAGTGGGTTAGCTGGATCACTTGGCAACTCTGTTTTTAGGTTTCTGAGGAACCTCCACACTCTTCTCCACAGTGGCTGCACCAGCTTACATTCCCACCGGCAGTGCAGGAGGGCTCCCTTTTCTCCACACCCTCCCCAGCATTTATTGCTTGTACATTTTTTAACAGTTGCCATTCTGACCAGTGTGAGGTGATACCTCATTGTAGTTTTGATTTACATTTCTCTGATAGTTAGCAGTGTTGAGCATCTTTTCGTGTGCTTTTTGGCCATTTGTATGTCTTCTATGGAGAAGTGTCTATTTAGATCTTCTGCCCAGTTTTCAGTTGGCTTGTTTTCTTTCATACTGAGCTGCATGAGCTGTTTGTATATTTTGGAGATAAATCCTTTGTCATTTGCTTCGTTTGCAAATGTTTTCTCCCACTCTGTGTGTTGTCTTTTTGTTTTGATGATTTCCTTTGCTATGCAAAAGCTTGTAAGTTTAATTAGGTCCCATTTGTTTATTTTTGTTTTTATTTTCATTACTCTGGGAGCTAGGTTCAAAAAGATACTGCTGTGATTTATGTCAGAGTGTCTGTCTTTGTTTTCCTGTAAGAGTTTTATAATATCCAGTCTTACATTTAGGTCTTTAATCCATTTTGAGGTTTTTTTGTGTATGGTATTACACAGTGTTCTAATTTCTTTCTTTTACATGTAGCTGTCCAACTTTCCCAGCACCACTTATTGAAGAGACTGTCTTTTCTCCTTTGTATATTCTTGCCTCCTTTGTCATAGGTTAATTGACCATAGGTGCATGGGTTTATCTCTGGGCTTTCTATCCTGTTCCATTGAATGTTTTTATGCCAGAACCATACTGTTATGATTACTGTAGCTTTGTAGTGTAGTCCAAAGCCAGGGAGCCTGATTACTCCAGCTCTGTTTTTCTTCTCAAGATTGCCTTGGTTATTTGGGGGTCTTTGTGTTGCCATATAAATTAAAAATTTTTTTCTTCTAGTTCTATGAAAAATGTCATTGGTAAATTGATAGGGTTTGCATTGAATCTGTAGATTGCCTTGGGTAGTATATTCATTTTGGCAGTATTGATTCTTTCAATCCAAGAACATCAAGTCTGCACATTTGACCCTTTGTCTTCGTAGGGTTATTTATCTCAGATTCCTTTTGACTAGTCATGCTAGAGGTTAACTTGTATTTTTTCAGATAAGAATCTATCAACTTCATTGAGTACTTTAATTTTTTGTTCATCTCCTTCATGAACCTCTGCTTTCATTTTTGTTACTTTCTTACATTTTTTCTGTTGTCACTTTTTTCCAGCTTCTTGAATTGAACAATTATTTTTCAGTCAGCTTTATTGAGATATAATGGACACAGAGTAACACTCCCCAGTTCTAAGTATACAGTTTGACAGAATTTGATAAAAGTTCACCCCTGTGGATCCACATCACTGGCAAGGTAGGGAACGCTAATCCCCCAGGGACGTCCCTTGGCCTCCTTGATCAGTGGGTGGGGCCAGAGGGCGTGGCTTGGGCATCTGCCCACCCCCGTGGTGGTGCCGTGTACAGGGATCATGGGTGCAGGACCCTGCTTTGCTCCTGGCACCGCAGAAGTGACAGTTAGGTTCTGACTTTTTTGTGTCTTGTTCATAATTTGCCCAACTGCACGTGTGTGCAGTTATTTTTAGTCCCTTGTAGTTTCTTTGTATCTGTTGCTGGAGGAGATGTTTGTCCACGTGCAAGCCCTGCAGCAAAGCGTCCCAGGTCCTGGCCTACCTCACCGTCACTCCCTGGCCCTATGGTGCTGTTGTTTTGCCTTTTCTAGAATTTCACGTGAATGGGATCATGTGGTGGGTTGTCTTGGGTTTTTCTGGCTCTTTCACCCAGCCTAATCGTCAATGTTCGTCCTTAGCATTTACTGCTAAGTAGCATTCTGTGCACACACGTCCCTCGGTGTATCTGTTTACTGGTGGATGAAAGGTTGTTCCCAGTTTTGTCTCATGAATAAAACTGTTGTCTGTACACGGGATTTGTGCGACACCTTTGCAAGTTCTCTGAGGTGGGAAATGCTGCAGAGTTGAATTGCTTGGTCATCTGGTGACTATATCTTTAATTTTATAAGAAGCTGTAAAACCGTCTTCCAGCGTGACTGTCCGCTATGTGTGTCCAGCCAGCAGTGTGTGAGACGCCAGTTGCTCCGTAAGCTGCCAGCACTTGGTGTTGATGCTTCTTAGCTGTAGCCGAGCTGGTGCCTGTGCAGAGGTCGCTTACTGTGGCTTCGTGTCTCATTTCCCTAATGATGATGTTCAATCCCTGGTTATGTATTTGTTTCTCATCAGCATCTTTTTCTTTTTTTGGCAGCTCTCTTGAGGTATAACTGATGTGAGGTAAACAGTAGATGTTTACTGTGTACCATTTAGTGAGCTTTGATGTGTGTGAATCCCCGTGAAACTATGCAGACAGTCGAGATGAGAAGCATTTCCAGCGTCCCCCAAATTGGCTTCTTTCCAGTCCATCCTGGCCCAGCCCCAGGCCCCCACTGGTCTACTTTCTGTCACTGTGGATTAGAGTTTCCTAGAACTTCAAGTAAATAGAATCACAGAGTAGGTACTTATTTTTTTTAATTGTGGTAAAATTCACATGAAAGTCTGTCAGCACGTTAGCCATTCTAAAATCTAAAATTTAGGGGCCCTTATTACATACACAGTGTTGCACGACCCTTACCGCTGTCTAGTTACAGAGCACTCTCATCACCCCAAAAGACGCTCTGGGCCCCTTGGCATCACTGCGTTCCCCCTCCCCCAGCCCCTGACACGGCTCCTCTGCTTCTTGTCTCTGTGGATTTGCCTGTTCTAAAGCTTTCATGTTAATGGAACCAATACACGAATTGTCCTGTGTCTGGCTTCTTTCCTTTACTTGGCGTCATGTCCTCAAGGTCCATCCACGTGGTAGCCCGTGTCAGAGCTTCACTCCTTCTCATGGCTGGGTCATATTCCATTAGGTGCTTGGACCCCGTTCTGCTTATTCACTCACCCATAGATGGGCGTTTGGGTGGTTTCCACCTTTTGGCTGTTGTGAGCAGTGCTGCTGTGAACATTTGACCATGAGTGTTTGCGTGAGGCCCCGTTTTCAGTTCTTTTGGCTGGGGGGCGGCGGTGGTGTGTACGCATACCTAGGAGTGGAATTGCTGGGTCATGTGGTAATTCTGTGTTTGACTGACGGAGGGGCCACCCAGCTGACTTCCGCGGCAGCTGCGCCATCTTGCGTCCCCGCCCGCACGTGTGGGTTCCCGTCTCTCCACACCTCTGCACGCTTGCTTTTCTCTCTCTTTCACTGTAGCCATTTGTCTTGGTTCAGGCTGATGTGCCAAATCCTGCAGACTGGGTGGCTTATAAACAACAGAAGTTTGCTTCTCCTAGTTCTGGAGGCTGGATGTCCCAGATCAAGGTGTCAGCAGGGCTGGTTCTGGCGCGGGCTGTCCTCTGGGGTACAGAAGTTTCTTGCTGTGTCCTCACCCGGAAGAAGCGGTGAGGGAGCTCTCTGGAGTCCCTTTTCTAAGGACACTAATCCCGTTCATAGGGCACCACCTTCATGACCTCATCACCTCCCAAAGGCTCCACCTCCTAATACCATCACCTCGGGCGGGGGCGGGGGGGGGGCACAAACATTCAGACCACAGCTCTATCCTATTGGGTATATGGACATAACTTGTTTTCATTTGCACATTTCTAATGACGGACAGTACTGAGTGAGCATCTTTTGAATGTGCCCATTTGTCATTGTATGCCTTCTTCGATGACACGCCTGTTCAGATCATTTGCCCGTTTAGAAATCTGGTGTTTTCTTACTAGTGAGTCATGTGTGCTTTGCATGCATTCTGGGTCCCAGTCCTTTGTCAGAGGTACGTGCAGCAGACGCTGTCTCCCCGCGCTCGCTCGTCTTTCTGCTCTCGTAACAGTCTTTGGAATTGCAAACGTTTTTCATTTTGATTGTGTCCAGCTTTCAGATTTTTCCCCTACTTGGTTTTTGCATTTGTATCCTTGATGAGAAGTGCTGGAAAATCCAAGCCAGTAGGATTTTTCTCCTGTGTTTTCTTCTAAAGGCCGATTCGGGTAACTCTTCCCTTCAGGTCTGTGCTCCACTCTGAGGTGGGCACTGGCACATGTGGGGTAGGAGGGAAGGTGCGTCTCTGCACACGGTGTCCAGTGGCCCCAGACCCACTCGTTGGGCACCTCGTCCTCCCGCTGACTTGCCTCGGCACCTTCTTCCGACGGGAATTGCCGTACGTGAGTCTGTCGCTGGACGCTCTTGGGTGTCGGTGACGGGTTGTCTGTCACAGCGGGACAGCACGGCCCCGCTGCTGTAGCTTCACTGCTGTGTTCGTTTCAGGCAGTGCCGATTTTCCTGCTTCTCTCTGCTTCTCAAGTGCTGAGACTGTTCTGGTGTCTCTGCATTCCCACATGAACTTCAGAATCACCTTCCGCACGTCTGCGCAAGAAGCCTGCTGGGATTCGGCTTGTGATCGTCTGAGTGCGCAGGTGGACTTGGGGACAGTCCACGCCTTTCCAACATCGAGTCTGCTGGGTTATGACCCCGGCATTTCTCAGACTTCAAGTCATCGTTAATTTCTCTCAGTACCGTTTTGTCATGTTCATCTTTCATCAAACGTATGAATACTTGGGCATAACCCAGTGTTTCCTATCTTTGATGATACCGTCAGTAGCGTTATTTTACTGCAGTTTACGGCTGTTCCTTGAAGTGTACAGAAGTACTGTTGATTTTTGTGTGTTGACTTTGGACGAAACATACTCATCAGATCACTTTTTCAGGTTCCTTAGGCGTTTCTAATAGACGATCACGTCCTCCAGAGATAAAGAGGGTGTCCCCGTTTCCTCTGTAATCTGCGTGTCTTGTATCCTCTTTCCTGCCCTGTTCACTGTGCTGGCCAGGCCTCCCTGAGGACGTTGTGTCAGGGTGTGGGAGCGGCACAGCCCTCCTCCCCGGCCTTAGGGCGCGTCGCTCCCCGCAGACGCAGTGTGGGGGCTGCAGCTGCTCCTGTGTCCTTTACCAGGTTGAGGAACCTAGTTTGCTGAGAGCCCTTGTACTGTGTGAAATCTCGAAGGCGTGTTGAAATTTGCCCAGTGCTTTTCTGCACGTACTGAGGGCTCCTGTGGTTTTTCTTCTTCCCTCGAGCCGTCTTGCGTCTTTGGATGAATCCCATTTCATCATAAATCCTGTCTCTTCCTGCTTACGTGCTTTTGGATCCTGATTGCTTGTGTTTTGTTAGGGTTTAAATCCAGGCTCCGGAAAGACGCCCATCTAGAGATGCCTTGTCTAGTGAGTTCTCTGGTTCGGTAGCAGGGTGGCCTGGCCTCACAGAATTGGTTGGGCTATTGCCCTCTTTTCCGGAGCCACGTGTTTAGAACTGGGCTGGTGTTCTACGTTAAACGTTGGCAGAATTCACGGTGAAGCATTGGGGTTGGACATTCTCTCCCTGGGAAGGTTGTGGACATTGCGTTTGATGGGGTAGTTCCCATCTTTCAAGTGTGTGCCCAGCTCCCGTGACTTGGTGAATTTATTGACACACGTTGTTGATAAGATTCCACACGTTTAGGGTCTGTACTGACTGACGTCCCTCTGCCACTTCTGATGTTGGCATTTGTGTCTTCTGTCCTTGTCCTCAGTCAGCTTGGCCAGAAGTTTTTTTATTTTCCTGGTCTTTTCTGAGAACTAGCTTTTAGTTTTGCTCACTTTTTTGTAATGATTTCCTATCGCATGGATTTCCCGTCTTTATTGTTTCCTCTCTCCTGCTCCCTTTAGGGCTAACTGTGCTCCTTGCAGTTTCTTAACGAGGCAGCTTTGTGCACTCAGCCTTTCTGCTTTGCTCGCGGAAGCACTTAATGCTGTGAACTTCCTTCCGGGCGCTGCTTGACCGGCATCCCAAACATTGTTGATGTGTTGGTTTTTGGGTTTTTTTGTGGTTTTTTTTTTTCCCTTCTCATTCAGTGCAAACTACATTTGTGTTTGTCTTGTAACTTCTCCTTTGGCTGATGTGTTATTTAGAATTTCGTTGTTTTGATTTTCAGCTCCCGCACCTTGTTTAGACATGTTTTGGTTACTGATTTCCAGTTTAGTTCTGTCGTGGGCAGGGGTGCTCTGTCTGGTCTCAGTGCTTCCAGATGTACTGAGACTTGTTTTCTGGGCTGAGGGTGGTCGTCTTGGTAAACGCGCACTTGAAGGCCGTCCAGCCCTTGAGTGTCAGCTTGCTCCCTGGGTTCCGAGCGTGTCCAGGTCCCGGCGTTCCGGCAGCTTCTGCCTGTTCCGTGGGTGAGGGTGCGGCTCCCGATGCTGAGTGACTGCGGGGTTTCCCTGGGGAGCTGTGGGCCGGGGGCCATGGCCTTTGTGCCTCTGTGGGCGGCTGTGTCGTGTGAGGACCTCCTGTCCCCAGATCAGCTCCGCCCTCACATCCCTTCTTCTCTCTCGTCATCGCGACACGGCCCTTGTTCTTGCCGGAGACATGCTTCTCGGGAGCCTGCGCGCCCGAGATCAGTGGACCCGCTTCTCTGAACACAGAAAGGGGCAAACGGCTGATCCGTGAAAAGGACAGTCTCTGCTTCCTTTCCCGGCGCACGGAGGCCTCTTTCGGCACACGTGTGGGCTTTGATCTGGGCATCCTGCAGTTCATCCAGTTCTGAGCCCTTCTGCCTGGAGTCAGCACGGGGGGGCGGGGGGTGCTGAACCCACAGGGCCGCCCTCATTTCACACGCCAGGCCCGAGTCCGAGGCTGTCACCTGTGTGTCCGTCTGACCAACTCTGGATTCTGGGGGTTCCCACGACCCCCTCTCGAGTTCTGCAGTTTGCTCAGCAGCCCACGGGACTCAGGGAAACACCAGTTCATTATAAAGTGTTCCTTATGAAGGGTATGATGAGGGGTACAGGTGAGCAGCCTGGTGAAGAGGCATCAGGGTGAGGCGTCGGGGGCTCCCTAGTGCAGCAGTCTGTCCCCATGGAGTTGGGGTGCATCTCTGTCCTGGTACGGCGGATTTGTTCCCTAACTTGGAAGGCCCCTGAACCTGCTCCCTTAGGGGATGTTTCAGAGGTTTCATCCCATGGGCATGATCGAGGCTTCCCTCCACCTCTGCCCTCGCCCTCTGCAGAGAATGCTGGGGGGCTGAAAGTTCTAGCTCAGTAACCATGGCGTGGGCTCTTTAAGGACAGCCCCATCCACGACCAAACAGGCTCCCGTCCCCCCAGGAGATTCCAAGGGACTTGGGGGCTCCGTGTCAGGAGCCGGGGGCAGAGGCCAAATATCAGAGCAGAAGACGCTCCTGGCACCAGGTGTTCGTGGTGGGAGCACAGCTGCTCTGGGGCTCCCTCCCTTAGGGGATCCCACGGGGCGCCTGACCGGGAACCGGGCAAAGGCCAGCGCGCACCTGCGCACGGCCTGCACACAGAGTCCTGCACGGGGGACGTCAGATGCCCTGTGCCCCGTGAGCACAGCCAGACCCCAGGCCCCGGCCAGATGCTGCCGTGCTCGGGACAGGCTGTGTGGACGGACGGGGAGCTCTGTGTGTGCGCGGGCGTCGGGGGGTGCCGTAAGGGGCGTGAGGGCGGGGATCGGGGTCACCGCAGGGCTGCTCCTGACGGGGTGACGCGGGCCTCGGCGTGTGCCCGGGTCTCCCGTCACGTACACTAGATAGACGTTACAGACCTGTAAAACCTGACCCTGTCGTGTGTTTTTCCCTTCAGGGTGGCATTTTACCATACTTTTAAACGCGTTTCTTCGTACCTCTGGATTTCAGAGTTGGTGCTTCCCGTTCCCTTAGAATGTTTGCAGACGGTCCTGAGAGGTGGCGGACGGAGGTCACAGTGAAAGCGTTAGGATGGGCTCTCCAGCTGCCTGGGGGGTGGGTGGGCTTGCAAGTGCAGGCACCGCTCGTTCTGGGGACGTGAATGCAGGCGTCACCCCACGGGCAAGGGCACAGCTCCTGCTGTGCGGTGGACGGACGCACGGCCGTGGGACAGGACGGTGCCATCGCCCGAGTCCGCCCAGCGAGCTCTCACGTGCCCGCACGAGCACCCCAGGCAAGGTGCCCGAGGCCCCTGGCTCCCCTGTCCCTGCCGCCTGCGCCCTCCCACCCCGGGGAGCGGCCAGTGTCCTCCACGCCCTGACTCACACAGGCCCCTCGGGGCCCTGGCGCCAGCATCCCTGGCAGGAGGCCTCTGCTGCCCGTCGCCCAGGACGCACGCCCGCCTGCGTGGAGTAGAGGCCTTTCAGCCCGCACTGTGCCTGAGCCTCGCCCCGTGGTCCCCGCCCCGGCGTGTGCGAGAAGCCACAGAGCGTCCAGACGCACGGCTCCCGCGCAGCTGGGCAGCTCCCTCCTGGGGCGCCAAGGATAAGGCGCCGGCACGTTCTGGGCCTGGCGCGATGGGCAGGAGTGGACTCCGGTGGTGTCCCCCAGGGCGGCCCCTGGCCACGGGCATGCGTGGCCAGTGCTCGGGTCAGGGGGCGCGTCCTGCCAAACCATCTGCCGGC
Organism: Delphinus delphis; assembly: GCF_949987515.2. Lineage (NCBI taxonomy): Eukaryota > Metazoa > Chordata > Mammalia > Artiodactyla > Delphinidae > Delphinus > Delphinus delphis. Next base: position 126,341,860 of record NC_082704.1, read on the forward strand.
AGCCCCCCGACCCGCGGGCGATGCCCATGAGCCGGGTCCTGTGAGCCCCATCGCCCATGTGGGCTTCTGTGGGGATCCGGTTTGCGCCTTTCCTCTGCCTCTCCCTCCGGAGTCCTGGCCGTGTTCACACCCTTTTCCCTGCAGGGCCTGTCGCTCTCTTGGGCCCTTTGCCTTTTTTCCTGTACCTCTGCCTTCGTTTACAGTCTGGGTGTGGCCCCTTTGTCAGGATAACGCCCTGCGAACGTTTTCCTGGTCTGCGGCTTGTTTCTGTGCCCTCAGCGACGTCTGCCCCGGAGTTCTGGTGGGGAAGCGGTTCAGTTTACCCACCTTCTCTTTCAGAGTTTTGGTGATTGAGTCACGTTTAGGGAACCTTTGCTTCTCCAGCACCCGGACGATCCCCTGCATTTCCTTCTGGAGTTTCACCGTCCACGCTTGGGGCCGGGCTCCCTCCCTCATGGTTTTGTAGAGTTGCTCCTCTGACCAGCTGGGCTCTCAGTAGAGACGATTGTTCCCTCGGAGCTGCCGCCAGCTTTGTCTGTGCTGAGTTGGTGGGTGGACGTGGGCGTCTGACCCTAAACTGGTCCCTTCCTCTTTGCCCTGATGCACAGCCTCACTGCTGTGACTGCAAGGAAGGCTTGACAGTCGTGTGCGTTTGCCCGTGAGCTTTGAATGAGCTGGTTGATTTCTGCAAAACACACCTTGCTGGGTGTGCATTGGCTTTGCGTTGAATCTGTGGGTCGTCTGGGGAAGAGTTGACATTTTAACACATTATTGTCCGGGGGATTTTTGCAGAAACTAACGCCTGTGACTGTAATGTCTCCAGTCAAAAATGTGTCAACAGCATTAAGTGTCCAGTCCAGGAATCTGTATGGTCTGTCCCTCCATTTGGGGGGTCTTTGATTTCTCCCAGCCACGCTTTCTCTTTCCCTTTGTAGAGATCTCGCACTTTCAGTTACGTTTACCTGTAGGTTCATGTTTTTTATGCTGTTCATAGACGGCACTGTTACATTTTTTATTTTCTAATTGCTTGTTGCCAGTGTGTGGAAATATAATTGATTTTTGTACATTGTCCTGGGATCCCGCAGCTTTGCTGGTTTTCTGTTACAAGTAAGTCCCCTACGTACACACCAAGTTGCGAACTTTTAGAGATGCGAACGTGCTTACTGTCAGCGTCAGGCACGAGTGAGAGTGACGTTGCAGCTCGCCCTCCGCCTCGTACTAGCCTCGTACTACTGACGACCTTTCAGCTCTACTGTCTCCCCCCTCCTCTCCCTCCTCCAGGCAGTACCTCTTCTTGCCTGTTCCCTCAATGCCAGCCCCTGTGTGCCAGCTGTTGTACTGGACTGCTGTGCTTTTCAAGGGACTGTGAAAATGTTTTCTTCATCTTTTGTGTTTATTTTTTATGTATCATTTGCATGGGAAGTATTAGAAACCTGTTATAGTACAGTACTATGCAGCCGATTGTGTTAGTTGGATACCTAGGCTGACTTTGTTGGACTTACCGACAAACTGGACTTCGGAACGTGCTCTCGGAATGGAACTCGTTCGTGTGTAGGGGACTTAGTGTTATTCTGGTATTTCGTAACGCTTTCGGAATTCTCCCTACCGTCGCGTATTTTTGCATTACCAGAGTTTCCCCTTTGTCTCTGCCGGGAGCGTCCCCTCCTCCATCTCTGCTGGTGGAGCCTGTCCCATTCCAGCTCAGGGCAGAGCCGGCCTGCGTGCGTCCCCACGTGCAGATGTGAGCCGTGGGCTCCTGTGTACGCCCCTGATTACAGTGCTGTGTTCCCTCCTCTTCTTAAGTTTCCTGGCCTGTTGTTTGTTTCTCTGTGATTTTTCTTTTTTTTTCACTGCTGGATTCAATTTGCCCGCCTGGCTTTGTGTGGGATGTTGGCATCTCTGTTCCTGGGAGCTGAGGGCGCCTGATCTCCCTTTACAGGTGTCAGGGTCCAGGACGTGCAGCCTCGTAACAGGAGTTGGGAGACGTCCCTTGTTTCCATTCTCTGGAAGAGTGTGGGTACCATCCACGTGATTTCTTCCCTAAAGCTGGGCCCAGGATTTTCTCAGTGGGAAGGTTTTAAGCCACGGGTTCGGCCTCTTGAAATGTAGAACTGTCTGGATGTCCGTTGTCAGTTCTGGTTAGACACGTTCGTTAGTCAAGGAGTCCGCCCTGCAGTCGTCACGTTTCCTGGCCTCCGGTTGTTGGGAGTGTCCACTGCCTGTCTGTCAAGCGTTGGTGGGCTCTGCAGTGACCGCTGATGTGCGGAGCACGCGTTTCCTTTTTCTGCTTCTCCAGGAGTGTTGCTGAGGGGTGATTACTTGCTTAAAAGCTTTCCGAAGAGCTGACTCGGCCTTGTTGACTTTCTCTGTCGCGTATCTGCTCTCTTTTTCTCTTCTCTCAGCCTTTGTTGTTTCCGCCCTTCTTCCTCTGTGTTTTCGGGAGGGAAGCTCAGAGCGTGGGTTTTCCGCCTGCTTCCCGGTCAGCACCTGCGCTGACAGCTGTGGACGCCAGCCCTGCGGTCGCCTCGACCCCTGACATGTGCCCGGGTCACAGCCTCGTCCTTGTCGCACCCCGAGTGTCTCCTGACATTCTCTGTCGTTTACGCCGTCCCGACGCGTCATCGGAGGTGCTGCACATCCAGGGCTGGGGACGTGCTCGTCGCCTCTGTACAGCTGCCGACGTGACACCTCCAGTTGGGGCGGGTGGTCTGTGCCCCAGGCTCGGGAGCGCCATTTCCGTCAGCGTCTCCGGAGTGTCGGCTGGGAGAGGCTGCCCCTTTCCCTGGAGGCCCCTGGGGCTGGCGCAGGCACTGGGCTGCGCTGTCGGGCTGTGTGCACGCGGTGCGCTCCCGGCCGCCTCGGGGGCTCGGGCAGCCGGGGGCCCAGGGCGCGCTAACCCTGTGTCGTCCTCCACCCTTCCCCCCACAGGCCTGCGGCTGCCCACTCTACTGGAAGGGGCCGCTCTTCTGCGGCGCCGGTGGAGAGCGCACGGGCTCCGTCTCCGTGCACAAGTTCGTCGCCATGTGGAGAAAGTGAGTCCCGGGGCGGGAGTGGTGGTCCGGCCTTGCCTCTGCCTCCACTGGCCGGCGCTCCTGCGGCCAGGACAGTAAGGGACTGAGACGGATGTCCGGGGGTGCCCGGCACGTCCGTCGTGTCCCTTGCGGGGCCCCATCCGCCTGTGCCCGTCCTCACGGAGCACCCGACCCCGGAGTCTGGGGAGGGGTCTGTGGCCGCGCGTGGGGTGCAGCTGGGGTGCCCTCTGTCGCCCAGGATGCTCCAGAGCTGTCACGATGACGCGGCCAAGTTCGTCCACCTGCTCGTGAGCCCCGGCGGCAGCTCCCTGGCGCAGGAGGACTTCATCCCCTTCTTGCAGGTGCGTCGCCCCCTCCTCGCAGGCGCGCCCGTGTCTACACCCCGGAGGCGGGCGGGCTCCCCGAAGCTGGCTCCACGCAGCCCTCCAAACCCGCGTGAGAGACAGGGCGGTGCGGACAGCTCCACACCTGAGCCTGCGGAGCGTGGAGCCGGACAGGGGTTAGCACCCTCGGGGCCGGGCCGCCCATGAGAAGCCGGTCGCGGTTTGCAGAATGCTCGTTTCCAAACGCCGTTCCCGTTCATGTAAACACGGTTTTATTTAGCACTCTATGTTCCATCTCGTAGCGGGGAATCGAAGGTGGTCCCCGGTTACCCGCGTGTTCCCCGTGAACACGGAGGAACCGAAGTTACCAAAACCATTTGAATAGAAGTGACTTAAAGGGCTCCTGGGACTGCAGTGCTCTGTTAAGTGAGGACATCGCAAATTTTCTTTCTCAGAATCTGGGATGGACTTCCACGGTGGTCGTTTATACATTTACACGTGTCAGATTATTACCCTCGGCCGCGAGAGGTGGTCTGCTTCCTTAGCTCGTGGCCCAGATGATTCTGTGTGATCCTTTAATTTGATGTGATTTCTTGTAACCGTGTGTTTGGGGTGATGCTGCGTGAGCGGCTCTGTGGCTGGATGTGTGAACCTGGATGTTGCTGGTGGACACGTGCGTTCTTATCCCTGGGCCTGGCGGCACATCCCAGGGCCGTGTCCCATCCCCTGTGTGCAGGACGTGGTGAACACCCACCCGGGCTTGGCATTCCTGAAGGAAGCATCAGAGTTCCACTCCCGCTACATCACCACGGTGAGTACGAGCACGTCCGCTGCCCCTGTGGCTTCCGTGGGCGCCTGAGGCCCGGGCTCCAGGCCCGCCGTGAGGGAACGGACACCCAGCCCCGGACCTGTGGCCCTTCACGGCCCGCTTTCTCACCAGGAGGCGGGCGTGGGGCTCGGGCACGGGGAGGGCTGTGTGTCCCACCTGGGTCCCCAGCTGGGCGCGCTCAGCGAGAGCCTGGGTGGTCCTGGCCGCGTGCCCCGGGGTCGGACAGGGCGGGGCAGGCGAGGGGACGTCCAGAGACCCAGCGGTCTCCCTCTCTGGGCAGGAGGGGCCTCAGAGGACACCTGGGCCCCTCCTCCTGAGGGCCGGGTCTCCTCGGGTCCAGGCGAGCCCGCCCAGCGAGTTGGAGCACGGTGCTCTGAGCGCTGCAGGTGGGATGCCAGCCTGGCCTGGGGACACGAGGACCCCATGGCTCATCCCCCGCCCCCGCCCTGGTCAGAGGTCACCCGGGGAGGACGGCCCTCCAGCTCTAGGTGGAGGTGGGCGGCGCGTCAGCCCCGTGGCACGCCAGCCGGGGGCACGCTTGTCGCGCGGCGCGGAGCGCACGCTCGTGGCAGTCCGCGTGCCCGCGGTTCCCCAGGCCTCCCTCCACCCCCTCACCGCTCCTCATCGCCCTGAGGGCCCGTTACCGAGGAGCAGTGCCCGGAGCCGTGCCTCATTCCAGCGGCAGCAGGGAGCGCTGCGTGTGAACGGGGCTGTGCGCCAGGTGCTCCGTTCCCATGCCCCGACCTCCCTGCGCAGACAGGACAAGGCAGGGCACGTTCAGGGTGGGGGGGGGGGGGGCGCAGCCTCCAGCAGGGACGGGGGAAGGGGATGTCTCAGACAAGGACAGGTTGGCAGGGATGCCCCGGGAGGGCAGGTGAGGGGACAGCCCACGACAGGGACAGGCGAGGGGACGTCTCAGATGAGGACAGGTGAGCAGGTGCCCTGGGACAGGTGAGGGGTGTCACAGTTGGGGACATGCCCACCTGGGAGCGGAGCTGAGCCCCGTGGCCAGGGTGGGCCTCGCTGTGCAGGGGGAGGGGCCACTCCCGGGCTTTAAGTCAACGTCTTTCATTCAGTGGCCAGTTGGGTGTCCGCGGAAGCATTCGGGGCAGTCTCTCAAGCCGCCCGCAGTGTAATAAGGGCTCCCAGCCACGCAGGAACTGCGTGCCTGTGCTGTCCCAGCTCAGGTGCGGCCGTCTCACCCGGACATCCCCCCACATGTGACAGCAGGTCCGCTTCTCCTGCCACCTGTGTCCTCCCTGCAGCTGGAGGCGGGGCTGCTTCCCACCCCCACCTCCGGCTGGTGACATGCGGGGCGGTCGCCCTCTGCTGGCGACATGGGGCCCTGCGGCCCAGGGTGCGGAGGTCCTGGTGAGGCCAGGCAGGAGCTCGTAGGCTAGGTCCCAGGCTGGGCTCCTGCAGCACCACACGTGGGGTTGCTGCACAGTCACGTGCAGGGCCTCCAGCCCCCCACGTCCCGGTGCTCAGCCGACGGGCCTCCTCCTACAGGTCATACAGAGGATCTTCTACACGGTCAACAGGTCCTGGTCTGGGAGGATCACGTGCGCAGAGCTCCGGAGGAGCACGTTCCTGCAGGTGGGTGGCGGCTGGCCGAGGGGACACAGGGCCTTCTGCATGCCCCCGCCCACTCATCCGTCCTCCCCAAGTTCCACCGCAACCCATCCACCCGTCCCTGCACCTGGCCCGCATCGATCCCCCATCCCTCCACCAGCCTGTCAGCGGTCAGCGCACGCGTCTACCCAGCCGTCCTCGTTACCTCACCCCGCCTCCCTCCCTCCCTTCCCCGGCGTCATCCATTTCTCGACCCACACGCCAGCAGTGCATCTTTACCCACGTACACGTCATCCGTCGGTCCACCCACCCCTCCGCCCACCCGTCGTCTCTCCCTGCACCCACCAGCCTGTCACCCGTCCCTCCATCGACTGACGCATCACCTGTTTCTCCCAGCCAGTCCGCCCACCCGTCGTCCACCTTCTTGTCCATCTACCCGGCCGTTACCCATTCCTCCAGCAACCTATCACCTGTGCCTGCATCCATCCCCCACCCATCATCCACTTCTTCGTCTACCCACGCTCTCGTTCATCCCTCCAGCCCCCACCAGTAACCCGTCGCTACACCAACTCCTAGGTCATCCATCTGTCCACCCTCCCACCCTCCATCCCTCACCACCCCCCCTCCTCCCCCCTCCCATCCTCCCTCCATCCCTCCCTCCAGCACCCAGCTTCTCAGCGGCCACCCCATTCATCTGCCCACCTGTCATCATCACCCCACCCACCTGTCATCCATCGCTCATCCCCCGACTCGTCCATCATCCATTCATTTTCCTGCCTTTCATTTATCCGCCCGCCCACCATTTTTCTTCTTCCGTTCGTCTTGTACCCTTCCTTTCCCCTCATCCATCCCGGAGACATGGCCCCGCCCCAGTGCACCCGGGTTCTGTGGACGTGTGTGTGTCAACAAGCGTGGGGCTGACCCGCTCGCATCAGGAGCCCCCGGCCACGAGAGCGTACGTGCTTGGGCTGCTCCGTGCTGCAGTCTCGCAGACCTGACCGGGCGCACCCCGACCTGGGTGCTGGGCTCCCAGCCCTCAAGCAGGTCTCCACCAGCTCTGACCCTCTGCCCTCATGACGTGAGACTCCTGGGGGGTGTCCCTCCTGCGGGAGGCCCGTCTCCACGCTGCAGCCGGAGGTTCCTGGCAGCGGTTTTCTGGGTGTGTCCTGGCAGAACGTGGCGCTCCTGGAAGACGAGGTGGACATCAACCAGCTGACGGAGTTCTTCTCCTACGAGCACTTCTACGTCATCTACTGCAAGTTCTGGGAGCTGGACACGGACCACGACCTGCTCATTGACGCGCAGGACCTGGCCCGGCACAATGACCACGGTGAGGACGCGGCCTGCGGGCGGCGGGGACACAGCACTGGGGCGGGCGCTGCCCTGCCGGGCTCCTGCGTCTCCAGGGAGGCCAGCGTGGCTGCCTCCCCTGACCCTGGAGGCCTGAACCTTGTCCTGCCTCTGGTCTCCTCCTACAGGACACACGGGAGACAGGGACACAGCACAGGACCCTGGGGACCAGGGCGGACACGGGACACGGCACAGGACGCATGGGGACCGGGGCGGACATGGGACACAGTACAGGACGCGTGGGGAACGGGGCAGACACGGGACACGGCACAGGACGCGTGGGGACGGGGACGGACACGGGACACAGCACAGGATGCATGGGGACCAGGGTGGACACGGGATACGGCACAGGACGCGTGGGGAACGGGACAGACACGGGACACAGTACAGGACGCGTGGGGAATGGGGCGGACACGGGACACGGCACAGGACGCGTGGGGAATGGGGCAGACACGGGACACGGCACAGGACGCGTGGGGAACGGGGCAGACACGGGACACGGCACAGGACGCATGGGGACCAGGGTGGACACGGGACACAGTACAGGACGCTTAGGGAACGGGGCAGACACGGGACACGGCACAGGACACATGGGGACGGGGGCGGACACGGGACACGGCACAGGACATGTGGGGAATGGGGTGTACGCAGGTCACAGCACGGGACCTGCGGGGACCGGGACAGACACGGGACACGGCCCAAGATTCATGGGGAACAGGGTGGGCACGGGACACGGCACAGGACCCGCAGGCACCGGGGTGGACACGGGACAGGACACACGTGGACCGGTACAGACACCGGACACGGCACAGGACGCATGGGGGCCGGGACAGACACGGGACACGGCACAGGACGTGTGGGGACCGGGGAGGACACGGGACACGGCACAGGACACATGGGGACCGGGGAGGACACGGGACACGGTACGGGACACATGGGGGACGGGGCGTACGCAGGTCACAGCACGGGACGCATGGGGAACGGTGCGTACGCAGGTCACAGCACGGGACACGGCACGGGACGCATGGGGAACGGGGCGTACGCAGGTCACAGCACGGGACGCATGGGGACTGGGGCATACGCAGGTCACAGCACGGGACCTGCGGGGACCGGGACGCACAGGTCCTGCCGTTGGTGGAGGCGCTCTCTGGGGGGCGTGGAGCCCCGTCCTGAGCAGAGGTAGTGGCTGCCACAGGCCGCATCCGTCCATCCCCCCCGCTCTCCCCGCCCCACCTCCCCTCCATTTGTCCTCAGGTATTTGGGGGCCACCCCACCCGTCATTTCACGCCAGGTCTCCTGATGAGCCCCAGTGTGGGCCAGTCTGGGTGCCGCCCTGAGCTCCCAGCACCTGTTCCTGTAGCTGAGCAAACACCTGTTCTGCAGGTGGGGCAGCGTTCCCCTCCCTCCCTCCTCCCGCGGCTTCCTGCTCTGTGTCGGGGCCTCGAGCGGCCCGTCCGTGGAGTGGACGGTGCCCTGTCTGCGTGGGCGGCTCGGGGCACCGTCCCAAGGCCAAATTCCAGCTCGGGGGCCTCTCGGGCCGCGGCGGGTCGGACAGCGGCGGCGGCCCCCTGGTAGTCGTCCTGAGGGGAGGGAGCGGTGGAGCAGAGACACGGTTCCCTGAGAGATTTCACTTCTGGCTTCTGGGTTTGTCTGAGCTTCCGTGCGTTCTCGTCGCAGAGGGGCCTGAAAAGGGGAACTCTGGCCTCCGCACAGCTCAGGAGCAGCGGGGGGATCCAGTGTAAATGCTAAGAGAAAATGATCCTCTCCCACCTCTCGTGACAAGAAATCACATGTTCAGGGTGCAGAGTGGACCAGAATTTAAGTGCGCCGCGGGTTCTTAGTTTTAGAAACAGTTTTCTTAAGACTGCACGTTTTCACATAACGTATTTTTCACGTACCCACATGCACGACCGGATTTCTGAATCCTCCGGGCATATGTTTTGTCTTTGGTCGACGGGACCCAGACGGTCCCCTGATGTGAGCTCCCTGGCGCACCGTCTGCTTGCTGTATCTCTCTGACTGGCCTTGCGAGGGTGCCGTGAACGCTGGCGTGTGGACGCCTGAGCGGACGTGGGTCTCTCGCAACTCCGTCCCTAAATTCGACGCCTGGTCTCAACTCCAACTGCCTCTGTGATCTCGGGAATAGCTCCAGGCGCAGACCCGTGGTGGCTGGCATGTGGTTCCCCAGATCGGGGGTCACCTGTCCCCGCCCGTCCCCACGACTCTCTCCTGGTGCCCACATCCCTGTGTCCACCCCGTCGAGGTCTCACGTCAGGGCATCTCGTGGGGCTGGTGTTAGGGCTTTGTCACCAGGAAAGGCTGGTGGCGTTGTGGCCTCGAGACACGACTGACTGTGGGGACCGTGGTCTTGCGGCCAGCACTGGACACTGGGTGGCTTCGGGCACAGCCCCCCAGCTGTGGACGTGAGCGCCGTGATGCGTCCCTCCCCTTCCCTCTGCCGCTTCCTAACCTACCAGGTCCTGCACGAGAAGCGGCAGGGGTCCTCCTTACGTCATGGGAAGGAACGGGCAGAGGGGCAGAGCTGACCTTTCCCGTGTCCCACGGACGAGCAGGTTCTGTTCTCAGATTGCCGGTCGTGGCAGTGAGTCTGAGTCAGCTGTCCAGTTCCCTGGGGCTCTCGTCGTGGCAGGCGGGGGGTGGGGCGGACCCTCAAAGAACAGGAAATTATCCTCCCAGTTCTGAGGCCAGAGGTCCAGAATCAACGCATTTATGAAGGACTGTCATCCAGGAGGGGCTTCCTGAGGCGGCTGTATCGGATGACTGCAAATCAGGGGCTTAAAATCCGTCCTCCCCCAGCCCTGGGGACCAGACGTCTGAAGTCAGGGTGTCCCAGGGCCGCGCTCCCTCCAGAGGCTCCAGGGGAGGGTCCTTCCCGCCTCTTCCAGCTTCTGGGGGCTCCAGGCGTCCCTGGGCTCGTGGCCGCATCCCTCCCGTCTCTTCCTCCATCTTCCCGGGGCTTCTCCTCTGTGTCTGTGTCTCTCCTCTTCTGTGTCTTAGAAGGACCCTGTCATTGGATTTAGGGCCACCCTCATCCAGGAGGACCTCATCTCAGACCCTTCACTGCATCACATCTGCAGAGACCCTGTTTCCATATAAGGTCCCGTTCACAGCCCAGGAGTGAGGACGTGGACATGTCTTTCTGAGAAACACTGTTCAGCCTCTGACACCATCCAGTCATTTCCCATTAGAGGTGACTTTCATTGAGGCAGGATGACTTGGGGGAAAAGACACTTTGTCTTTATTTCTCCATTTTTGTGGTTATAGGTCTCGGGTATGGGCTGAAAAGTGTCCCCAAAATTAACACGATGAAGCCCTGACCCCCCGGTACCTCAGGATGTGACTGGATTTGGACATGGGGTCTTTAAAGAGGGGACGAAGGTACAATGAGGTCACTAGGGTGGGTCCTGATCCCATAGCACTGGTGTCCTTATAAGAAGAGGAGGTCAAGACACACGCAGAGGGACGACCCTGTGAGGACCCAGGGAGGAGACGGCCGTCTACACGCCCAGGGGAGAGGCCTCGGGAGGGACCAGCCCTGCTGACCCTTGGATCTCAGACTCCAGCGTCCGGGACTGGGGGAGAAATAACGTGTGCTGTTGAAGCCGCCCCAGCCCACTAATTTGGTGTCTTTCACTCTTTTATCCTCTTAGTTGCCTGGGGGTTGGATGCATTTGTGTGCTGATCACAGCAGACTGAGTGTTTGGAGGCAGAGCCTCTGCAAGGGCGGACGTGTGTGTCCTGCCTTTACCGCCCGCTCTGTCTTGGGGCCCCTGGGCCAGCTCTTCACTCGCTTTGCTCTGGGCTCAGGTCCTGGACTGGAACGTGCCGGGCAGCGCCCGAGGGAGGCCGGGAGCAGGAGATTGGGTCCCGAGGGTTCCGCCTGACTGGGCTTGGGTCTCGGCATTCAGACCTGAGCCCGCCCAGCCGCCTGCGAGGCTGCGACGTGGGGCCGGGAGCGGCGTGCGGGGCTCACGGCCTGCTTCCTCTTTTGCAGCCATATCTACCAAGATGATCGAGAGGATCTTCTCGGGAGCCGTGACGCGGTGAGGCCCGCCGCTCAGCTAGCCGGTCCCGTCAGCGTTTGGGCTGACGTTCCGCACGCACGTCCGCGCCTGACTCGTTCGCTCCTGATGTGAGGTGGCCGTGCTCTGGGAGTGCGTGCCATCGTCACGTGAGGTCGTGGGTTAGGGACACGCGTACACACCTTTGTCACACGAGGTCACGAGTCAGGGACACGTGCCACCCACATGAGGTCACATGTAAGGGGCACGCCATTGTCACACGGGGTCGTAGCTTGGGACACATACACGCCTTTGCCACGAGGTCGTGAGTCGGGGGACACAGGCCTCTGCACCTGAGGCTGTGACCGTGGCCGCTGCTCCTGCCGGAGCTGGGCCCCAGGGACCCTCCTCCGGGTCACATGGTCTCTCTCAGGCCTTGTCCCGAGTAGGAACCAAGGGTACAGGACTGGGCCAGACGCAGGGTTCCCCATGCCCCGGGGGAGGTGGGCGGGGACCCCTCTTCAGGCTGCTTCTCCCTGACGCAGTCTTTGTCTCTCGATTCGGCCCTGAATCCAGAGGGAAAAAAGTGCAGAAAGAAGGAAAAATAAGCTACGCTGACTTTGTCTGGTTCTTGATCTCCGAGGAAGACAAGAAAACCCCGACCAGGTGAGTGTCTGGCAGCTGTGCTCTGCTCCACTTGCTAGAACACTTAGAAGCAGGGGCTACTGGTCACCCCTGAGTGAGGGCGCCCCCGCTCTGTGATCCACCTGGGCAAGGTCAGACACAGGCAGGGCTCGCACTAGGGGAGGGGTCCCCAGGGGGTGGCGTCTGTCCCAGGTGGGGCTCACACTGGGGGAGGGGTCCCCGGGTGGTGGCGTCTGTCCCAGGCGGGGCTCACACTGGGGAAGGGGTCCCCAGGGGGTTGCGCCTGTCTCAGGCGGGGCTCACACCGGGGGAGGGGTCCCCGGGTGGTGGCGTCTGTCCCAGGCGGGGCTCACACCGGGGGAGGGGTCCCCGGGTGGTGGCGTCTGTCCCAGGCGGGGCTCACACTGGGGGAGGGGTCCCCAGGGGGTGGCGTCTGTCCCAGGCGGGGCTCACACCAGGGGAGGGGTCCCCGGGTGGTGGCACCTGTCCCAGGCGGGGCTCGCACTGGGGGAGGGGTCCCCGGGTGGTGGGGTCCGTCCTGGGCGGCCATGCTGACCGTGGCCCGGTGTCACAGCATTGAGTACTGGTTCCGCTGCATGGACCTGGATGGGGACGGGGTGCTGTCCATGTTCGAGCTGGAGTACTTCTATGAGGAGCAGTGCCGCCGGCTGGACAGCATGGCCATTGAGGCCCTGCCCTTTGAGGACTGCCTGTGCCAGATGCTGGACCTGGTGAAGCCCCAAAGCGAAGGTGATGCCGGGGGGCGGGTCCCCCAGTGGCACAGGGACACCCCGGGGGAGTGGGTCCTTGGGGGTTGGGAAGGTGGTCCCCAGCCCCGTGGTCCTGTGCCTGAGCTCCTTCAGGGCCCACATGGAGACCAAGCCCGGGACCCCTGGTGTGGGCACTTCAGAGGGCCTGTGCTGGGGCCCCCGGGCTGTGTTTGGTGGGTGTGGGAGCCGGGAGCCCACCAGGTGCGTCTGTCCGGGGGCGCTCAGGACACCTTCCAGGGTCAAAGGGAGGGTCTGCCCGAACCCACCCGCCTTAGTCGGTGTCGTGCATCCGTGTCCTGGACCCTGGTCTCAGGTGTCGTCACCGGGGGCCATGGTGGCCTGGGCCTTCCTGCCCTGGCTGCGGGTTCCTGCCCCGTGTCCGCGGGTCCAGGGCAGCTTGGGTCCCGCCCTCAGGTGACTGGCGGGCGGCCCTCGCTGTGTTGGGCCCTGTCTCCCGACCCCTTCCACCCCCCGGGCTTCTGCCCACACCCGTGGCCTGGTTCACGGCAGGGGGTGCCGTGTCCGAAGGCGTGTCGTTACGCACGCACGCACACACGGAGGTGACGTGGCTCCTGGGCGTGCGTGGGAGCCAAGTGTGCTCACGTGCCGCCCTCGCCCGCAGGGAGGATCACGCTTCACGACCTGAAGAGGTGCAAGCTGGCCAGTGTCTTCTTCGACACCTTCTTCAACATCGAGAAGTACCTGGACCACGAGCAGAGAGAGCAGATCTCCCTGTTCAGGGTGAGTGGGGGGGGCGTGGAGGGGGCGCAGGGGGGCACCTCTGGGTCCCCCCCCGCCCCGTGTGACATGACGCGCATGCTTCCCGCAGGAGAGTGAGAGCGAGGGCCCCGAGCTGTCTGACTGGGAGAGGTACGCCGCTGAGGAGTACGACATCCTGGTGGCTGAGGAGGCCATGGGGGAGCCCTGGGAGGACGGGTAAGGGTGCGGCGGGCATGGGGGCCCGGGACGCGGGGACGGCCTGCTGGGGGACGCGGGGACACTCGCCCCATGTCACGGCCCGAGGCCTGAGGCCGCAGGCAAGAGACGCCTGCCCCGCTCCATGTGCCACTGTCCCCCCGGAGGGCAGGGACCCACGGAGGCCGGGCCCTCAGACCCCCGCCCCACTCCCCACCGCCCAGCCTCACGCCGCCCTGACCCCGGGAGGGCTTGCTGCTGAGGTAGTCCCTTCCCCGGCTCCCACAGACTCTCCCAGGGTTCTGTCTCCGGAGCTCCCTCCGCCCTCTGGGGGTGGGACCGACAGGCGGCTGGAGGGGCGCAGACCCCACCCCTGCGGAGGGGCGGCCGGGGGAGCCGGCACGGCAGCCCCTCGTGGAGTCTCCCGTCGGGGAGCATGGCTGTAGCTCAGTGGGCACGTCTGCCGACGATGTCCCTCCTCCCCCGTGGCTGACGGGTGTGGACAGCTGAGGGGAGCGGGGCTGGGGACTGGGCGTCTCCCCCAGGGCCTTGGTCCTCAGGCTTGAAAGCAGCCTTGCGGTAGAGGAGTGTTGGGGTCCAGTGTTCATGCCTGGGTCCCTGGCGGGCTCGGACCCCCGCCCAGAGCCTCCCGACCTGCCTCTTCCCCTGACGGGGCTGCTCGGCACCGGGGCCGGGGTTGGCATGGGGTGGCGGTGGAGCCCAGGGCCTGAGGGTCACCTTCTGCCTCTGAGGGGGGGCTTCAGTTTGCTGACAGCAGCTCTGCCTGCCCAGGGAACCATCCTGAGGGGGTTCCGAGTGGGCAGGAGGGTGAGCACGCCCGTCACCCCAGATCCCGCCCACCCTTAGGCCTTGTCTTTGGTCCAGGTGGTCCTTCTCCAGAAGGTCACAGAGGTGGAACCCCACAACCCCTGCATGCCCGCCTTTGCTCTCAGCACGAGGCCTCCGAGAGTCCTGCGGGTCCCTGGGCGCGTCAGGAGCTGGGCTCCTTCACACCTGGCCACGTCCTCACCAGCGACGGACGTTGGCTTGCTGGTGTCCGTTGCTTCGGGCCTGGGCACGTGTGGCCGGCCCTGGTGTCGAGCTGTGCGAGCTGGATTTGTGGGGCTGTAAGCGCTCGTCTCCTGGCTCAGAACCTGGGCGGGGGGTTCCGGGTCACCTGGTAGACAGACGCACCTTTACCTCCACGAGCCGCCCACCCATCTTCCCACGTGTCTGCGCCACTTTGCGTCCCCGCCAGCGTTGGGCGTGCGTTCCTGCGGCTGCACAGCCTCGCCGGCTCTGCCGTGGTTACGGTTGGCTTGTTTTTTAAATTGTAGCCACTCGGACGTGTGCAGCAGGATTGCACCCTGGCTTTAGCTGTTCGTGTCCTTGTTGCCCTTTTCTGGTGAATGGCTGTGTCTTCTGTCTGTTCCCCATCGTGGGTGACTTGTTTCCTTCTGATCGAGTCTCAGGGGTCCTTTACCTCTGGATACAAGTCCTTCCGGAGGGAGGGGACTTGTATTTCCCAGCGGTTTGTGGTGTATCTCTTCCTTCTCCTAACCTTGTGTATCACGGAGGAGACGCTGTGAACTTTGATGAACCGCCATTTGTCACTTTGTCTTTACGGGCTGGGCTTTGGTGTCGCGTGTAAGAAAGGATTGCCAAAGCCACAGGGACCCTTCTGGAAGTTTCAGCGTTTTCCACTTTACGCTGGGTCTGTGGTCTGCTCTGAGTGACCTCCCCTGCGGGGCATGGGGTCTGGTCCGGGTTATTTCTTTATGCACGTGGATGTCCAGTTTAACGCAAGACCCCCAGGTCAGCATCTCTGTGGAGAATCAGTTGACCGTGTCTGTGGGGTCTGTCTGTGAGCTCCTTCGGTTCTGCTGACGCTCATCTGTCCAGCCAGCAGTGCAACGCCGTCTCGCCTGCCGTGGCCTCGGGGTGGGGGCAGTGGACTCACGTAGCGAGGCCTCCGACTCTGGTCTTGCCTAGAATCGTCTGGGTCACTCCAGTTGCTCTGGCTTCTGTGTGAATCATATAGAGTCGGCCTGACTGTCCGGGAAGAGCCTGGGGAACGTTTACTGGGCTGAGCTGGGTCTCTACATGGTGAGACTTGGCACCGTGACCGGGTGACCACCTGTGAGCTGGTCTCGGGACCGTCTGTCCCGTGACCGGTGTGGCTGGCCTCTTGCCGCCCCACCCCCCGGCTGTGCTTCCTGCAGCTCCGAGGTAACCCGGCCTCTGCGTGGTGAGACCCTGCATCCTTCAGCGTGGTGTTGGCTGCTCTGGTTCCTTTGTTTTGATGTGGACGCTTAGGAACAAGCTTGTCTCTACACAATATTAAGCTGAGACTCTGAGGAAGGAACGAGCGCTCTGGGTACAGCGACACCTTAGTGACATCGAGTTTCCTGATCCACAGAGCACTCTTTCCGTTTATTTAGGTCTCTGATTTCTCCTGCCAGTGTCTTGTAATTTCCAGTGTATGGATCTTACGCGTATTTTGTGAGATTTGTACTTGAGTGCGTCATCGTTTTCGGTGTTGGAAAGGTCCTGCTAAAGTCTCCATCCCCGCAGTTCACTGGTGACGTAGAGAAATACGGTTTATTCCCCTCGTTGCGGTTCCCCCACCACCCAGCACGATGCTGAAGGAAAGTGGTGAAGGGAGACGGCCTGGCCTTGATCCACGTCAGGTGTGGAGTCCCCCGCTGCCCGGGAAGCGTGACGCTGCTGTGGGATGTTTCCGCCCACGTGTTTCCCCAGCCTGCGGACACCCCGCTTCACCGCCGTCCGCAGAGACTCTGAATCCTGCCCTTTGTCAGGTGCCTTGGCCAGATGGCTCCTCGCCTGTCGTCTGCCGATACAGATACAGCGAGGTTCTTGTGGTTGAGCCGGCCTTGCCTTCCCGTGACAAACCTGGTCACGGTTCGTGGGCCTTCTCGTTTGTCCTTGGACTGTGCTGCAGAGATTACTTGCACTTTCTTGTGACACTGTGCCCTGCTTTGGTACCGGGGTCACGCTGGCCTCCTGGCAACCATCCTGGAATCAGGGTCACGGCCTCCTGCAACAGTGAGGGTGCCTCCACCCACCCTCTGGAGGAGTTTGGGTGGAGGACGTGCCTGCTTTCCCCGCGGGCAGGACTCAGCAAGGAGGTCGTCGGCGTGGCAGTCCTGCGCTCACGCGTCGGGGGGCTGCCAGCAGCACCTCTGTCCGTAGGGGAGCACAGGTGGGGTGCGCGCCCGCCCGCATCCTCACCAAGCCCCTCCCTGCAGGTATGAGGCGGAGCTCAGCCCCGTGGACCAGAAGCTGAGCGCGCTGCGGTCTCCGCTGGCCCAGAGGCCCTTCTTCGAGGTGCCAACCGGCCTGGGCGCCGTCGAGCTATATGAGTACGAGCACGGGGGTGACGACCTGCCGCCCTCGTGACCTGGGGCCCCCGTGGGGCGTGAACGCGGCCTCTGCCTCAGGAGCAGAACTGCGTGCTTGTGGGGCCCTTTTACAGAAAGTGAGGTGCGTTTGTATGGAGAGACCCTATTTATTCAGCACAGAAGCTGGCCAGAGATGGCCACGGTCACTGAGGTGGGTCCCCACCCGCCCTGGAGGAGCTGACGCGCGTGCGAGAGCCCCAGGCCCAGCCTGGCGGTGGGGACGCACGCGCCCCAGCGTCCCCAGCGGTCAGGGTGACCTTGGCCCCACTGTCCAGCTTCCAAGTGTAGGTGTTTGCAGGCTCGCGTCGTCTGGCTGAGCGGCAACCAGGCGCCGCCCCAGAAGATCTGCCTGCGGTCGTGGATGTGCGCTGACTTCAGGGAGGGGTGTGGTCGTCAGGAACATTCCAGGAGCCCCTGCGCCTCCATCCCGTGGGCGCCCCCGCAGGGGCCACTGTCCCGGCCGCAGCTGCTCCCCCAGAGGGAGCGCCCACATCAGCATATCTTTTATTGTTTTTGTGTAAATGTACAGCATATGTAAAGTTGAGTTTTATTTGCCGTGCAGAGCAGTTTAAAAACGTTTCATGAGATCACGTTTGTATTTTCAAATAAAGAATTTAAAGATTTTCAGCCCCAGGCTCACCTTGGGGCGAAAACGGACACAGCGGTCGGGGATTCCGAACTCAGGTCACAGAGGGACGTGGGGACAGACGGTGGTGTCACTGTGGGGAGACCGCAGGGTGTGGAGGCCCTCAGGGCAAGGAGCCGGGGGCGCAGGTCCCAGGCCCTGGGCCCCGGGGCTCCCACAGCCTGACCCTCTGGCCACGGTGGTGGGGCTGACACTACCCGATGGCCACTCTCGCGCACGGTCACTTCCGAACTGTGCGTGAGGGGGTGCGAGCCTTCCCTGCAGACACCACGGGGAGGCCCCGACACCCACCCTCCACACCGCTCGGGCCGCCCCCGGGTCCGCCCGGCTGAGTCGGCACCAACCTGAGACTTACAGGGAGGGCGCGGCCTGCGTGGCCAGGGGGAGGTGGCCGACGAGCCCCCTGCCCAGGCCAGGAACAGGTCGTCTAAGGTCTGGGCGCTGAGCAGACCTCAGGGAATGAGTCTGTCCACCCTGCAGCTGGGCCCGCGGCGCTGGACAGAAGACGCGCCTACGGCAGGGCCGGCGGTGAGAGGAGCCGGCCCCCGCATAGCCAGACCACGTGGGGCCACGTGACCGAGACCACATGGCCGCCCACAGGGTGGTTCCCAGTCAGTTCAAGGACAGTTTGGCAAGTCCCCAGAAAGCGGACGGGGGACCCTCACCTGCCTTGGCTGTTGGGGCCGTGAAGACGGCCGGGGGCAAGGCCAGCCACACTCCCGCCCGGAGCCCCCTCCCGGGCTGGTGCACTGACCACGCGGGGTCTGCACAAGGTGCCCCGGAGAGGGGCACCTCTGCTCCTAAAGGGCCGTCCCAGGCCCATACTCACCGGGGCTCTGGCAGCACTGCCCCAGTCCGGAGTCAGGAGGGACGCCAGACCCCAGGGCACCCCCGAGCCTGTGGTCTGAGCCGCGTGAACCTGGGTGCACGCCTGAGGCTCCCGAGCGAGCCCCAGTCCACACCTGGGGTATCAGAGCACCTGGGGTGGCTCAGCGGGGCCTGGGCCACCTGACAACCAGCCAGCCACTGGTGATGGTGCATGCAGTGGCCCCGGGTCACTGGGACCAGCGCCTGGATCCCTGGTGCTGACTGCACAGGGGCCCCTCCCATCCCCACACTGGGCTCAGGTCTCAGCTGGGAGACCCCAGCGGCTGCAGAGTCCCACCTGCTCCCTCGCTGCCCCCCACGTACCCACAACGCAGGGGACGCCTCACCTGCTGGACTGGGGACTCTGCAGACGGTTCTGGGTTCCCCGCCGACCACGGAGATGCCGGCCAGGGGGTCCAGGTGGAGCTCGTCCCTGCGGGCAGCTCTGCAGTGGCAGGAGTGGTCAGCCACGGTGGCACAGCAGGGCTGCTGCTTCCCCCCACCGAGGACGCTCCCTGTTCTGAGGACGCCCGCCTCTCACGCCCCGCCCCCCTCGCCTCCCCACAGACCCCTTGGGGGCAGCAACGGGTTGTCGACAGGCTGCGCGTCCCCTCCCCAAAGGCCTGCACACCCGCGGGGATGGAGTCCCACAGGTGGGCGAGCCTGCAGCAACAGGGTACCTGGATGGGGACAGGTGAGGGGACCCCCCAGGAACCCACCTGTGCCCCCTCCCCACGCTCACAGCGGCGAGGACGCCGTGCGGGGACACGGAGGCTCGGGGACGGGGGAGCGCCCTGCCCCCCAGGAATCCCCTCCGCCCTCCTCACTACGGCGCCGGCTGGGCACTCACGCTCTGCCAGGATCTTGCAGAACTGGCCGAGCAGGAGTAGGACGCCGAGGTTGGGGACGCGTTGGTGGCTGTGGTCCTCCTCTGTCCTTCCCCTGGGGCTCCGGGGCCTCGGGCCTCCGGGAAGGCGAAGGCCTACCCATCCCTGGGGGCGAGGCTCAGGGAGAGGGTGGGGCTTATACAGGGATGGACCCAGAGGAGGGGCGGGGCCAGTGTGGGTGGGGCCAGGTGTGGGCGGGGTTCGGGACTTAGAACTCAGAGAAGTGGGCGGGGCTCAGGTGGAGGGGTGAGGCTTAGAGCCAGGGTGGGTCCAGAGGAGGGGCGGGGCTTCTAGGGCGGGGCCAGAGGTGGGCGGGGCTCAGGACTTGGCAGAGCTCTGATGGGAGGAAACTGGCGCTCAGAGAAGTGGGCGGGGCTCAGGCAGAGGGGCGGGACCTAAGCAAACCTGTGCACCCGGTGGGTGGTGTGAGCACCAGGCTGTGAGCCAGCAACCCCGTGGAGTAGCAGGGGATGCAAATGAACTCAGTGGGGTCGCTGCCCAGGCTGTATGTGTCCACGGACGTGCGGGGGTGTCGGGGCCCTCCCATGTGCAGGCGTGGTCGGTGTGGGGGCACCCAATATGCCAGGGTCCGGGTGAACCTGCAGGGGTGGGAGGAGGCAGTGTCCCGGGTCTGGGGATCCGTATCTGCATGTTTTACCAAGAGAAGCCATCGCGGCCTTGACGCCCCCTTTCCTTCCAGGGGAAGGGGGTGGGTCTGCTCACCCCCAACAGAGGCTGGAAAACCTCTGTGCACCCTGGCCACACCCACAGGCCTGTGACCCAGGTCTGAGCCGGGTCACAGGGGTTCGGACCCCAGACCTGCCTGGGGCCTCCCCTGGCCCCCATACTTCAGGGGAGTGGGCCGTTGTCTGGATCAGGTTGTCAACCAAGACAGCAGGGCAGAGCCCACTCCCCAGGTGACCCAGGTTCAAGACAATCCAGAAAAGAATCCGGAGGAGCCTCCCCACCTCTGCCTCCCCCAGAGGCGAAGTAATGACAGGGTCCCGGGACAGGCGTGTGGTCAAGGGAAGGGTGACCCACAGGCTGATGCTGTGCAGGTGAACGGGGACCCCTGAGGCTGGGGACACGGGGCCGGGGTGGGGGCATAGAACCACAGCAACACACACACACGGAGGCCACTGATCCACGGCTGAGATGCTGGGGGCAGGATCTGCCCACATCCAGCTACACCCGCACCGGCCACGTCACCTCCGATCCACGACGCCCTCACAGCCTTTCAACACGACGACCCGGATGGAAACCCACTGACCAGGGGAGACGCTCACGACTTATTACCAAGAGAGGAGAGCCCGCATGGGGCCCGATGTGGCCACCAACGCCGGACGCTCGGTTCTTGGAATTTGGGGATCGTCTGGACGTTTCGGGCTACTCCACAACGAGAAAGGAACCAGGCTGTTCCCGCCCAGGAGCAAAATGCAGGAAACCTAACGTGAAACCTGAGTGTGAAGATCTCAGAATCTGCAGAAATGGGGAGGCGGGTCGCTACGTCGCTGCAGGACGGGGAGGGTAAAGGGCGTCCGACGGCTGTCCAGGGAAAGCTGGGCACCTGGCCCGGGCACAGCCCTGGATCCTGAAGGACCCGTGCTGGCCGGGAACGCCTGCCCAGTGCTCACGGTCAAGAGAGGGGCTCCGTCCCGGCCCTTCCCGAGAAACCGCCACAGCGTGTGAGGGACAGGGGTCAACCCCCGAGAGGGGAGAATCTGCAGCAGCAGCAAGAAAGCCTGGGGCCCGCGGGGTGAGACATGGTGCCGAACCCAGACGAGTGGACAAGGTGAGAACAGCACCATCTCCTCCAAGACGCTTTCGGGACCGAGACCAGGTTGGCCCCCGATTCAAGGCGGGCTCATCAGAGAATCTGCCGACACCTGTGAGTAATCCCCGATGTGAAGGCAGGGGTGTTGGTGTGGGAAACACACGAGGAAGCACAACCCAGCGTGAGACAGCCACTCGCCACACCCCAGACTCCACGATTCTGGGGTCACCTCTTCCACGAAGACGAAGAATCAGAAAACCAACCTTGCTCGCACGTCGTCATGACAACATGACAGCTCAGATGAGACAGAGGACAGACAGATGCCCACCCCGAGGGACGGGGAGACCCCTCCCCGCATCACTGTCAGCGGCACAAGTCCCCAAACTCAACACGAAGCTCACGCACGGGGCCCTCCCAGGTTACCCTGTGTAAGGATGGGCCAAGGTCGGGTGTGTGGGGATGCCCAAGTGGGCGGGTCTACAGAGGGGACAGTCTGCAGCCTGACCAGAGAGCAGGCGGGTGCAAGAACTGCCCAGATGCCCCGGGGTGAGGGACCCCTGTCCCGGGAAGATGCAGAAGCACCTGTAGGCAAGTGGTGCTCTCACCTGGCCCCTGAGATGCCCTGCGGTTCCTGCAGACGGCAGGAAGGTCCCAGGCTCAGCTGGGAAAGCCGCCCCCCACCCCGGCGACAGTCCAGCCAAACACAGAACCACAGGTTACTCCCCAGCCTGGGCAACAGGGCGAGACCCCCACACACCATGTGCCACACCCGACCTGTCACATATCCCAATGACACACCGGGGCCGTTTCCTCCCATTCCCTCCTCCTGTCCTCAGGGACAGGACACAAAGGCCAACGCCCCTAAGGTGGGGCTGACTTCATAAACCACATGGGATGGACTCAGTGTGCGTGTCCCCCCAAATCCACATGTGGAGGCCCTAACCCCCCAGTGGGACAGGATTAGAAGGTGAGGCCTTGGGAGGTGATCGGGGTTAATGACGTCACACGCGTGTGGCCCCACGATGGGGTCAGAGTCCTCGTAAGACTCAGGACGGAGCTTGCCCTCCGCCCTGTGCCCTGTGAGGACACAGAAGGGGCCGCCTATGACCCGGCCCAGAAGAGGCCTCTCCAGAACCTGACCCGCTGGCACCCTGGTCTCAGAGTCCAGCCTCCAGGAGAAGAGACAAATTGATGTTACAGCCACCATCTGCTGTAACCACTGCCCGACAGGACAGGACACCAGGATTCCCTGTGCCCACGCGCAGCTGAGGACACACTGCAGACCAGGGCGGGTGATTTCTATGGAGGCAGCAGGTGACCCCAGTGTGTCCCCGCCGTCCTCAGGCCCCGGCGACTCACCGTGACTGCACGCCCCGGCTGGGTGGCCGTGGGGCACCGTCAGCCCTTCCGGGCTTCCTGCTGCAGCAGAAGAGCAGGGATGGGGCGTTTCACAGCCCGTCGTTATGCTCGTCCTGGTCACCGTCTCCTCAAAGGTGTCACCAAAGTGGTGGCAATGCTGGGAGTTGCAGGAAGGGACGGTTACCACGGCAACACTAAGCACACACTGGTTGCCACTGTGTTCCAAAACTGAAAGGCACAGAGTGGAGACAGCCACCCGTGGCCCAGCCACACTGCCTGGGACCCCAGACTAACTGTGACTGCGGTGCCCTCAGCATCCCCCACCCCATCGGGCCTGGCCTTGGCCCAGCGAGGAGGTGCGTCCAACACCCACCGGGGAGGCTGGACCCCGAGCCTCGTCCTCAGGGCGAGATGCACCCTCAGCAGAGGGTCCAAGCTATGGGCGCCGTGCCGGGCCCTCAACCGGGGACGCTCCTTCCATGGGGAGGGTGGGGCCCCCGGGGCAGCGAGGGGGCCACGGTGAAGCTATACGGCCACGCTGACCAGAGCTGAGCTGAGCCACGTGCAGACGCGGCCTCCAGGGGGCACGGAAAACCCAGCAAAGGAAGGTGGACAAAAACCCGGTAAGACTGTGCAAATCAAAACTACAATGAGGTATCACCCACGCCAGTTAGAATGGCCATTATCAAAAAAATCTAGGAACGATAAATGCTGGAGAGGGTGTGGAGAGAAGGGAACCCTCCTGCACTGTTGGTGGGAATGTAAATTGATACAGCCACTATGGAGAACAGTATGGAGGTTCCTTAAAAAACAAAAAATAGAACTACCATATGACCCAGCAATCCCACTACTGGGCATATACCCAAAGAAAACCATAATTCAAAAAGACACATGAATCCCAATGTTCATTGCTGCGCTATTTACAATAGCTAGGTCATGGAAGCAAGCTAAATGCCCATCGACAGACGAATGGATAAAGAAGATGTGGCACATGTATACAATGGAATATACTCAGCCATAAAAGGAACGAGATTGTGTTATTTGTAGTGAGCTGGATAGACCTAGAGTCTGTCACACAGAATGAAGTCAGAAAGAGAAAAATACTGTCTGCTAACACATATACATGGAATCTAAAAAAAAGAAAATGGTTCTGAAGAACCTAGGGGCAGGACAGGAATAAAGACGCAGACGTAGAGAATGGACTTGAGGACACGGGGAGGGGGAAGGGGAAGCTGTGACGAAGTGAGAGAGTGGCATGGACATATATACACTACCAAACGTAAGGTAGATAGCTAGAGGGAAGCAGCCGCATAGCACAGGGAGATCAGCTCGGTGCTCTGTGACCACCTAGAGGGGTGGCATAGGGACGGTGGGAGGGAGACACAAGAGGGAGGAGATATGAGGATATATGTATATGTATAGCTGATTCACTTTGTTATAAAACGGCAAGTAACCCACCATTGTAAAGCAATTATACTCCAATAAAGATGTTTAAAAAAAAAAAAGCACAGGGTCTCACAGGAAGGAGACCCAATGAGGGGTGTCAAAACCCCTCCTGATGCCGAGTCTGGCGAGAATGAACCCCCTTGACCGGGCGTCAGGACCCCTGAGGAAAGAGGAGGTGGCCCATCCGAGTCAGGGCTGCACTGAGCGAGTTACTCCCTGAATATTATGAGACATGAGGAATTACTGTACATACTACCTGTGTCCATTGATGGGTGAACAAAACACCAAAACATGGTCCATCCACACAAAGGAATGTCATTCAGCCTGAAAAGGAAGGGAATTCTCGCACAGGCTACAGCGTGGATGACCCTGAGGGCATGATGCTCAGCGACATGAGCCAGACACAGAAGGACAAACACTGTGTGATTCCACTCACACGAGGCCCCTGGGGCAGCAGATCCACAGAGACAGATGAGAACTTCCCCTTCCGTCGTTCTTGGGGTGTAACCTGCACTTTTAAGCAACACCCAGGGGTCCTGTGCAGAGGCTGAACGCCCAGCCCCACACGGTGCCCAGTCCCCCGTGAGACCAGAGCCCAGAAGGAAAGGTGAGACAGGCCTGCCTGTTTACAGGACCAGTGTCCTACGGTCTCATGTGAAAACACCTCGCTGGGCCACGTCCTGTGAGAGCCACTCCCCAGGGCGCCACGCGGGCAAGACCGAATGGTCAGGGCCACGGTGCTGCCTTCAGTTCAGGCCCACTCATGGTAGCCGTCTAGCTGGAAAGTGCGGAGGCTCCAGGGGAGGCTCCTTCCCGCCTCTTCCAGCTCCTGGGGGCTCCAGGCATCCCTGGGCTCGTGGCCGCCTCCCTCCCGTCTCTGTCTTCACCTTCACGTGGCTTCCCCTCTGTGTCTGTGTCTCCGCTCATCTTATAAGCACGCAGTTACACAGGGCTGGGGCCACCCTAAGGCCCCTGTCTTACCTACTTACACGACCAGGCCGTACTTCCAAATGAGGTCACATCCTGAGGCTCTGGGGTCAGGACATGGATGTCTCTTTCCCTGGGTGGACACAGTCCCCCTTCCCTCTGAGATAACAGATAACGTTGCCCAGAAAACAAGCCAGCCGCTCCAAGGGGTCCGAGCCTGCCTGGTCTCTTGGAAGCTCACTGGGCAGGAGAGTGCGCCTCATGACCCGAGTGTGAAGGACACCAGGAAGCCCCCGAGCGAGGCTCCCCTTCGCAGCTGCAGCCCTGGACTGGCTGATGAAGTCCAGCAGGGAGACTCCGACCTCGTCATAGGACTCCACCCACGTGGCCTGGGGGCGACAGGCAGCGGTGAGCTCACCTGTGAATGTGAACGATTAGGTACCCGTGACGAGACACTGGGTCTGAGGACAGGGGACAGAACACCCCATCTAGGGTCGGGGGAGGGGACACGGCCTGCAGGCAGGGCCTTAGCCGGGGTTTCTGGTCCTCCCTGGGCCCTGAGCGGAGCATCACACCCTCCGGCCTCCATGGGGGCTTCCCCGCCCTTGTCCCTGCCACAGCCTGACAGCCGGGGTCCTTGACCTACCACCGTGGCCATGAACCACCAGCGTCCGGGGAGGCCCGTGTGCTTGCCTGGAGGGTTGGAGACCTGTCCCCGAACCCTGTCTGCAGGGTTACAGGGCACCCATCACCCCACCCGTCAGGACCCAGGATGGAGACAGGGAACTCAGGCCAGCGACCAGGGACAGAAGTCCTGTGGGATGAGTGAGAGCACGAAACATAGGCAGGGAACCACTCTCCCTGCGCTTCCAGGGAGGGTGCAGCCTAGTGGCCTGGCAGGAGGGGTCAAGACCACCGCAGCCTCGCGGGGCCACAGAGCCTGCAATCATGGCGGAACCCGGGGTCATGGTGGGACCTGGGGGTCACGGCAGAGCCTGGAATCATGACGGAACCCTGGGGTCATGGTGGGACCCGGGGGTCATGCCTAGAGATGGCACAACCTGGGGGTACGGTCGCGACAGCAGAAACCAGGGCTCACATGTGGACACAGCTGCCCGACCGGACTGTGGCCTTCCCCGCAGACTGTGGCCAATGTCCACGGGCTTCAGCGCTGAGCCCAGGTGGCTCCCTGCCACCAACAGCCTCATTGCGACAGGCCCCTGATCGTGCCTTAAGGAAGCGCCGCTGACTCAGTACACGGAAGGGACCTCACCTCAGCGGCATGCTCCCAAGTGTCTTCAGGAAAATAAAACAAGTGTACACACACACACACACACACACACACACACACACACAGGTTTAAAACATTTGGAAGTTCTTCAACACCTTGTCTGCTGCTACCTGTGCCCCCCAGCCCTGGATGTAACGTAACTCAGTTAACCCCCGCTCCTCCTTGGGACATTTATTGCTGTTATACATAATACTGCAGAAAATACCTTTTGTGTCTCTCATTTTTAACCCACTCCTCAGAAGTTAACAGGACAAGTCGAGACCAAAGGCAAAAGTTGCTCCGTGTGGCTGGCAGGGCTGCCCTCGAGCACCGGCGAGCACTGCAGGCACCAGTCTCCTTCCTACGCAGGAGGGGATGCAGGTCCACAACTGCATGTGCACTGGGCTGAGAACAGGGCAGGGACGGCTGTTCCTACTGTGTCCCAGAGTCCTAGTCAGTGGAAGGGAGAGAAGGGAATGAAAGGCCCAATAAGACTGGGAAAGAACAAATAAAGCCACCTCTATTTGCTGATGACATGATGGGCTATGCAGAACATCCCAAAGAATGTAACCAAAAGGTCCTCAAACTCAAAACTGAATTTATTAGCAAGGCCGCAGGATACAAGGTTGGTCAGTATAAAGAAATCAGTCATATTTCTGTAAACAAGCAATGAAAAACTGGAAACTTCTCCTTTAAGATCAGGAATACAACAAGGATATCCACTTTTGCCACCTCTATTCAACAGAGTACTGGACTTCACTGGTTGTGCAGTGGTTAAGAATCCGCCTGCCAATGCAGGGGACATGCGTTTGAGCCCTGGTCCGGGAAGATCCCACATGCCACAGAGCAACTACGCCCATGAGCCACAACTACTGAGCCCTGCACTGTAGAGACCGCGAGCCACAACTACTGAGCCCGTGTGCCACAATTACTGAAGCCCATGCGCCTAGAGCCTGTGCTCTGCAACAAGAGAAGCCACCGCAATGAGACACCCGCACGCCGCCATGAAGAGTAGCCCCCACTTGTTGCAACTAGAGAAAGCCCTCATGCAGCAATGAAGACCCAATGCAGCCAAAAATAAATAAATATTTTTTTTTTTTTTAAAAAGGAAACCTAAACAGAGTACTGGAAGTCCTAGCCAGAGCAAGGAGGCAAGAAAAAGGCATCCAAATTGGAAAGAAATAAGTAAAATTATCTGTTTGTAGATGATAGGATTTTATATGTAGAAAACCCTAAAGATTCCACAAAGAAACTGTTGGAACTAATAAATTCAACGAAGAAGAAGGATACAAAGTCAATACAAAAATCAGTTGCATTTCTATACACAAACAATAGCAATCTGATAAGGAAATTACAAAAAAAATTCTATTTACAATAACATCAAAAAAGAATAAAATACTTAGGAACTAATCAAGGAGGAGAAAGACCATTACAAAGAAAACAACAAAACATTGCTGAAAGAAATTAAAGAAGACAAATAAATGAAACACAATCTATGTTCATGGACTGAAAGACTTAATGTCATTAAAATGTCAATATTGCCCAAAGTGACCTATAGATTCAATGAAATCCCTATCAAAATCCCAATGATGTTTTCTGCACAAATAAAAAAACTCATCCTAAACTTCACATGGAATTTCAAGGGACCCCAAATAGCTAAAACTATCTTGAAAAAGAAAAACAAAGCTGGAGGACTCACACTTCCTGATTTTGAAACTTACCACAAAGCTACAGTAATCAAAACAGCGTGGCGTTGGCATTAAGACAAACATATGATCCAGCAATTCTTCTTCAATTCAACTCTTCTACCCAGAAGAGTTGAAAGCAAGGTCTGGAAGGGATATTTGTACACCCATGTTCATCACAACCTTATTCACAATAGCTAACCTGAAAGCAACACAGTATCCATCGACAGATGAATGGATAAGCAAGATGTAGGATATTCATACCACGGAATATTATTCCACCTTAAAAAGGAAGAAAATCCTGCAATATGCTATGACATGAGTGAACCTTGAGGACATTATACTAAGTGACATAAGCCAGTCAAAAAAGACAAATAATATATGATTCCAGGTCCTCAGAATAATCATAGAGATAGAAAGTAGAATGCTGGTTACCAGGGGCGGGGGGGGCAATGGTGAGTTATTATTTAATGGATGTGGAGTTTCAGTTTTACAAGATGAAGAGAGTTATGGAGATGGTTAATGATGATGGTAACACATTATAAATGTATTTAATACCACTGAAGCGTACAGTTAAGGATAGTTATGATGGTAAATTTTATGTTATGTATATTATACCACGATTAAAAACACTGGGAAAAAAAGGAAACAGTGAGATATACCGTGTTCATGGACTGGAAGAAAGAATATTGTTGAGATGTTCATTCTTCCCAAAGTGATCTGTAAATTCAATGCAATCCCAATCAAAATCTCACCACAATTTTCTGTGTATATTAACAAACCAATTCTAAATTTATATGGAAAGAGAAAGGAACCAGAACAGGCAAAACAATTTTGAAAAAAAAAAGACAAAGCTGGAGGACTCACACATAAAGCGACAGTAACAAAGACAGCGTGGTGTTTGTGAAGGAGGGTCCCACGGCTGGAAAAGAACGGAGTCCAGAAACTGAGGGACAGAAACGCAGTCAACTGCTTCTCGCAAAACTGCACGGGCAACTCAATGCAGAAAGAATAATCTGACCTACATCTTTCACCTTAGGCAAAAATTAACCCCAAATGGGTCATGGCCCCAACGCTGAGATGTAAAACCATAAAACTTCTGGAGGACAGAATTTTGCGATCTAGATCCATCATCAAAAAACGTAATCCACAAAAGAAACAACTGATACCTCAGACTCCATCACGATTCAAACCTCTGTTCTGTGGAGGATACTTAGGAGAGTGAACAGACAAGCCAGCGTCTGGTAGAAAATACCTGCAAAGCACATTCCTGGTAGAGGTCTTTATAAAGATGTCTCAAAACTCAACCAGAAGAAAACAAACAATTCAACAAAAAAAAGGCCCAGAGACGATCCCAACAGATTCCTCAGCGAACACATGCAGATGGGAAAATCAGCACATGTCAGGACGCTGCACATCAATAGACATGAGGGAACGGAGACTGAGGCCACAGGGAAATGCCCCTTCACAGCCATCCCAAAGGCCCACAGCGGCTGGAGAGGACGCTGGGCCACCGGGACGCAGACACCACTGATGCGAGTGTGAAACAGGGACCAGCTGGGAAAACAGTTTGGTGTGTTTGTAAAGTGTCAGGCGCGTACCTACCATATGCCCCAGCCACTCCACTACCGGTATTTACCCAAGAGAAAGGCAGGCATATTTCCACACAAAGACGTCTCCAAAGAACACACACAGATGGCCGACAGGCACATGAAACCATGCTCAACATCGCTAATTATCAGAGCAATGCAAATCAAAACCACAATGAGGTATCACCTCACACTGGTCAGAATGGGAATCATCAAAAAGACCACAAATAACAAATGCTGGAGAGGGTGTGGAGAAAAGGGAACCTCCTGCACTGTCGGTGGGAACGTAAGTTGATGCAGCCACTACGGAGAACAGGATGGAGGTTCCTCAGAAAACTAAAAATAGAATTATTATATGACCCAGCAATCCCTCTCCTGGACATATATCCGGAAAGTGTAAAAAGTCTAATTTTAAAAGACACATGGGGAATACTTAGTAATTAGTGGAATATTTTTTGCTACTACCTTCCATGATGGTTTCAGCCTATTTGCAAACCTCCCCTGTGAAGCGCCGCCTCTTCGTCCTTTGACAGTACAAGTAATACCGGGAACCAATCACATACTTGTTTTATGTTTGGCCCCGTAGTCTACAGTACAGTTATATGTCCTTTATTAGAATTCTGTAGAATTATCCCCACATTAGTATATTTGTTCAAGTTCTCTTTTGAGTACTTTTGAAACACTGTAAAGTTTTATTCATATCTGTACATCTTTCACATTACTTGTTAAGTTTTTTCTCTCAGAAACTTTACATATCTCTTGTATGGTAAATGAAGCTCTCTTTATTAAATCCTATCTTCAAACACACACATTTTAATAATATGCATATATAAAATTTCTCCACATTATATTGTTGTTTCCATGTGCCCTACTGAATTTTCCTAGAGTTTAAAGCAGTTTTTAGTTCTTGAATGTCTGCAGTACAACATATTTAAACAACAGTAATTTTAACTATTTGCTTTAAATATTTTCCTCACGTAATTATTTTAGATAATATACTAAAAATAGTAATATGTGCTAGTCTACATTTTTATCTTGATTTTGGCTTTAATGAGGTGGCCCTAGTGTTTCCCCAGTCAACACGATAAAGACTTTTAGACTGAGACAGATGTCCTATCATGCAACTCTTCATATTTTATAAATGTTTAAGTCAATAATAATGTTGAGTTCTATTAAGTGGCTTACCAACATTGTAAACATGAATAGCAATTAGTATGTGAATTTTCTCCTTAAATCCATTAATTTGAAAAATTGTCACATTATTTCAATACTAAATTATCTGGACATTTTAAGAAATAAAAAAAAATTAAAAGTTAAAAATAAAAGATTCATGCACCCCAATGTTCACAGCAGCTCTATTTACAATAGCCAAGATGTGGAAACAACCTAAATGTCCGTTGACAGAGGAGTGGATAAAGAAGATGTGGTGCATGTATACAATGGAATATTACTCAGCCATAAAAAGAATGAAATTGGGCTTCCCTGGTGGTGCAGTGGTTGAGAGTCCACCTGCCGATGCAGGAGACGCGGGTTCGTGCCCCGGTCCGGGAAGATCCCACATGCCGCGGAGCGGCTGGGCCCGTGAGCCATGGCCGCTGAGCCTGCACGTCTGGAGCCTGTGCTGCGCAACGGGAGAGGCCACGGCAGTGAGAGGCCCGCGTACCGCAAAAAAAAAAAAAATAAATAAAAGAATGAAATCACGCCATTTGCAGCAACATGGGTAGACCTAAAAATTATCATACTAAGTGAAGACAGACAGAAAAAGACAAATACCATAAGATGCCACTTATATATGGAGTCTAAAAAAAAAGATACAAATGAATTTATTTACAAAACAGAAATAGACTCACAGACATAGAAAACAAACCTGTGGTTACCAAAGGGGAAAGGGGATGGGGGAGCGATAAATTAGGAGTTTGGGATTAACAGATACACACTACTATATATAAAATAGACAACCAACAAGGACCTACTGTATAGCACAGGGAACTATATTCAATATCTTGTAATAACCTATAATGGAAAAGAATCTGAAAAAGAATATATATATATAAATGAATCACTTTGCTGTATATCTGAAACATTGTAAATCAACTATACTTCAATTAAGAAAAGAAGGTTCTCACTCACTCATGCTTAATGCCCAAATGAGAAACTCCTCGACATTTCAGTGATTTGCCCAGTACAACTATCGAAATTATAGTCGGGCTGCCGCTTATTTTCATAGGAAATGCATGAGGAGTGAATAGAGAACAGTGATCTCACTACATGGCAGTCATATGCCCAGGCATACATGCAAGCCCAGTTAACATGAGGGATTAAGTAACTGATGAAATAGCCACTGAATCACATTGTACGCAGTCGAGACACAGTGCTACTTTATGTACTGAAAGTATATGCAGGATACAATTTAAGTTAAAAATTTTATAAAACAATATATATTATATGAATCCACAAACCTGTGTGTATATGTACATTAAAAAACTGGAAGAATAAATAACAAAATCTTAACAATAGTTATCTCTGTATGGTCATATTGTAGGTGATCTTTATTTCCTTCCGGGTTGTTTTCTGCACCTTCTAATTATCTACACAAATATGTCACTTTTTTCCATGGAGGGAAAATGCACTTTCAAGCCCAAGTAACGAATGTATACAAATTGAGCAGATTGTTATCCTGACAAAATCCCTAATAAGTAGCCTTTACACATATTCTCAGGGCCACTGCCTTTTGAGACAGACTCTGATTTCACCACAATTTGGCCAGACCTTCATCTAAGGTACAAGAAAAGTCAAGTTGCTAAATGCAGCCCTTGAAGCTGTAAGCCATGTAATGACACTGCCACCCCGACTCACTCACAGCATCTCCCAAATGTGCGGACACCCCCAAACCCTGGGGATTTTAAGTGCATAGCCCACCATTAGACTTCTTAACACCTCTTGTCAGTAGAGGGAAGCAAGTTACAAAAGGGAGCCACTGAAAAGAAACTGGCAACACCATGGGGACAGAGGCACCACATCAAAGTCATCGTTTCCTACTGCTGCGAAGGGGGAGAGGTGACCCACCAGCTCTCCTGACTCTAAGTGCAGGATCGTCTGTGAATCAGAGACTTCTCACCGCCCCCCCCCCGCCCCACCCCCCGCCGAGCAAATCCGTGATGGCTGGGGCTTGACTGTATTTTTTTGTTTTCAATGGTGGGGTTAGGGTTACCATGCCATTTGTAAGTTTTGCCAAGAGAATATGACTAATTACAGTCTGAATGGGAGGGGTTCTCCTTTGGAATCAGCCTGCCTCCCACCTTCTGTGATGCCGTGGAGTCTGCTATCATGAACCAAGCTCCATCTGCCAGCTGGATTCGGACCCTCAGGGCAGGGCCTGAGACCGCTAGCATGACTCACACCCTCAAGGCTGCACTCAGGCTACCATCGCAGACTTTGGAACACCCCCTTGTCCTATTGGGAAGCCGCGACCAGCATTTGGGACTCCTGCAGGACAGCATCGGACACTCATGGCAAAGTCAGGGGCCCCTGGGGATGGGCTTGGACTCCCATGGCAGGGTCTGGGACCCAAAGGGCGGCACTTCAACCCCCCCAAAGTAGAGGCTGGGAATGCACTGTCACAGACTTGGGCCTGCAAGGCAAGGCTGAGGAGTCCCAGGGCTGCACTCAGATCCCGTAAAGCAGGGTCTGGGATCCCCAAGGATCGAGTGGAACCCCCAAGACAGGGTTCGAGACCTCCAGGGATAGGATGGGATCCCCAAAGCAGGGTTCATGACCCCTGGAGTCCCACTAGGACCCCCCACCCCTGCCGGCAAGGCAGGGTCTTGGGGCCCAGGGCTGCATTCCCACACTCGGGCTACCAACACGGAGTTCATCCTGCCAGGGCCAGACAGGAGACTCCAAGCCCAAGCTTGTGACCTCTGGGCCAGACACACAGCCCCAAGGCAGAGTTTAGGATCCACCGCGACTTGCCTGGACCCCCAGGGCCACAGTCAAGCTACCACCATAGACTTCAGATCCCCGGACTTGGATTTGAAACCCCCAAGCAGTGTTTGCAATACCCGTCCAGTCCAGACTCCAGACCCCAAGGTAAAGTCTGGGACCTCCAGGGATGGGACTGGATCCCCAAGGCAGGGTCTAGGACCCCCGGGGCCGCACCCGGACACCTAAGGTAGGATCCGGGACCCCTCCCCAAGGCATGGTCTGAAACCCAGGCTGAACCGGGACCCCTAAGGCAGAGTTCTGGGCCCTCAGGGCTGCACTCAGACTCCCCCTAAGGCAGGGTCTAGGACCCGGGTCCGCATTTGTACGCCTAGGGCAGGGTCTGGGACACTCAGAAATGCACTTGAACCCCCAAGGCAGGATCTGGGACTCCTGTGACACACTAAGAGCCCTAAGGCAGGACCTGGGACCCCAGGGCTGCACTCGGACCATTAAGGCAGCGTTTGGGGCTCCGGGGGCCGCCCTCGGACCTCCACCAAGGCAGGGTCTGGGACCCCTGGAGCCACACTCGGATCCACCAAGGCAGAGTTCGGGGTTCCGGAGGACGGGACTGATCCCCAGGACCGCACCCCGACCCTGCGCAGAGGCCTGAGCGGGGTGCGGGGAGGTGGCGAGCGTGGGGGAGCGCCCACTGGGTTGGGTGCCCGGTCTGGCCCTGCTCCGGCACTACGTGCCTTGGGAAGCCGCCTAGAGCATCCGCAGCAGAGAGAAACGTGTGCCCAGGCTGCGGTGTCCCAGACCGGCCTCCCGGCCCGGACCGCGCGCACCAATCAGGCGGCGGCGAGCACGTGACCCGGACGGCCAATGGGCAGCCTGCACGGGAGCACGCCCCTGAGGCCCCGCCCTGTTGCGTAGGAGCGCTTGCGGTATGTGGGCCGTGCGAGCCGCCGTCCGCCCGGGGTCCTGGCTCTTTCGCGTGGCTCGCGGCTGCGGGGCTCCGAGGGCCGCGCCGCCGCTGTCGCCCTGCCCGGAGCGTGCGCTCGCCGCCTTCCGAGGGGGCCTGGGGTGCCCGGAGGGGCGAGGGGGTGGGGGGCGGGGACCACGTGCAGATGGCCGGAGAAGTCGGACTGGAGGAAAGGAGGGTGAGGAGGAACCAGAAGCTGCGGAGGAGGAGGAAGAGGAGGAGGAGGAGCTGCTGAGGAGGGACCCTTTGCTGCCGGCGGGGACCCAGCGCGTGTGCTTGGTTCACCCTGACGTCAAGTGGGGGCCCGGGAAGCCGCCGGGGACCCGAGGTGACCGTGACTGTGGCCGCGGAGTGATGGGGGGGAGAGCCGTGAAGAGCGCCGAGTCCCGGAACTTAAAGGGCGGGGACGCCGGGGGCGGGTTTCGAGGTCTGGCGCTCTGGGCTGAGCTGCCGAAGGGCGGGGCTTCTGAATGGGCGGGCCGAAGGGGCGTGGTTTTGGGGGGCGTGGCTCTGAGGGCTGGAGCCCTTATGGCGTGGCTTCTGGGAGCGGGACTCCGAGAGCTGGACTGCCCCCACCCGACCCGCTCCCGGCAGCCGCACCCCTGCAGCGGGCCTGGAAATCCTAATTCTAGGCTGGGGCGCCTTCCCGCGTGCACATAGCGGGTCCGGGGCCCCTTCCCCTTTCGGACGCGCCCCAGGTTGTCGCTCGGCCCTTCTGCCCCGCGCAGCCTCCCCATCTGTAAAGGAAGAGAATCCAACAACTAACGCCGGTTGGCACGGGGTGTGTCGCTCAGCTTTAAGCCCTTGTTGACCCGCTTTCACTGTGTAACGCTGAGTACTACGCCCGAAGGTTGTGCACAAGCGTGTTCACACGCCCTTTGTAGCAGAAACCGTGAACCCGGCTGAGCCCCTGAGACGCCTGGGACCTGCCTCCATGGCCCTCGGGCATCAGCAACCCCACTGTACCCGCCCCGGTCGTGCTGGGAGGACCGCAAACACGCCGGGCAGGAGCCCGCCGCCTGACCTGAGTGCTGTGTTCAGAACCCAGCAGGAAGGCGGACGGACGGGGGCGGGGACGGGGCCGTCTCACCAGGGTGGTCCTGGATGGCCTGGGGAGACGGACCCCACGGATGAATAGGGACAGTGTCCAGGGTTAGGGCTCCTGAGGGAGCACGTCCTGGGCCCTCCTGGGACCGCTGCCCCTCGCCTGTTTAGGGGCTGTCAGAGCCAAGTCACTGCAGTGGTGCAGCCATGCAAGGAGTCAGGTCATCACAGGTACTCTGGGTTGAGCAGAGCAGTGACGCGATTGCGGGTTGAGGGGTGGCATTCTCCTTATTCCTTTACTCCTCTTAGACCTTTATTGAGATACAGTTAGCAGAGCATAAGATTAACCACTTTGAAGGGTACCACTCAGGGGCAACTAGGACGTTCACAGTCTTGTGCAGCCACCACCTCTGTCTGGTTCCACAACATTCTCATCTCCCCGGAAGGAGACCCTGTACCCTCAGTAGTAGGCCTCCCCCTTGCTTCTCCCCCACCCAACCCCCGGCAAGCAGGAGTCGGCCTTCTGTCCCCGTGGATTTGCCTGTCCTGGACATTTCATGTGCGTGATATGTGGCCTTCCGTGTCTGGCTTCTCTCACTGAGCACCATGTTTCTGAGGCGTACATATGTTGTAGCCTGTGTCAGTGCTTCGTTCCTTTTCTTTCTTAAAAACTTGTTTTTAGGGTGATTTTAGTTTCACAGCAAAATTGGGGGGAACGTAGGGAGACTTTTCACATATACTCGCTGCCCTCACCAACGGATGGCCTCTGCCGTTTTCAGCATCCCCACCAGACGGTGAATTTGTTATAACTGACGAGCCTATGTTGACATAACATCGTCACCCCCAGTCCACGGTTTACGTTGATTAGGGTTCACTCCTGGTCTTGTACATTCTGTGGGTTTGGGCACATGTACGATGACGTGTATCCACCATTATAGCATCATACAGAGTCGTTTCACTGCCCTAAAAATCCTCTGTGCCCCACGCATTCATCCCTCCCTCCCCGTCTTAAACCCCGGACAAACACTGGGCCTTTCACTGTCTCCATTGTTGTGCCTTTTCCAGAGTGTCATAGACTTGGAACCACACAGTGTGTAGCCTTTTCTCACTGGCTTCTTTCGCTTAGTCATATGCATTTAAGGTTCCTCCATGTGTTTTCATGGCCTGACAGCTCATTTCATCTTAGCACTGAATAACATTGTATTGTCTGGATGGACCACAGTTTGTTTATCTAGTCATGTACTAAAGGACACCTTTGTTGCTTCCGTTTTGACAATTACGAATAAAGCTGCTATAAACGTCGATGTGCAGGTTTTTGTGTGGATGTAAGTTTTCACATCCTTTGGGCAAATGCCAAGGAGTATGATTGCCGGATTGTATGGTAAGACTGTGTTTAGCTTTATGAGAAGCTGCCAGAGCATCTTCCGAAGTGGCCGTACCATTTTGCTTCCCTCCCAGCAGCGAGTGGGAGGGGTGCTGCACACGCTTGTCAGCATTTCGTGTTGGCAGGATTGTGGATTTTGGCTCTTCTGATAGGTGTGTGGTGGTGTCTCATTGCTGTTTTAGTCTGCATTTCCCTGATGACGGAGGATGTGGGCCATCTTGTCCCATGTTCGTTTGCCATCTGTATATCTTTTTGGTGAGGTGTCTGTTGCGGTGTCTGGCCCATTGTTTGGTGGGTTGTTTTCTTATTGCTGAACTTTGAGAATTGTTTCTATACTTTGGATACCAGCGCTTACGGGTGTGTTTTTGCACATATTTTCTCCCAGGTCTGTGGCTTAACTTCTCAGTCCGCTGATGACGTCATTTGCAGAGCAGACATTTTTAATTTCCCATGTTGTCATATGCTTGAACTCCAGGATCCTTCCTCTGCCAGGTCCAGTCTACCAGCAGGCCCACGTGAGGCGGTCGTCATTTCTGCCAGAGCGCTTGTGATCTCTAGCAGTTCTTTTTGGTTCTTTCTTGGGATTTCCATCTCTCTGCTTGCCTTGCTGTCCGTTCTTGCATGCTGTCTACTACATCCATTAGAGCTCTTGGCATGGTAATCATAGTTGTTTTAAATTCCTGGCTCAGTAAGTCCAACCCCTGCCACGTCTGGTTCTGATGCTCGCTCTGTCTCTTCGGATTGCCTTTTGGTGCGCCTGGTAATTTTTTTTGATAGCTAGACGTGATGCACAAGGTGAAAGGAACTGCTGTAAATAGACCTTAGTGGTGAGGGGCTGACGTGTGGGGGAGGGGAAGCCTTCTGTGGTCCTGGGATCAGGGTTCGGTCTCTTATGGTGCCTGTGCCCCTGGGCTGTGACCCGCACTAGTGCTTCTCCGCTTCCGTCCCCACCGAATCCTAACCCTGGCCTTCAGGGTGGGGTTGCGGGGTGCCAGACCCCCAGGCAGGCAGCTGTGCAGCGCAGCAGGAGGGAGGCCGCTGGCACCCGCGCAGGCTCTCACCACGGAGCTGGGGCTGTGGCCCCTGCGATCAGGAGAGACAGCACCTGCAGGGATTACTGCTGGGTCAGACCTGGAGTTGAAGGACGGAGGTCAGGCGTGACCAAGCACCTGCTGACCTGAGCGACCAGCAGGTGCAGGAGGTGGGACAAGCTGGCGGGCCCATGGGGCGTCACACCCAAGAAGACCACCTCCCCTTGGCCTAGAGAATGGGGGACCCCGCCCCCCATGTCCCAGAAGATGGGGCCCCCGCACAGCCCAGAGGATGAGGACCACGGTCCAGAGAAGGGGGGGACCCTGATCTGTGGCCTCAGACCCTGCCTGGCCCCTACTCCCCAGCCTCTGGCCTGTGTCCTGGCTGTGCCCTGAGGAGGGTCAGGTGACCCCAGAGACAGCAGCACCCAGGTGTCCGGGGAGTGGGGACAGCGAAGCAGCGGTGCCACAGAGGGGCCACGGCTCTGAGATTCTGTGCAAGGGTGGCCTCCCAGGGGGCGGGGGCACAGGCGCGGGATGGGGGGCCGGCCTCCCATGGGGCTTGGGGTACACGCTCCACATCTCACAGAACATGCCCAGGGCCCCGCAGAGCTGTCCTCCAGGCCACCGCCCCTCCAGACCTGAGTCAGCCCCGTCCACCCTGTCCGGCCCAGCCCCGGGACACGTTGGCATCACTGCCCATCTGCCTGCTGTCCTTCAGGGGAGAGTCTCGGCTATCCCATGCCCCCTTCCTGCTCGGGAAGGACCGTCAGGAGGAGAGCCTAGGGCGGGGCGGCCCCCGACAGCCCTCCATCCACGGCCTGTGCCCTTGGTGTCCTGGGCTCCTGCCCTGGCTGGGCCCTGCCTCTCCCGACACAGACACACACATAGACACACAGACACACAGACACACACACACACACACACACACACACATACACATACACACACACACACACACACACACACACACACACACACACACACACCCTCACCGTTCACGGCCGGGGCCCTGGGTGGGCGCTTCCTTTCTTGGGCCAGGCTCGGCAAGGGCCCCATCCCGCAGGCAGGGCGGCAGGTTTCATGGGCCCTTGGGAGCCTCACAGGGGATGCTATCCAGTGGGTCACAAGGGACCATGAGTCCCCACGGGGCAGACGTCCCAGATTCCAACACGGGGCGTGGGGGCATCCCCGCGTCCCTGCTCGGCTCAGGGCACTGCTCCCCTTCCCGGTCCTGTGTCCACCCCTTCTGACCATCTACCCAGAAGAACAGAGCTGCATTTCGAGCAAACGCTGATTGGGTCGCTTTCTCGGGACCGTTGTGTAGGCAGCAAGCAGGAAGCCGTCCCAGCCTGGGGCACGTGGCCCAGGCCCCTGGGCAGGGCTGGACACGGCCCGGGGCTGACCCAGCCGTAAATGACCCTCGCGCTGGCCTGTCTCTCCCCAAAGCTGAGTGGCAGGTGGCGGAGGCACAGGCGCTGGTGCACACGCTGGATGGCTGGTCGGTGGTGGACACGGTGGTGGTGCCCACCAAAACGCCAGACAGGAAGCTCGTCTTCGGCAGAGGGACCTTGGAGCGCCTGACAGGTGAGTCCAGCACACGTGTCCCCGTCACCCTCCCAGAAACAAAGCAAGCATGGCCGTCCCTCTGGGCCTCACAGGAACTTGGATCAGATGGCAAAAGCCACCACGCCCGTGTCAGAATTCAAACGAGGCCCCAGGACACAGGCGGGACCTTTGAGAGTCGGGCGCACGCCAGCCCTGCGCCCCAGCCCAGCCCACCCCCCTCCCCAGTGCCCTGCGGAGGGGATCCTGCGTGTGACCCCTGCCCTCCATGGACCGCAACGTCCCCGTCCCACAGCCATGTCTAGCTCACAGCTCAGAGCGGGAGACATGCCAAGGGGGGCGCTCACCGCCCATCTGTGTCTAACGGGCACTCAGTCCCCACGGGGTCACGGGACCCCCCATGTGTGTGAGATCTACTCCCCTGAAGATGGACCCGGTCCGGTCCTTCCCGACCCACACTTGACAAATACTGTGCTCAGAGACTCGGGGTGTCCGGCGAACATGGCCAAAGTGCAGGGTCCTCAGACAGACACCATGGGCGTGCAGACCTCTGAGAGGCCAACCTCTTTTCCTAGAGAAAATCAGAGGGTCCCCGGAAATCACCGCCGTCTTCCTGAATGTGGAGAGGATGGCTGCACCCACCAAGGTACCTCAGAAGCTCGCTGTTTCCCGCCCACGGCGGCTGAGCGAGTGGGTTAGTGTCCCCGTGAGAACACAGGTCTCCACGGGCCTGGGGTCACCACAGGTCCCCTCCCTCGCGCTCCATCTTCTAGAAAGAACTGGAAGCCGCCTGGGGTGTGCAGGTGTTCGACCGATTCACGGTGGTTCTTCATATTTTCCGCTGCAACGCCCGCACCAAGGAGGCCCGGCTACAGGTGGCGCTGGCCGAGCTCCCCCTGCTCAGGTACCTCCAGAGCCCGGGCTCGGGGCAGATGGAACCCTCCTTGGACCCCTTCTTGCTTTTCCATACCTCGACTGTTGCCAGGGTGGTGAGGGTGGAATGTGGCCAGTGGGGACGTGTCCAAGCAACCCACCTACTAGGGCACGTGGCCCACTGGAGTGCCACCCAGCAAGGGGCCCTCTGTCGCCTCCCGTGAAGGCCCACACGGCGGGGAGGCCCCCAGCGAGCCTGTTCTTCCTGTCTAGATGCCCACTCCCCACCCAGGGCTCTGTCCCAGCCTCCCACGGGCACATGCTTCCGTCTCCTGAGCCGACCCATTTCCACGCCAGGTCCCACCTGAAAAACAACGTTGCCCACCTGGGTGGACGAGGACGGGACTCTCGCCACATCATGGGGTCAGGTACCGTGTCTGACGTCTTGTCACCGGGAGCTCAGAAGGGGGGCGTGTCGTGGCCACCACCCCTACAAAGGGGACGACGTTCCTCAGAGGTCCTGATGGGGCCTCGTCCATGGTCACAGTCAAAGGGAGGGTATCAAGGTGTTTCCCTGGTGCGGCCGTAACGAAGGACCACGAACTGGTGCCTTAAAACCACAGACATTCATCCTCCCCGAATCCTGCAGACCAGATCAAGGAGTTATAAGGGCTGGTTCCTTCTGGAGGCTCCAGGGGAGGGTCCTTCCCGCCCCTTCCAGCTTCTGAGGGCTCCGGGCGTCCCTGGGCTTGGGGCCGCGTCCCTCCCATCTCTGCCTCCGTCTTCACGGGGCTTCTCCTCTGTGTCTGTGTCTCTCCTCTTCTGTGTCTTAGAAGGACCCTGTCATTGGATGTAGGGCCACCCTCCTCCAGGAGGACCTCAGCTCAGACCCTTCACTGCGTCACATCTGCAGAGACCTTTTGTCCAAATAAGGTCCTGTTCTGAGGTCAAGGTGTCCCAGGGCCGCACTCCCTCCAGAGGCTCCAGGGGAGGGTCCTTCCCATCTCTTCCAGGTTCTGGGGGCTCCAGGCGTCCCTGGGCTTGTGGCCGCGTCCCTCCCGTCTCTGCCTCCATCTTCACAGGGCTTCTCCTCTGTGTCTGGGTCTCTCCTCTTCTGTCTCTTAGAAGGACCCTGTCATTGTAGGGCCACCCTCCTCCAGGGGACCTCATCTCAGACCCTTCACTGCATCACATCTGCAGAGACTCTGTTTCTTAATAAGGCCCCATCTGTAGGTCCTGGGGGTCAGGGTGTGGACACATCTTTGGGGCACCACTCAGCCCACTGTGGGTATCATGGGGGCCCTTCTGAGGCTCTCCCTTTGGCCTCTTCCTCCTGGGTAAAGGGGAGCCCAGGAGACCTCAGAGGGCAGAAGTGCAAGGCCACCTCGCGCCGGGCAGAGCTGTCTCAGAACAGAAGGTGTTGGGGCCAAGTGTACAGGGGAGCAGGCTGGGTGGGGGAGGGGGGGTCCCTGCAGCCCCACGCGTGAGCCTGTCCACATCCCCCGCAGGCACCCCGTGGCTCTTGCCCCTTTTGCGTCTGCTCCTGACTCACCATCTCGGGTGTTTCTAGGAGAGTCTTTCATGCAGATGCAAGAGCGCCTCCTGAAAGATAAGGAAGCGAAGATTCGAAAGGCCCTGGACAGACTCCGCCGGAAGAGGCTTCTCCTGGGGCAGCAGCGGAGGCGGCGGGAGTTCCCTGTGGTCTCCGTGGTTGGATACACGAACTGCGGTGAGAAGTGGGCCCTCCCCGGGGCCGGGCAGGTGTACGCTAGGGGGACCCACTTGCCGACCCAGTGAGACTGAGTATTCACGGAGGGCTAGCCCGCAGTGAGAAGGGCTGCACTCGGGCCCCGTCCCGGGGTGGCCCCCCGTGTGACTGCCGTGGGCTGACGCCCCTCTTAGTGGATGTCCTCCAGACTCTGAGAACGAGGAAGTAGTGACAGTTTTAAGTCCGTTGAGAGTGGACAGGGTCTTGCAGGGATCAGAGTGGTTCAGATGTTGCCAAGGAAAACTTCACAGTCTGTCCTCAGCTTTGTCTGCACGAGCACATCAAGGGGACTCCACGTGGGGAACAAAGAGTAGGGCGTCCTTTAGGGTCACAGGTGCCCTGAGATAAGTGGAAAGCACCCAGTTCCCTCCACTGTGGGGATTCAGTCCACAACACTTGCTGGGCTCCCCTGAGGCCCGGCCCCGCCACATGCTCGGGAAGCACCGCCGTGACGGGCCCGTCCCTTTATCAGGCGCTCACGGTCTGCGTCCAGAGGAGGGAGGGAATGTCCCATAAACGTGCACAGGAAGCTGTGGGGTGGGTGTCCAGGCTTGAAAAGTCGTAAATGTCTACAGGTAAGATCACCCGTGTCAGGAAATCCCAACTGCCCCTCCTGGCTGCATCCCCAGAGGGTGCCGTGTCCTCCGCTAACTGTCACAGGATCCAGTGAGTGTTGGCTTGATCCCGACTCTCACTGACCGGGAGTTCGGGGTCCTGCACTGAGCAGGGGCGTCCAGGCCGAGCCCCGCCATCCAGTTACTCGACGGCAGGACCCCTCACCACCTCCTGGTGGGCCATCGGCGGGACTTACAGGCGTAGCCAGGGGTTTCCCTGGGCTGGACGGTTACTGCTGCTGCCCCTGAACCTGGGCTCGGTGGAGAAAGTGTCCACGTTGTCAGGAAAGGCTGTGGAGGAGGGTGTTCTAGGACCCCCTCAGGTACACACAGCACTGTCTACACCCTCACTACCTCTCTGCACACACTGCACCCCCCTACTCCACCATTCCCTCGTCTACCCGGACACCACACCACAGCTCGGTTACTCCACGGGACCATCCCTCCGCCTGTTTGGACGCCTGCCCACCTCACATGCACGTCACCACTGTCTTTGTCTACGCCGTCTCTCCCGTCTACACCAGCACTCTTGCCCTGGCCCTGGTCCACTTTACCCTGAAGGCTAGACAGTGGCAGCTGAGTCGTTGCACAGCCCGCACAGCGTCCCATGGGTCCTGTGGAGAGTTCCGAGTGCACAGACCTCCTGCCCCTGCCCATCCTCCAGCGCCCTGTGATCAGTGTGGGGCAGCCCCGAGGTCCACAGTGGTCGGTGGGGGACCGGAGGGGTCTGAGACGCATGGTCCCCTTGTGCCCGACGTGCAGGAAAGACCACGTTGATCAAGGCCCTGACAGGGGACGCCGCCATCCAGCCCCGGGACCAGCTGTTTGCCACGCTGGACGTCACAGCCCACGCGGGGTGGCTGCCCTCCCGGCTGACTGTCATCTACATGGACACCATTGGCTTCCTCTCTCAGCTGCCCCACAGCCTGGTCGAGTCCTTCTCGGCCACCCTGGAGGACGTGGGCCATTCGGTGAGTGTGGAGGGCCAGGTCGCCTCAAATACCCACCAACAGGAGGCAGGTCCCCTCATCCCAACATCACGGGCCTGGGTCCCCTCATCACAACATCACGAGCCTGGGTCCACTCATCACAACATCACGGGACAGGGTCCCCTCATCACAGCATCCCAGGGCAGGGTCCCCTCATCACTGCATCACGGGGCAGGGTCCCCTCATCACAGCATCCCAGGGCAGGGTCCCCTCATCACAGCATCCCAGGGCAGGGTCCCCTCATCACAGCATCCCAGGGCAGGGTCCCCTCATTGCAGCATCCCGGGGCAGGGTCCCCACATCGCAGCATCACGGGGCAGGGTCCCCTCATCACAGCATCACGGGACAGGGTCCCCTCAACACAGCATCACGGGCCTGGGTCCCCTCATCCCAACATCTTGGGGCAGGGTCCCCTCATCACAGCATCACGGGACAGGGTCCCCTCATCACAGCATCACGGGACAGGGTCCCCTCATCACAGCATCCCGGGGCAGGGTCCCCTCATCGTGAGCTTGGTTTCACAGAACAGTGGAGCGGCCCGGAGCCTCGAGCACAGCACCCGCCGGGTGGGGGGTTGGTGACGGGGCAAGTGGCCGCACGCAGGCGTAGGGCCAGCACCTGCGGGGCGGGGACACGAGGCGGCCCCTCAGTCCGGGTGCACCTGGAGCGGCAGCCTGGCCCGGAACGAGGGGCACTGGGGGGCTCCGTGCACGGCAGAGCGGCTCTGTGGCCTCAGGTCCCACCTGCCCCCTTGGGGCACAAGCCTCCGTGGGGCGGCCGCACCCACCTCCCACGGAGAGCGGTGCGCAGCCCCCATCGTGGACCTGGCGGGTCCTCCCGAGCGGGGCCAGGCACCGCTGGCCCCGAGCTCTCCGACTGCCCGGCCCCTCTGGTCCTCAGGATCTGATCGTCCACGTGCGAGACGTGAGCCACCCCGAGACAGAGCTGCAGAAGGCCAGCGTCCTGTCGGCCCTGCGGACCCTGCAGCTGCCGCGCCCGCTGCTGGACTGCATGGTGGAAGTGCCCAACAAGGTGGACCTGGTGCCCGGGTGAGCGCCTGCCGCCCCACCGCCGCCGGACCCCTCGCGCTGGCGACCAGGGCGCACGCGGGTCT
The DNA here is from genome assembly GCF_949987515.2 of Delphinus delphis. NCBI lineage: Eukaryota > Metazoa > Chordata > Mammalia > Artiodactyla > Delphinidae > Delphinus > Delphinus delphis. Next base: position 126,386,479 of record NC_082704.1, read on the forward strand.
CCCGCCGGCGGGGCGGCCGCCTCCCCGCTCCTGCTTTCAGGCGTGCCCTGACACGCCTACTGCCGCTCGAGCGGCGCGCTTGGACCCGCCACCCCGCGGGCCCGGATTGCACCCCAGACCCACGCACGTCCTTCCTCTCACCTTCCGGCGGGGCCGCGTCCTCGCCCGGCACAATCTGAGCCCGTCACGGCTGGGCCTGCGGGCGGGGTCCCCGCTCCGGCCCCCCTCGCTGAGCCGTCGGCCGCCCCTACAGGTACATACCCGCCGAACCCGGTGCGGTGGCCGTGTCAGCGCTCCTGGGGCTCGGGCTGGAAGAGCTGAAAGCCAGGCTGGAGGAAGCAGTTCTGAAAGCCACGGGCAGACGGGTCCTCACGCTGCGAGTGGGGCTGGCGGGGCCGCAGCTGAGGTGCGTCGGGCCGGCCCGGCGGGGGGTGGGGTGGCGGGGGTCCCACCAGTCGCTGCGCGGGGCAGGGCCCTGGGCCTGGGCAGGGAAGGCGGCGCCAGGTGGGGTCCGGGTACGACTCGGGGGCAGCCGCATCCCCCGCAGCCGGTCTGGCTGCTCAGGCGGTGAGCAGGTGCCCGGCCGCTTACCCGCAGGCCGGGGCCGTGGGCGATGCCACCCGCCGAGAAGCGGGACGCCTCGCTGGGGGCTTCGGGGCTCTGTCGGGGCCGCCCGTTACCACCAAACGCGTCTTCCTCCCAGCTGGCTGCATCAGGAGGCCACGGTGCAGGCGGTGGACGTGAGGCCTGAGGCCGGGGTGGCCGATGTCAAGATCATCATAAGCGAGTCAGCTTACGGCAGGTTCAGGAAGCTCTTTCCAGGTTGAAAGGAAGTCCAAGGGTGGGGATGCTCCCCGAGGATTGGGGGGGGGCTCCCCGGGGGCCGGGGGGCTGCAACGTTCCCGCCTCAGAGAGAAGCGGGCTCCCTGCGTGGGCCCTACACCCCCGTGAGCCTGGCGGGAGGGCCGGTGGGGCTGGGAGCTGGCGTCGATGGTGGCGCTCCGAGTGGTTCCGGTTGACCGTCGGGCGTCTGGAGAGCTGACGTCCCGTCCAGGGTGCTGAGCCGTGAGACAGTAAAAGCTTTGCGTGTGTTCGTGAACCAGCCTTTCCGGTTCTTCCCTGCCGGCCGCCCGGCAGAAGCCCTGCGAACGCTGGCCGTGAAGGAGGCAGGTCCGGCTTCCCCGTCTGCTCTGCGTCCACGTGTTCACGGCTGCCAGTCCTCGCCCTTTCCCACGGTAGCGTCAGGGGTGTAATTAAAATGTCTCCCGACAGCCCAGCAAGCAGGAAGAATCTCCCCGTGTACTGGGCCAGGCGGCCGGGACCACCCATCACACACCCGTTAGTTGTCTTTACCCAAAGGAAAAAATACAACTTTGGGCATCTTGTCGACAAGCAGGGAATCACATCCTGGGGCCAAACTCCCTCAGGGTTAGGCAGGACCCCCTTCCCGATGTTCACTTTGCAGAGGCTCCAGGGCCCCCAGACAGACGTTCCCGGGATGCAAACAGGCCGGGGGTCCAGCTTAAAGAGAGTCACACACATCTCAGGGAGACGGGACGCTATGCTGCAGGTTTTCTAAAGGGAAAGCGAATGAGAAGGGCGCTCCCTTGCCCTTTTGGCACCAGGAAAGGATTTTTTTTCCTTACCTCTGTATTCAGCGTTATAGGGCTGTTTCCTGAGTTGTCGCAGGCTTTCAGCTCAGCTGGAAAAAGTCTCTGCGCTTCTCCTAAGCGTGTGGATGCAGGGTGTCCGTGTGAGCTTTCCGTGTTTTCTGAGACTCAGTTGTGCACACGCGGCTCTACAGGCTCCCCAGCTCAGTCCTTGGTGCGCCCAGGCCCTCCACGCCTGCTTCTGTAACTGCCATTCTGTGGAGTTTCCGCCTGGGGCAGTGTGGCAGGCGGAATCCTGTCCTCTACAACGTCCACGTCCTAATTCCAGAGAGAATCCCCGCCCTCGAGGCCCCCCGGTGAACCTACCAAGCGCCCTTCCCGTGGGTCCCCGTGAACAGGAGGCAGAAGTGAGAGTCGGGGCAGGTGTGAGGACAGAACTGGAGTTTGGGCTCAGAGGAAACTGCCTCTGCGGAGATGCTTCTGTGAGGTGCAGAGAGGGGTCCCGACCCCAGCAATCCGGTGGCTCCAGAGCTGGGAAAGGGACGAAACAGTCTTCCCTGGAGCCTCCAGAAGGATGAGCCCTGCCCGTCCTGGGCGTCTGCCTGGGGGGGCCACGTGCGACTGCTGCCTGTAGGACGGGGACAATTAATGTGTGTGTTTGCAGCCGCCATCTGGGCGCCTGTGGCAGCGTGTACAGGACCCACATGGGACCCCGGGGTGGGGGGGACCACCCGCATGTTATCGTGGGGCACGGGACAGTCGGGATGCGAGCCCCTGAGCTACGTGTGCAGGACAGTCTCCCCGATCCGAGAGGAGCTGGCTCCAGGGACCCCGCAGGCCGAGTGCAGAGCGGGACCAGGTCCTGCTCCGGGACCACAGCCCCATCCGGTCCTCTTGCACGGGGTGCAGGAGGAGGGGCTGCAGGGTGGCCCCTGGGAGCAGAGTCTCCTTTCCGACGGAGGACCAGGCCAGGGGGTCAGCCAGCCAGGGCCTCACGACAGCTGCTCTGCTGGCCTGTCCCCGTCCTTCTGCTCAGCCCCTGCGGGTCTCGTTCCTACAGGGTCCTTGAGACAGGGGAGGCTTTGCATAGACCCTGGTGGGTGGGGAGCATCCAGGCTCCCCGGGTCCAGCCCACGCGTTTGTCAGGCTGGGGTTGCCCACGTGGTCCCAGGGGCTCCGTCAGCCAGGGACCCCTGGGCTTGGCCGCCCAGCTCCTCCCAGGTCCAGCCTCCCGGCTCGAGTCTGGTCCATCCAACTCCTCCCTGGCGGCAAGACACAAGCAAGGGCTGTAGGGGGTCGGTTCTGGCCTCTGGCCCCCTCTCCTGGTGCTCCTCACCTGCTGCCTGGGGTCCCCCCCACCCACGGAAGCCCCCTCCCCAAGGACTGAGGAGGCGAGCTCAGCCCGCGGCTGCCTCGGGCGCTGGCGAGGTGCTGCGGGGTCAGACACGCCCCCGCGGGAGCTGTGCGAGCGCACCCCAGGCAGGAGCACGAGGCGAGGCCTCACGGGGCCTGGGGGAGGGCAGGGGTCTCGGGGGGCCCAGAGGGGTGGATCAGGCTCGTGTAGGGTAGAAACAGGTGTAAGGCCACCCCTCCCCCCAGTACCCAGACCCTCCTACGACCCTTCTGCAGAGACGGTCTCCACCTCTCCGCACTCCAACCTCCTGGACACTTCGGTTCCCCATCTGACTCCCGACCCCTCCAGCTGGCTGGGGACAGGCAGCCTCATGAGACGGTGCGCACAGAGCTTTCTGGCCGGGCCGTGAGGATGGGGACCGGGTCCCACCTGTGCCAAGGAAGCAGGCGTCTCACCCGGATTTGCCTCTGGGCTCTTGAAGGTGGACTGAAGGTCAGACAGTCCAGAGGCCAAGGGCCCCCGAGGAGGGGGGTGTGGGCGCAGGTAGACCAGGAGCAGCTGCCCCTCTGGCCAGGAGAGTCCAACAGCCCAGGGCTTTCTGGTTGCTGGGGGGAGGAGAGGGCGGAGGCCGTGGGGGCCAAAGACAGGTCCTGCTTCACCTCTGGATGGAGCCACTCAGCTGAGGCCAGGTTTGGAGGGATTAGAGTTAAAGGGTGCAGGCTAGACGGTCAGGGTTAGAGGATTAGGTTAGATGGTCTGAGTCAGAGTCAGGGTAAGGGTTAGGAGTCTACAGGTCAAGGTTGAGTACCTAGGGGCTAGGGGTTAGGAGTATTAGGGTTTAGGTTTAGAGATTAGGAGGGTAGGGTTAGGGAGTTAACAGTAGAGATTTGGGCGTTAGGGTTAGTGGGTCAGTGTTAAGCATAACTGGCCCACGACCCCCCTAACCCCACACCTCTGAGTCCTCTAGGATGGACAGGACTTGCCCTGGGTCACTCATGAGTGGGGTTCACCTGGACCGCTGGTTATCTACCCCCCGTCCTGGAACCTGATAGCAGAAGAATGAAATGTCTGCTCCAGTCACTGACTGTTTCAAATCCAACTCAACCTCAGTCAGCGGTTGTTAGGGCCTCAGAAGTCCACAGGGTTTCCTCCTCCCATCTGAACTGGAAAGAGTAGTGCTGGCCCCACTTGGCCTGGGCAGCCCCGGTCCAGCACAGGCCTGGCTGAGGTCACTGTATGGACATGTTATGAATTTATACAGAACTTGGTGCAGCGACCTACCAGCCCCCAGGTGCTGCCTCCTGAGGGCTGGTGGGGCCCTCCTGGGACTGCAGGCATCCTTTGTCCCATCTGAGTGGGCATCAACGGACATCAAGTCTCAGGACAGCCCTTGACCTCTCGCCACCCAGGCAGGCATCTGTAGTCCTCCAGCTCAGGCCAGTCTGGTCCCCGTCAAGCCTCTGTGGCCAATTACTGAGCTGACCATGCTGCTGGGCAATTGAATCTGCCGCTTTCCCCAAGCCAGCATCTGTTCTCATGCCAAAGTCCAGAACCTCAGCTTTCCTTTGGGAACTTCTTACCTGTTTCCAGTCCAAACAGTTCCAGAGGGCTGATGCTACGTTCCACCCACCTTGAAGATGGGCGTATGATCCACATCTAGCCAATCCCATGGTACACCTTATGGGTGCTCTGATGGGTTCAAGGGCGATGCTATGACCCAAAACCAGGCCAATGACGTTTATTTTATTTTATTTTTTGGCCATGCTGTGCAAGCGGGATTTTAGTTCCCCTGCCAAGGATCGAACCTGTGCCCCCTACGTTGGGAGTGCAGAGTCTTAACCACTGGACCACCAGGGAAGTCCCATCCCCTCATTTTCAAAACTGCTATGGATTTAAAGCACACAAGATGATTGTGATATGAGTGGCCTTTTCAGTATGACTTCTTTGACTTAGAATGTTTTCAATGTTTATCCATGTTGTAACATGATTATCAGTGCTTCATTCATTTTTTTTATTGTGGTTAAAAATACATAACGTGGGGATGGGGGGCAAGTGGAGGGAACGGCCCACATGCACATCGTTCACGGACCCTCTGGACTGGAGGGACTCGTGAGAGCCGGAGCCCAGAAATCCGGGGATGGATAAGACACAGCGTCCCCTCCAATCCCCGTAAGCACCCCTTGCTCCATCCTGCGCCCAAATACCTCAGCTAGGCGCTCTCCCCACTCTTTACACTCCAAACTCAGCCGGGACAGACCTCTGCAGCCGCCGCTCCCCACCCTACAGGAGAAGCTCAGAGGTCCCGTCCCCCTTTCCTCTGAAGGACTATTTTTGGTGACCACAAAAGGATTAGATCGCTCAGGACAAAGCTGGTAGAGGACAGCGGGATGGCTGCGCCGGGCGCGCCGCTCTTCCTCCTGACCTTCAACTTTGACGAGACTATCGTGGACGAAAACAGTGACGGCTGCGTCGTGCGCGCGCCGCGGCGGGCAAGCGGCTGCCTGAGAGCCTGCGTGCCACCTAGCGCAAGGGCTTCTGCAGGAGTACATGCAGCGCGTCTTCCAGTACCTGGGCGAGTAGGGCGTGCGGCCGCGGGACCTGCGCGCCATCTACGAGGCCATCCCCCTGTCGCCCGGTATGGGCGAGCTGCTGCAGTTTGTGGCCAAGCAGGGCGCCTGCTTTGAGGTTATTCTAATCTCAGAGGCCAACACCTTTGGCGTGGAGAGTGTGCTGCGCGCCGCCGGCCACCACGGCCTGTTCCGCCGCATCTTCAGCAACCCGTCGGGGCCCGACCCTTGGGGGCTGCTGGCGCTGCGGCCCTTCCACGCGCACAGCTGCGCTCGCTGCCCCAACATGTGCAAGCACAAGGTGCTCAGCGACTACCTGCGCGAGCGGGCACACGACGGCGTGCACTTCGAGCGCCTTTTCTACGTGAGCGACGGCGCCAACGACTTCTGCCCCATGGGGCTGCTGGCAGGCGGCGACGTGGCCTTCCCGCGCCGCCGCTACCCCATGCACCGCCTTATGCAGGAGGCGCAGAAGACCGAGCCCAGCTCCTTCCGCGCCAGGGTGGTGCCCTGGGAAACCTCCACCGAAGTGCGCCTACACCTGCAACAGGTGCTGAGGACGTGGCCTGCAGGGGGCACCCGGGCGGGGAGAGGGTGGGGCGGTGGGGGTCGGGAAAGAGAAAGCTAGTTTTATTACTCCTTTTCCATTTCGTTTTGGTATGTCCCTCCGGGATTTCTCGGAATCCCAGGGTGGTCCATTTGGGGACTGGAGGAGGGAGTTGGGAGCTGACCCCATCTGTGCAGTTAACCCAGCTCGGCTGCCTCCGCCAGTTCCACTGCAAGCGAATTCCGGAGTCTGGCCGCACCAGGGTGGCGCGCATAACTGAGCAGGCAGCAGTGTTTCCAAAAACCTTGTTCTCCCAGCTGGGAGGACAGGGTTCCCTGTCAGGGTAGAGAAGGAACATGTTCCGCCGCGTCGCGGGTAACTGTTGCCTTGGACTGCATGGCCTCCCTCCTCCAGTCTTCTGTCCAGGGGACCCAGGCCCCGAAATGCCCCCCCCCCCGCGACCTCCCCCGCACCGGACTCCCTGCAGAGAGAGGTGGCGCTCCCTGCCGACGGTCCCAGGCCTAGATCTTGCTTTACCTACTGTGACCCTACACTACACTCCTTGCCTCCCTCCCCGCCCCCACTCTGTCGCATCCCCACAGGAAAAAAAGCTAGAGGGAACGGTCACCTCTTGTTGGTGGAAAGAGGTAGCACACTGTCCCGGGGCTCGGGTCTGGCCAGCCAGGGACCTCACAGAGCCCGAAGGTGTCTCCTCGCACCCCAGCCTCGTCTATGCAGCAAGAAACCAGGGACTTAACCAAAGTCGCCCCACTGACTGGGCCCTCTGAGTCCCCCTCCTCCCGTATGGAACAGAAAGCCATGATGCTTTAAAGCAGAGCCAGTGGAAAGCCAAAGCCCACCTCTGTCTTTTGGTGTTTCAGAGCTGTAAAGGAGGTGAAGGGGCAGAGGTGAGCGAGATCTCTCACGCTGCAGTCTGAGGGATGAGGGCGAGGTGATTTCTGCTCTCAGAGAGCCCCACTTAAGTGAGGGAGCTGGTCCCCACTCTTGGAGGAGTGCCCAGCTTGGGGAACCAAGCCTGAATACACAACAAAGCAGGCAGCAGGCAGAAGAGCAGGGTGCAGCCCACCTCCGCAGAGGGGCACAGGGGTCTAGTGTGGAGGCTCTGTGAGCACCGAGGAGATGGGAGAGCAGAGGGGCACAGGGGTCTAGTGTGGAGGGCGCCGTGAGCACCGAGGAGATGGGAGAGCAGAGGGGCACAGGGGTCTAGTGTGGAGGGCGCCGTGAGCACCGAGGAGATGGGAGAGCGGAGGGGCACAGGGGTCTAGTGTGGAGGGCGCCGTGAGCACCGAGGAGATGGGAGAGCGGAGGGGCACAGGGGTCTAGTGTGGAGGGCGCCGTGAGCACCGAGGAGATGGGAGATTCTGCTGCTTAGGGCAGACAGAGGAGGCTCAATTGGCAGGAGCCGTGCAAGTGGGCTGCCTTTCAGTCCCTCGGCCGCTAGCCCTGCAGGGCAATCATCAGGAGGTCGTCAGAATTGTATTCAAAGTCGGCACTTGCAGCTGGAGACCCTGTCTTCATGGCGTAGAGGTCCCTGTGGATAAGGGCACCAAACTCCCTGGCTTCCAGTTCTTTCCTGTCTCCAGCAGGCCTCTGGGTGCCTCCTCTGTCTTTACCAGGACCCCTTCCCACTGCACTGGGGGGAAGGAACAGACACAGCTCACAGCCCAGGAGGCGTGCAGGACTGGTCCAGTCTTGACTGTAGCAGGCTTTGGAGTGGGACTCAAGAGGCTCACTGAAGGTGGTGCCTGGGTCAGCATCCCGGAGATCCCAGGCGTCAGCAGCTGGCCTGCACATAGTTCCCGGGGAGGAATCCAGACCCCTCTGAGCCGATGCCCTCACACCAGCCATCGGAGTAGTGGCGGGTGATGCAGATAATGGTGCCCTCAGAGAAGGAGAGTTCGTCGTCCTTCTGCCGCGTGTATGGGTTCAGTGTCACCACTGCAGGGCGGGAGGAGAGGGGTGCCGTGAGATGTGCCTCCTGCCCCGCCACAGGGATGCTTGTGCCCACGTACTGGACTCTAGGGGGCAATGTGGGGAGTGGGGCAGGAGATGCCTTCTCCAGAGCCCCAGGACTCCTCCCCAGCTGAGCTAATATTCAGTATCAGGCCAGCTGCTTCCCTCCTCTGGGGGTGCGGTGGGGTGGAATGAAAGGCTCCGCGGGTGTGGCACAGGCCAGCCCCTCCACTCCAAGAAGCGTCAGTGTCTGAGAGCAGGGCCCCAGGGTCTGCCCATGTTTTGTAACCTGCTTTCAGCCCCCGTTCACCCTGGTCCTCCCACAATGTCTCTAGCAGGTGCTGGAGGTATTGCTCAGTAGGTGCTCTAGTAGGTGCTCAGTAAATACAGTAACATTGAACAGTGTAGACTTGGCCGAGTGAGGCTTGGGCAAGTCACTTAGTTTACCCTCTCAGGCTCAGCTTCATCTGCTAAATGGGAGTGTGAAGATCCTAGGAGGTTAAGTGAAAGCGAGAAGATGGATGAGAAGCTTTGACTCTGGGGTCTGGTATAAAGCAGGGGCTAAATTATGTTACCCACCCACCCCACATAACATTTGCCATTTAAATCGTTTTGAGCATACAGTCCATGGCATTACCTACATTCACGTTGTTGTACAAATATTCTCAGCATCCACTCCAGAACTCATCCATTTTCCCTGTGGGAAATTCTGTATCAGTTTCTCTAGATTTTTGCCAACATCTGTTATTTTTAGCTTTCTTGATTGTAGGCCTTCTAGTGTGTGGAGGGGTGTATGGCGCTGTGGTGTTAACTTGCATTTCATCACGGCTCATGATGATTAACGTCTCTTCATGTGCTTGTTGACCATTTGTATGTCTTATTTGGAGAAGGGTCTTTTCAAGTCCTTTTTCCATTTAAAACATTGGGTTGTTTGTCGAGTCCCGCCAAGCGCTCCTCCTGGCGGTTTTGGTGTCGGTGAGTCCGGCCTGGAGCGGTCTTCCGCGCCGCAGGGGCCCACGCGCCGGGGCCTCCGTAGCGGCCTCTCAGGAGAGGAGACGCTCGGCCCGCGGCGCCCGTGTCCAGAGCGCCGAGATCGTGCCGTGCCGCGCGGACGCGGCGCTGCCGGGGCGGGTTTTGTTCGGCATTGGCTGCGGCGGTCTGCGCGCCTCTCCCGGAAGCGGGCGTCCCGGCCAGAGCGCACCTGGCGCGGGGCGTCCTCGGGGCTCCTCGCCGTCGGCGCCGCGCGAGCCGGCGGGTGTCTAAGGAGCCAGCGCGCGGCGGCTGGGAACGACACGTCCCGTGGGTCCCTGGCACCCCAGCGGCATCCGAGCGCGGAGCGGAGGGCCGCGGACCGCAGGTAAGGGGACAGGGGCTCGGTGGGGTGGGTGGAGGAAGGAACGACGAATTACACCAGAGCTGTTTGGTACAGTCGCGGAGCTACCTAACCTGGCGGCAGCAGGAAGGGCTCGCCTTTGGAGTAAAGGCTTTGAGGACGAGCCCGAGCCTACTTACTCCCGTTTTACAGAACATCTGCAGGTGTAAAGCTCACTCGTGCGCGGTTTTCCTAAGCAGCCAAGTGCCCCTCCCCCGCGATGTCTCTGCAAGCAGAACCTGAGAGGGGCCGGTGCCTTGAGAGACTCGCCCTTGGCCCATGGGAAGCCCAAGGGATTTATCCTGCATGGTGATTTCACGTGCTGGGACCCCCCGCCCCCCCCCCCCCCCGCCAACCCCCACTCTGGCCAGCTGGCCCAGCCTTGGTTACTGCACTTCTCCAGCCCCAGCCGGCCCTTGGCCACCTGCTGGGATGGGAAAGGGAAGCGTGTCAGAATTTCACCTTAGAAACTTGCCAGGGGGCGTGGATTTAAACACATAGTGGTCACTCTGGCAGAAGAGAAGGGAGGAGGGCGCCTTGTTACCCTTTCATTGTGGAATCGGTGGCGCTCCCGCTGAGAGGGACCTCTCCAGTGTTTGGTGTATTGGAACTGAATAATTAGAACTTGTACAATTTTCAAATTATGTGGTACTTGAATTTAAAAGCAAAACCCCTAGAAACTCTAAGTGTTTTATAAATTGAGATCTAAAAATTGAAGGTCTTTTTTGCTTCCACTATGACATTATATTAAGAAATGTGCATTTATTGAGAAGAGAGTCAGAAAAGGGAAGCAAACAGAAAACTCAGACGTACCACTGCAGAGGCCATGGGAGTTAAGCTGTAAATGCTGCTGGCTTTCAGTAGCCTGCAGCCATTCTCTTCCTGTAGCTGATGGGATACAAAGCTCTACTGGGCTGTTCTTTGCACGGGGTAGTCTTGTTTTGCAGAAATTCAGCTCAGAGCCATCTCTTGATGTACAAGAATTTCCCAGATTAGGTCCCCGGCAGATCCTGGAGGGCCAGGGGGATTCCTTGCTTCATTATACCCGTCTGTTGGAGTAGAAAACAGCAATGACGTAGTTTTCTTTAAATATGGTTTTTGGTCTATCATCCAGAGCTTAGAGTAGCTATTTCCTTTCTCCCTCAATATGGTTGTGTTCCTGGAATGAATTATAGTCATATGACCTTGTTTTTACAGGCGAGGGTCAGGGTCAGGGTCAGGGTCAGGGTCAGGGGTCAGGGGTCGGGGGTCGGGGGTCGGGGTCGGGGCTGGGGTTAGGGGGTAAGGGTTAGGGTTAGAGTTTAGCGTTAGGGTTAGGGTTGGGGGTTAGGGGTTAGGGTTAGGGTTAGGGTTTAGGGTACGGGTTAGGGTACCGGATAGGGTAGGGGTTGGGGTACGGGTTAGGATTAGGGTTAGGGTACGGGTTAGGGTATGCTTTAGGGTTAAGGTATTTATTAAACCTCTCCCACTCTCCAGATGTCACTTAGCACGTAAAGGAATATTATTTGGGGTCCAGCCATGGAGAAGACTTTAGACACTAGGATAAGACAAAGAACACACGCATTATAAATAAATCACATTAGGATTTTGTTTTTAACCTGTACATTAAAACACTAGTGCCTAGGAAATTTAATGGAGGCAGAAGCAGTAAAGGGTAGTTTTATGGGAATAACATCACAGTTCTCTGTGGAATACACAGATTTTGACTGGTTAGAAAGTCAAGGAGGAATGCTTTTGTTCTGAAGATATAAACCCTCTTCTAAATTGAGCTGTTATTGGAAGTTAGAAATTCTTTGTTCCTGTTGTATTGCTTTGTGTGTTCATGATTATTCTGCTTGCATCTCCCTTGTTAAACCTTTGATTTGGGGAAGAGTGCCATTCCTGGAAATGAGTTTACAGAATTATTCTCAAAAACGGAAGGAAATGGTTCTCACCTAAATATTAAGAAATAATCTCTATACTGGTGTACTAACAGAATTATGATTCAGGGATAATAATTCTATGAAATGTAATTAAAAACAATATATATTTTTTCTTTTAAATTTCCATTGTTACTTTTTAAAAGTACAATTATAATTCAATGCTTTGTAACAAGTGAAATTTAAAAAGATTAAAGGGAAAGATAATATTTTACCACTTGCCCTCCTTTCCCACTCCCTGAAACGACCAACATAATGTGTAGCTTTCTCATTTTATGCAGGTGTTCCTTAAATGTGGAACATCATGTTTCTCACCGTAGAAAAACAGATTTAGCTCTCACACATTTTATAGGCTACATAACAGTCCGTAGAACAGAAGTACCAAGTATTTCAGACTTAACTTTTTGAGGGACACTCAGGTTACTTTCTGATTTATTTTGTTGTTCTGCTAAGTTGTTTTAACAACAGAAAAATATATTTTAAAATATAAAAATCAAAATTAAGTTAGGGGTGAGGATAAGGGTTTAGGGTATGGGTTAGGGTACAGGTTAGGGTTAGGTTTAGGGTATGGGTTACGGTTAGGGTACGGGTTAGGGTACAGGTTAGGATACGGCTACGGGTTAGGGTTAGGGTATGGGTTAGGGTATGGTTTAGGGTTAGGGTATAGTTTAGGGTATGGTTATGGTTTAAGGTTAGGGAACGTGTTAGTGTTAGGCACGGGTTAGAATTAAGGTATGGGTTAATGTTAGGGTTAGGGTTAGGGTTAGGGTAGAGTTTAGGGTACTGGTTCGGATACGGCTACAGTTTAGGCTTAGGATACGGATTAGGGTATAGGTTAGTGCGAGGGTACGGGTTAGGATTAGGGTACAGGTTATGTTTAGGTTTATGGTACGGGTTAGGGTTAGGGTATGGGTTAGGGTACAGGTTAGGGTATGGCTACGTGTTAGGGTTAGGGTATGGGTAAGGGTAGGGGTTAGGGTTAGGGTACAGGTTAGGGTACAGTTTAGGGTATGACTACGGTTTAGGGTTAGGGTATGGGTTAGGGTACGGGTTAGGGTACGGTTTAGGATTAGGGTACGGGTTAGGGTTATGGTACGGGTTAGGGTATTGGTTAGGATTAGGGTACAGGTTACAGTTAGGGTACAGTTTAGGGTATGGGTACGGGTTAGGGTTAGGGTACGTTTTAGGGTACAGGTTAGTGTTAGTGTACAGGTTAGGATTAGGATACAGGTTAGCGTGAGGATTAGGATTAGGGATAGGGAACGGGTACGGTTTAGGGTACAGGTTAGGGTATGGCAAAGGGTTAGGGTTAGGGTACGAGTTAGGGTACGGGTTAGTGCTAGGGTCCGGTGGAGGATTAGCGTACGGATTAGGGTATGGGTTAGGGTTAGGTTTCGGGTACAGTTCAGGGTATGGCTACAGGTTAGAGTTAGGGTACGGGTTAGGGTACGGGTTAGTATTACGGTACAGGTTAGGGTTAGGGTACGGGTTAGGGTTAGGGTACGCTTTTGGGGGTTAGGGTAACGGTTAGGGTTAGGGAATGGGGACGGTTTAGGGTACAGGTTAGGGTATGACAATGGTTTAGGGTGAGCGTACGTGTGAGGGCACGGGATAGTGTTAGCGTACGGGTTAGGATTAGGCGACGGGTTAGGGTAAGGCTTCGGGTAAGGGTTAGTTTTCGGGTTAGGGTTAGGGTTAGGGTAAGAGGACGGGGACGGTTTAGGGTACAGGTTAGGGGACCACAACGGTTTAGGGTGAGCGTACGTGTGAGGGCACGGGTTAGTGTCAGCGTACGGGTTAGGATTAGGGGACGGTTTAGGGTAAGGCTTCAGGTAAGGGTTAGGGTTAGGGTTACGGTTAGGGGACGGGGACAGTTTAGGGGACAGGTTAGGGTATGACAATGGTTTAGGGTGAGCGTACGTGTGAGGGCATGGGTTAGTGTTAGCGTACGGATTAGGATTAGGGGACGGGTTAGGGTAAGGCTTCGGGTAAGGGTTAGGGTTAGGGTTAGGGGACGGGGACGGTTTAGGGTACAGGTTAGGGTACGACAACGGTTTAGGGTGAGCGTACATGTGAGGGCGCGGGTTAGTGTTAGCGTACGGGTTAGGATTAGGGGACGGGTTAGGGTAAGGCTTCGGGTAAGGGTTAGGGTTAGGGTTAGGGGACGGGGCCGGTTTAGGGTACACGTTAGGGTACGACAACAGTTTAGGTTGAGCGTACGTGTGAGGGCACAGATTAGTGTTAGCGTACGGGTTAGGATTAGGGGACGGGTGAGGGTCAGGCTTCGGGGAAGGGTTAGGGTTAGGGTTCGGCCTAGGGTTAGGGTTAGGGGACGGGGACGGTTTAGGGTCTAGGTGAGTGTATGAAAACGCTTTAGGGGTAGCGTGCGTGTGAGGGCGCGGGTTAGCGTTAGCGTACGGGTTAGGATTAGGGGACGGGTGAGGGTCAGGCTTCGGGGAAGGGTTAGGGTTAGGGTTCGGGCTAGGGTTAGGGTTAGGGGACGGGGACGGTTTAGGGTCCAGGTGAGGGTACGACAACGCTTTAGGGGGAACGTACGTGTGAGGGCGCGGGTTAGCGTTAGCGTACGGGTTAGGATTAGGGGACGGGTGAGGGTCAGGCTTCGGGGAAGGGTTAGGTTTAGGGTTCGGGCTAGGGTTAGGGTTAGGGGACGGGGACAGTTTAGGGTCCAGGTGAGGGTACGACAACGCTTTAGGGGGAGCGTACGTGTGAGGGCCCCGGTTAGCGTTAGCGTACGGGTTAGGATTAGGGGACGGGTGAGGGTCAGGCTTCGGGGAAGGGTTAGGGTTAGGGTTCGGGCTAGGGTTAGGGTTAGGGGACGGGGACGGTTTAGGGTCCAGGTGAGGGTACGACAACGCTTTAGGGGGAGCGTACGTGTGAGGGCGCGGGTTAGCGTTAGCGTACGGGTTAGGATTAGGGGACAGGTGAGGGTCAGGCTTCGGGGAAGTGTTAGGGTTAGGGTTCGGGCTAGGGTTAGGGTTAGGGGACGGGGACGGTTTAGGGTCCAGGTGAGGGTACGACAACGCTTTAGGGGGAGCGTTTGTGTGAGGGCGCAGGTTAGCGTTAGCGTACGGGTTAGGATTAGGGGACGGGTGAGGGTCAGGCTTCGGGGAAGGGTTAGGGGTAGGGTTCGGGCTAGGGTTAGGGTTAGGGGACGGGGACGGTTTAGGGTCCAGGTGAGGGTACGACAACGCTTTAGGGGGAACGTACGTGTGAGGGCGCGGGTTAGCGTTAGCGTACGAGTTAGGATTAGGGGACGGGTGAGGGTCAGGCTTCGGGGAAGGGTTAGGTTTAGGGTTCGGGCTAGGGTTAGGGTTAGGGGACGGGGACGGTTTAGGGTCCAGGTGAGGGTACGACAACGCTTTAGGGGGAGCGTACGTGTTAGGGCGTGGGTTAGCGTTAGCGCACGGGTTAGGATTAGGGGACGGGTGAGGGTCAGGCTTCGGGGAAGGGTTAGGGTTAGGGTTCGGGCTAGGGTTAGGGTTAGGGGACGGGGACGGTTTAGGGTCCAGGTGAGGGTACGACAAAGCTTTAGTGGGAACGTACCTGTGAGGGCGCAGGTTAGCGTTAGCGTACGGGTTAGGATTAGGGGAGGGGTGAGGGTCAGGCTTCGGGGAAGGGTTAGGTTTAGGGTTCGGGCTAGGGTTAGGGTTAGGGGACGGGGACGGTTTAGGGTCCAGGTGAGGGTACGACAACGCTTTAGGGGGAGCGTAGTGTGAGGGCGCGGGTTAGCGTTAGCGTACGGGTTAGGATTAGGAGACGGGTGAGGGTCAAGCTTCGGGGAAGGGTTAGGGTTAGGGTTTGGGCTAGGGTTAGGGTTAGGGGACGGGGACGGTTTAAGGTCCAGGTGAGGGTACGACATCGCTTTAGCGGGAGCGTACGTGTGAGGGCGCGGGTTACCGTTAGCGTACGGGTTAGGATTAGGGGACGGGTGAGGGTCAGGCTTCGGGGAAGGGTTAGGGTTAGGGTTCGGCCTAGGGTTAGGGTTAGGGGACGGGGACGGTTTAGGGTCTAGGTGAGTGTATGAAAACGCTTTAGGGGTAGCGTGCGTGTGAGGGCGCAGGTTAGCGTTAGCGTACGGGTTAGGATTAGGGGACGGGTGAGGGTCAGGCTTCGGGGAAGGGTTAGGGTTAGGGTTCGGGCTAGGGTTAGGGTTAGGGGACGGGGACGGTTTAGGGTCCAGGTGAGGGTACGACAACGCTTTAGGGGGAGCGTACGTGTGAGGGCGCGGGTTAGCGTTAGCGTACGGGTTAGGATTAGGGGACGGGTGAGGGTCAGGCTTCGGGGAAGGGTTAGGGTTAGGGTTCGGGCTAGGGTTAGGGTTAGGGGACGGGGACGGTTTAGGGTCCAGGTGAGGGTACGACAACGCTTTAGGGGGAGCGTACGTGTGAGGGCGCGGGTTAGCGTTAGCGTACGGGTTAGGATTAGGGGACGGGTGAGGGTCAGGCTTCGGGGAAGGGTTAGGGTTAGGGTTCGGGCTAGGGTTAGGGTTAGGGGACGGGGACGGTTTAGGGTCCAGGTGAGGGTACGACAACGCTTTAGGGGGAACGTACGTGTGAGGGCGCGGGTTAGCGTTAGCGTACAGGTTAGGATTAGGGGACGGGTGAGGGTCAGGCTTCGGGGAAGGGTTAGGGTTAGGGTTCGGGCTAGGGTTAGTGTTAGGGGACGGGGACGGTTTAGTGTCTTGGTGAGGATACGACAACGCTTTAGGGGGAGCGTACGTGTGTGGGCGCGGGTTAGCATTAGCGTACGGGTTAGGATTAGGGGACGGGTGAGGGTCAGGCTTCTTGGAAGTGTTAGGGTTAGGATTCGGGCTAGGGTTAGGGTTAGGGGACGGGGACGGTTTAGGGCCCAGGTGAGGGTACGACAACGCTTTAGGGGTAGCGTGCGTGTGAGGGCGCGGGTTAGCGTTAGCGTACGGGTTAGGATTAGGGGACGGGTGAGGGTCAGGATTCGGGGAAGGGTTAGGGTTAGGGTTCGGCTAGGGTTAGGGTTAGGGGACGGGGACGGTATAGGGTCCAGGTGAGGGTACGACAACGCTTTAGGGGGAGCGTTTGTGTGAGGGCGCGGGTTAGCGTTAACGTATTGGTTAGGATTAGGGGACGGGTGAGGGTCAGGCTCTGGGGAAGGATAAGGGTTAGGGTTCGGGCTAGGGTTAGGGTTAGGGGACGGGGACGGTTTAGGGTCCTGGTGACTGTACGACAACGCTATAGGGGGAGCGTACGTGTGAGGGCGCGGGATAGCATTAGCGTAAGGGTTAGGATTAGGGGACGGGTGAGGGTCAGGCTTCGGGGAAGGGTTAGGGTTAGGGTTCGGCCTAGGGTTAGGGTTAGGGGACGGGGACGGTTTAGGGTCCAGGTGAGGGTACGACAACGCTTTAGGGGGAGCATACGTGTGAGGGCGCGGGTTAGCGTTAGCGTATGGGTTAGGATTAGGGGACAGGTGAGGGTCAGGCTTCGGGGAAGTGTTAGGGTTAGGGTTCGGGCTAGGGTTAGGGTTAGGGGACGGGGACGGTTTAGGGTCCAGGTGAGGGTACGACAACGCTTTAGGGGGAGCGTTTGTGTGAGGGTGTGGTTTAGCGTTAGCGTACGGGTTAGGATTAGGGGACGGGTGAGGGTCAGGCTTCGGGGAAGGGTTAGGGGTAGGGTTCGGGCTAGGGTTAGGGTACGGGGACGGGGATGGTTTAGGGTCCAGGTGAGGGTACGAGAACGCTTTAGGGGGAGCGTACGTGTGAGGGCACGGGTTAGCGTTAGCGTACGGGTTAGGATTAGGGGACGGGTGAGGGTCAGGCTTCGGGGAAGGGTTAGGGTTAGGGTTCGGGCTAGGGTTAGGGTTAGGGGACGGGGACGGTTTAGGTTCCAGGTGTGGGTTCGACAACGCTTTAGGGGGAGCGTACGTGTGAGGGTACGGGTTAGCGTTAGCGTACGGGTTAGGATTAGGGGACGGGTGAGGGTCAAGCTTCGGGGAAGGGTTAGGGTTAGGGTTCGGGCTAGGGTTAGGGTTAGGGGACGGGGACGGTTTAGGGTCCAGGTGAGGGTACGACAACGCTTTAGGGGGAGCGTACGTGTGAGGGCGCGGGTTAGCGTTAGCGTACGGGTTAGGATTAGGGGACGGGTGAGGGTCAGGCTTCGGGGAAGGGTTAGGGTTAGGGTTCGGGCTAGGGTTAGGGTTAGGGGACTGGGACGGTTTAGGGTCCAGGGGAGGGTACGACAACGCTTTAGGGTAGCGTACGTGTGAGGGGGCGGGTTCGCGTTAGCGTACGGGTTAGGATTAGGGGACGGGTGAGGGTCAGGCTTCGGGGAAGGGTTAGGGTTCGGGCTAGGGTTAGGGTTAGGAACGGGGATGGTTTAGGGTCCAGGTGAGGGTACGACAACGCTTTAGGGGGAGCGTACGTGTGAGGGCGCGTGTTAGCGTTAGCATACGGGTTAGGATTAGGGGACGGATGAGGGTCAGGCTTCGGGGAAGGTTTAGGGTTAGGGTTCGGGCTAGGGTTATGGTTAAGGGACGGGGACGGTTTAGGGTCCAGGTGAGGGTACGACAACGCTTTAGGGGGAGCGTACGTGTGAGGGCGTGGGTTAGCGTTAGCGTACGAGTTAGGATTAGGGGACGGGTGAGGGTCAGGCTTCGGGGAAGGGTTAGGGTTAGGGTTCGGCTAGGGTTAGGGTAAGGGGACTGGGATGGTTTAGGGTCTACGTGAGGGTACGACAACGCTTTAGGGGGAGCGTACATGTGAGGGCGCGGGTTAGCGTTAGCAAACGGGTTAGGATTAGGGGACGGATGAGGGTCAGGCTTCGGGAAGTGTTAGGGTTAGGGTTCGGGCTAGGGTTAGGGTTAGGAGACGGGGACGGTTTAGGGTCCAGGTGAGGGTAGGACAACGCTTTAGGGGGAGCGTTTGTGTGAGGGCGCGGGTTAGCGTTAGCGTATTGGTTAGGATTAGGGGACGGGTGAGGGTCAGGCTTCGGGGAAGGGTTAGGTTTAGGGTTCGGGCTAGGGTTAGGGTTAGGGGACGGGGACGGTTTAGGGTCCAGGTGAGTGTATGAAAACGCTTTACGGGTAGCGTGCGTGTGAGGGCGCGGGTTAGCGTTAGCGTACGGGTTAGGATTAGGGGACGGGTGAGGGTCAGGCTTCGGGGAAGGGTTAGGGTTAGGGTTCGGCCTAGGGTTAGGGTTAGGGGACGGGGACGGTTTAGGGTCTAGGTGAGTGTATGAAAACGCTTTAGGGGTAGCGTGCGTGTGAGGGCGCGGGTTAGCGTTAGCGTACGGGTTAGGATTAGGGGACGGGTGAGGGTCAGGCTTCGGGGAAGGGTTAGGGTTAGGGTTCGGCCTAGGGTTAGGGTTAGGGGACGGGGACGGTTTAGGGTCTAGGTGAGTGTATGAAAACGCTTTAGGGGTAGCGTGCGTGTGAGGGCGCGGGTTAGCGTTAGCGTACGGGTTAGGATTAGGGGACGGGTGAGGGTCAGGCTCTGGGGAAGGATAAGTGTTAGGGTTCGGGCTAGGGTTAGGGTTAGGGGACGGGGACGGTTTAGGGTCCAGGTGGGGGTAGGACAACGCTTTAGGGGGAGCGTACGTGTGAGGGCGCGGGTTAGCGTTAGCGTACGGGTTAGGATTAGGGGACGGGTGAGGGTCAGGCTTCGGGGAAGGGTTAGGGTTAGGGTTCGGGCTAGGGTTAGGGTTAGGGGACGGGGACGGTTTAGGGTCCAGGTGAGGGTAAGACAACGCTTTAGTGGGAACGTACGTGTGAGGGGGTGGGTTCGCGTTAGGGTACGGGTTGGATTAGGGGACGGGTGAGGGTCAGGCTTCGGGGAAGGGTTAGGGTTCGGGCTAGGGTTAGGGTTAGGGACGGGGACGGTTTAGGGTCCAGGTGAGGGTACGACAACGCTTTAGGGGGACCGTACGTGTGAGGGCGCCGGTTAGCGTTAGCGTACGGGTTAGGAATAGGGGACGGGTGAGGGTCAGGCTTCGGGGAAGGGTTAGGGTTAGGGTTCGGGCTAGGGTTAGGGTTAGGGGACGGGGACGGTTTAGGGTCCAGGTGAGGGTACGACAACGCTTTAGGGGGAGCGTACGTGTGAGGGCGCGTGTTAGCGTTAGCGTACGGGTTAGGATTAGGGGACGGGTGAGGGTCAGGCTTCGGGGAAGGGTTAGGGTTAGGGTTCGGGCTAGGGTTAGGGTTAGGGGACGGGGACGGTTTAGGGTCCAGGTGAGGGTACGACAACGCTTTAGGGGGAGCGTAGTGTGAGGGCGCGGGTTAGCGTTAGGGTACGGGTTAGGATTAGGGGACGGGTGAGGGTCAGGCTTCAGGGAAGGATAAGGGTTAGGGTTCGGGCTAGGGTTAGGGTTAGGGGACGGGGACGGTTTAGGGTCCAGGTGAGGGTAGGACAACGCTTTAGGGGGAGCATACGTGTGAGGGCGCGGGTTAGCGTTAGCGTACGGGTTAGGATTAGGGGACGGGTGAGGGTCAGGCTTCGGGGAAGGGTTAGGGTTAGGGTTCGGGCTAGGGTTAGGGTTAGGGGACGGGGACTGTTTAGGGTCCAGGTGAGGGTACGACAACGCTTTAGGGGGAGCGTACGTGTGAGGGCGCGGGTTAGCGTTAGCGTACGGGTTAGGATTAGGGGACGGGTGAGGGTCAGGCTTCGGGGAAGGGTTAGGGTTAGGGTTCGGGCTAGGGTTAGGGTTAGGGGACTGGGACGGTTTAGGGTCCAGGGGAGGGTACGACAACGCTTTAGGGTAGCGTACGTGTGAGGGGGCGGGTTCGCGTTAGCGTACGGGTTAGGATTAGGGGACGGGTGAGGGTCAGGCTTCGGGGAAGGGTTAGGGTTCGGGCTAGGGTTAGGGTTAGGAACGGGGATGGTTTAGGGTCCAGGTGAGGGTACGACAACGCTTTAGGGGGAGCGTACGTGTGAGGGCGCGTGTTAGCGTTAGCATACGGGTTAGGATTAGGGGACGGATGAGGGTCAGGCTTCGGGGAAGGTTTAGGGTTAGGGTTCGGGCTAGGGTTATGGTTAAGGGACGGGGACGGTTTAGGGTCCAGGTGAGGGTACGACAACGCTTTAGGGGGAGCGTACGTGTGAGGGCGTGGGTTAGCGTTAGCGTACGAGTTAGGATTAGGGGACGGGTGAGGGTCAGGCTTCGGGGAAGGGTTAGGGTTAGGGTTCGGCTAGGGTTAGGGTAAGGGGACTGGGATGGTTTAGGGTCTACGTGAGGGTACGACAACGCTTTAGGGGGAGCGTACATGTGAGGGCGCGGGTTAGCGTTAGCAAACGGGTTAGGATTAGGGGACGGATGAGGGTCAGGCTTCGGGAAGTGTTAGGGTTAGGGTTCGGGCTAGGGTTAGGGTTAGGAGACGGGGACGGTTTAGGGTCCAGGTGAGGGTAGGACAACGCTTTAGGGGGAGCGTTTGTGTGAGGGCGCGGGTTAGCGTTAGCGTATTGGTTAGGATTAGGGGACGGGTGAGGGTCAGGCTTCGGGGAAGGGTTAGGTTTAGGGTTCGGGCTAGGGTTAGGGTTAGGGGACGGGGACGGTTTAGGGTCCAGGTGAGTGTATGAAAACGCTTTACGGGTAGCGTGCGTGTGAGGGCGCGGGTTAGCGTTAGCGTACGGGTTAGGATTAGGGGACGGGTGAGGGTCAGGCTTCGGGGAAGGGTTAGGGTTAGGGTTCGGCCTAGGGTTAGGGTTAGGGGACGGGGACGGTTTAGGGTCTAGGTGAGTGTATGAAAACGCTTTAGGGGTAGCGTGCGTGTGAGGGCGCGGGTTAGCGTTAGCGTACGGGTTAGGATTAGGGGACGGGTGAGGGTCAGGCTTCGGGGAAGGGTTAGGGTTAGGGTTCGGCCTAGGGTTAGGGTTAGGGGACGGGGACGGTTTAGGGTCTAGGTGAGTGTATGAAAACGCTTTAGGGGTAGCGTGCGTGTGAGGGCGCGGGTTAGCGTTAGCGTACGGGTTAGGATTAGGGGACGGGTGAGGGTCAGGCTCTGGGGAAGGATAAGTGTTAGGGTTCGGGCTAGGGTTAGGGTTAGGGGACGGGGACGGTTTAGGGTCCAGGTGGGGGTAGGACAACGCTTTAGGGGGAGCGTACGTGTGAGGGCGCGGGTTAGCGTTAGCGTACGGGTTAGGATTAGGGGACGGGTGAGGGTCAGGCTTCGGGGAAGGGTTAGGGTTAGGGTTCGGGCTAGGGTTAGGGTTAGGGGACGGGGACGGTTTAGGGTCCAGGTGAGGGTAAGACAACGCTTTAGTGGGAACGTACGTGTGAGGGGGTGGGTTCGCGTTAGGGTACGGGTTGGATTAGGGGACGGGTGAGGGTCAGGCTTCGGGGAAGGGTTAGGGTTCGGGCTAGGGTTAGGGTTAGGGACGGGGACGGTTTAGGGTCCAGGTGAGGGTACGACAACGCTTTAGGGGGACCGTACGTGTGAGGGCGCCGGTTAGCGTTAGCGTACGGGTTAGGAATAGGGGACGGGTGAGGGTCAGGCTTCGGGGAAGGGTTAGGGTTAGGGTTCGGGCTAGGGTTAGGGTTAGGGGACGGGGACGGTTTAGGGTCCAGGTGAGGGTACGACAACGCTTTAGGGGGAGCGTACGTGTGAGGGCGCGTGTTAGCGTTAGCGTACGGGTTAGGATTAGGGGACGGGTGAGGGTCAGGCTTCGGGGAAGGGTTAGGGTTAGGGTTCGGGCTAGGGTTAGGGTTAGGGGACGGGGACGGTTTAGGGTCCAGGTGAGGGTACGACAACGCTTTAGGGGGAGCGTAGTGTGAGGGCGCGGGTTAGCGTTAGGGTACGGGTTAGGATTAGGGGACGGGTGAGGGTCAGGCTTCAGGGAAGGATAAGGGTTAGGGTTCGGGCTAGGGTTAGGGTTAGGGGACGGGGACGGTTTAGGGTCCAGGTGAGGGTAGGACAACGCTTTAGGGGGAGCATACGTGTGAGGGCGCGGGTTAGCGTTAGCGTACGGGTTAGGATTAGGGGACGGGTGAGGGTCAGGCTTCGGGGAAGGGTTAGGGTTAGGGTTCGGGCTAGGGTTAGGGTTAGGGGACGGGGACTGTTTAGGGTCCAGGTGAGGGTACGACAACGCTTTAGGGGGATCGTACGTGTGAGGGGGCGGATTCGCGTTAGCGTACGGGTTAGGATTAGGGGACGGGTGAGGGTCAGGCTTCGGGGAAGGGTTAGGGTTCGGGCTAGGGTTAAGGTTAGGGACGGGGATGGTTTAGGGTCCAGGTGAGGGTACGACAACGCTTTAGGGGTAGCGTACGTGTGAGGACGCGGGATAGCGTTAGCATACGGGTTAGGATTAAGGGACGGGTGAGGGTCAGGCTTCGGGGAAGGGTTAGGGTTAGGGTTCGGGCTACGGTTAGGGTTAGGTGACGGGGACGGTTTAGGGTCCAGGTGAGGGTACGACAACGTTTTAGGGGGAGCGTTTGTGTGAGGGCGCGGGTTAGCGTTAGCGTACGGCTTAGGATTAGGGGACGGGTGAGGGTCAGGCTTCTTGGAAGTGTTAGGGGTAGGGTTCGGGCTAGGGTTAGGGGACGGGGACGGGGACGGTTTAGGGTCCAGGTGAGGGTACGAGAACGCTTTAGGAGGAGCGTACGTGTGAGGGCGCGGGTTAGCGTTAGCGTACGGGTTAGGATTAGGGGACGGGTGAGGGTCAGGCTTCGGGGAAGGGTTAGGGTTAGGGTTTGGGCTAGGGTTAGGGTTAGGGGACGAGGACGGTTTAGGTTCCAGGTGTGGGTTCGACAACGCTTTAGGGGGAGCGTACGTGTGAGGGTACGGGTTAGCGTTAGCGTACGGGTTAGGATTAGGGGACGGGTGAGGGTCAAGCTTCGGGGAAGTGTTAGGGTTAGGGTTCGGGCTAGGGTTAGGGTTAGGGGACGGGGACGGTTTAGGGACCAGGTGAGGGTACGACAACGCTTTCGGGGGAGCGTACGTGTGAGGGCGTGGGTAAGCGTTAGCGTACGGGTTAGGATTAGGGGACGGGTGAGGGTCAGGCTTCGGGGAAGGGTTAGGGTTAGGGTTCGGGCTAGGGTTAGGGTTAGGGGATGGGGACGGTTTAAGGTCCAGGTGAGGGTACGACAACGCTTTAGGGGGAGCGTACGTGTGAGGGCGCGGGTTAGCGTTAGCGTACGGGTTAGGATTAGGGGACGGGTGAGGGTCAGGCTTCGGGGAAGGGTTAGTGTTAGGGTTCGGGCTAGGATTAGGGTTAGGGGACGGGGACGTTTAGGGTCCAGGTTAGTGTACGACAACGCTTAGGGGGAACGTACGTGTGAGGGCGTGGGTTAGCGTTAGCGTACGGGTTAGGATTAGGGGACGGGTGAGGGTCAGGCTTCGGGGAAGGGTTAGGTTTAGGGTTCGGGCTAGGGTTAGGGTTAGGGGACGGGGACGGTTTAGCTTGCAGGTGAGGGTACGACAACGCTTTAGGGGGAGCGTACGTGTGAGGGCGTGGGTTAGCGTTAGCGTACGGGTTAGATTAGGGGACGGGTGAGGGTCAGGCTTCGGGGAAGTGTTAGGGTTAGGGTTCGGGCTAGGGTTAGGTTTAGGGGACGGGGACGGTTTAGGGTCCAGGTGAGGGTACGACAACGCTTTAGGGGGAGCGTACGTGTGAGGGCGCGGGTTAGCGTTAGCGTACGGGTTAGGATTAGGGGACGGGTGAGGGTCAGGCTTCGGGGAAGGGTTAGGGTTCGCGCTAGGGTTAGGGTTAGGGACGGGGATGGTTTAGGGTCCAGGTGAGGGTACGACAACGCTTTAGGGGGAGCGTACGTGTGAGGGCGCAGGTTAGCGTTAGCATACGAGTTAGGATTAGGGGACGGGTGAGGGTCAGGCTTTGGGGAAGTTTTAGGGTTAGGGTTCGGGCTTGCGTTATGGTTAAGGGACGGGAACGGTTTAGGGTCCAGGTGAGGGAACGACAACGCTTTAGGGGGAGCGTACGTGTGAGGGCGCGGGTTAGCGTTAGCGTACGAGTTAGGATTAGGGGACGGGTGAGGGTCAGGCTTCGGGGAAGGGTTAGGGTTAGGGTTCGGGCTAGGGTTAGGGTTAGGGGATGGGGACGGTTTAGGGTCCAGGTGAGGGTACGACAACGCTTTAGGGGGAGCGTACATGTGAGGGCACGGGTTAGCGTTAGCGTACGGGTTAGGATTAGGGGACGGGTGAGGGTCAGGCTTCGGGGAAGGATAAGGGTTAGGGTTCGGGCTAGGGTTAGGGTTAGGGGACGGGGACGGTTTAGGGTCCTGATGACGGTACGACAACGCTTTAGGGGGAGCGTACGTGTTTGGGCACGGGTTAGCGTTAGCGTACGGGTTAGGATTAGGGGACGGGTGAGGGTCAGGCTTCGGGGAAGGGTTAGGGTTAGGGTTCGGGCTAGGGTTAGGGTTAGGGGACGGGGACGGTTTAGGGTCTTGGTGCGGATAGGACAACGCTTTAGGGGGAGCGTACGTGTGTGGGCGCGGGTTAGCGTTAGCGTACGGGTTAGGATTAGGGGACGGGTGAGGGTCACGCTTCTTGGAAGTGTTAGGGTTAGGGTTCGGGCTAGGGTTAGGGTTAGGGGACGGGGACGGTTTAGGGTCCAGGTTAGGGTACGACAACGCTTTAGGGGGAGCGTACGTGTGAGGGCGCGGTTAGCGTTAGCGTATGGGTTAGGATTAGGGGACGGGTGAGGGTCAGGCTTCGGGGAAGGGTTAGGGTTAGGGTTCGGGCTAGGGTTAGGGTTAGGGGACGGGGACGGTTAGGTTCCAGGTGTGGGTTCGACAACGCTTTAGGGGGAGCGTACGTGTGAGGGTAAGGGTTAGCGTTAGCGTACGGGTTAGGATTAGGGGACGGGTGAGGGTCAAGCTTCGGGGAAGGGTTAGGGTTAGGGTTCGGGCTAGGGTTAGGGTTAGGGGACGGGGACGGTTTAGGGTCCAGGTGAGGGTACGATAACGCTTTAGGGGGAGCGTACGTGTGAGGGCGCGGGTTAGCGTTAGCGTACGAGTTAGGATTAGGGGACGGGTGAGGGTCAGGCTTCGGGGAAGGGTTAGGGTTAGGGTTCGGGCTAGGGTTAGGGTTAGGGGATGGGGACGGTTTAGGGTCCAGGTGAGGGTACGACAACGCTTTAGGGGGAACGTACCTGTGAGGGCGCGGGTTAGCGTTAGCGTACGGGTTAGGATTAGGGGACGGGTGAGGGTCAGGCTTCGGGGAAGGGTTAGGTTTAGGGTTCGGGCTAGGGTTAGGGTTAGGGGACGGGGACGGTTTAGGGTCCAGGTGAGGGTACGACAACGCTTTAGGGGGAGCGTAGTGTGAGGGCGCGGGTTAGCGTTAGCGTACGGGTTAGGATTAGGGGATGGGTGAGGGTCAGGCTTCGGGGAAGGGTTAGGGTTAGGGTTCGGGCTAGGGTTAGGGTTAGAGGACGGGGACGGTTTAAGGTCCAGGTGAGGGTACGACAACGCTTTAGTGGGAGCGTACGTGTGAGGGCGCGGGTTAGCGTTAGGGTATGGGTTAGGATTAGGGGACGGGTGAGGGTCAGGCTTCGGGGAAGGGTTAGGGTTAGGGTTCGGGCTAGGGTTAGGGTTAGGGGACGGGGACTGTTTAGGGTCCAGGTGAGTGTATGAAAACGCTTTACGGGTAGCGTGCGTGTGAGGGCGCGGGTTAGCGTTAGCGTACGGGTTAGGATTAGGGGACGGGTGAGGGTTAGGCTTCGCGGAAGGGTTAGGGTTAGGGTTCGGGCTAGGGTTAGGGTTAGGGGACGGGGACAGTTTAGGGTCCAGGTGAGGGTACGACAACGCTTTAGGGGGAGCGTACGTGTGAGGGCGCGGGTTAGCGTTAGCGTACGGGTTAGGATTAGGGGACGGGTGAGGGTCAGGCTTCGGGGAAGGGTTACGGATAGGGTTTGGGCTAGGGTTAGGGTTAGGGGACGGGGACGGTTTAGGGTCCAGGTGAGGGTACGACAACGCTTTAGGGGGAACGTGCGTGTGAGGGTGTGGTTTAGCGTTAGCGTACGGGTTAGGATTAGGGGACGGGTGAGGGTCAGGCTTCGGGGAAGGGTTAGGGTTAGGGTTCGGGCTAGGGTTAGGGTTAGGGGACGGGGACGGTTTAGGGTCCAGGTGAGGGTACGACAACGCTTTAGGGGGAGCGTACGTGTGAGGGGGCGGGTTCGCGTTAGCGTACGGGTTAGGATTAGGGGACGGGTGAGGGTCAGGCTTCGGGGAAGGGTTAGGGTTCGGGCTAGGGTTAGGGTTAGGGACGGGGATGGTTTAGGGTCCAGGTGAGGGTACGACAACGCTTTAGGGGGAGCGTACGTGTGAGGGCGTGGGTTAGCGTTAGCTTACGGGTTAGGATTAGGGGACGGGTGAGGGTCAGGCTTCGGGGAAGGTTTAGGGTTAGGGTTCGGGCTAGGGTTATGGTTAAGGGAGGGGGACGGTTTAGGGTCCAGGTGAGGGTACGACAACGCTTTAGGGGGAGCGTACGTGTGAGGGCGCGGGTTAGCGTTAGCGTACGGGTTAGGATTAGGGGACGGGTGAGGGTCTGGCTTTGGGGAAGGATAAGGGTTAGGGTTCGGGCTAGGGTTAGGGTTAGGGGATGGGGACGGTTTAGGGTCCTGATGACGGTACGAGAACGCTTTAGGGGGAGCGTAAGTGTGAGGGCGCGGGATAGCATTAGCATACGGGTTAGGATTAAGGGCCGGGTGAGGGTCAGGCTTCGGGGAAGGGTTAGGTTTAGGGTTCGGACTAGGGTTAGGGTTAGGGGACGGGGACGGTTTAGGGTCCAGGTGAGGGTACGACAACGCTCTAGGGGGATCGTACGTGTGAGGGCGCGGGTTAGCGTTAGCGTACGGGTTAGGATTAGGGGACGGGTGAGGGTCAGGCTTCGGGGAAGGGTTAGGTTTAGGGTTCGGGCTAGGGTTAGGGTTAGGGGACGGGGACGTTTTAGGGTCCAGGTGAGGGTACGACAACGCTTTAGGGGGAGCGTACGTGTTAGGGCGTGGGTTAGCGTTAGCGTACGGGTTAGGATTAGGGGACGGGTGAGGGTCAGGCTTCGGGGAAGGGTTAGGGTTAGGGTTCGGGCTAGGGTTAGGGTTAGGGGACGGGGACGGTTTAGGGTCCAGGTGAGGGTACGACAAAGCTTTAGTGGGAACGTACGTGTGAGGGCGCGGGTTAGCGTTAGCGTACGGGTTAGGATTAGAGGACGGGTGAGGGTCAGGCTTCGGGGAAGGGTTAGGGTTAGGGTTCGGGCTAGGGTTAGGGTTAGGGGACGGGGACGGTTTAGGGTCCAGGTGAGGGTACGACAACGCTTTAGGGGGAGCGTAAGTGTGAGGGCGCGGGTTAGCGTTAGCGTATGGTTTAGGATTAGGGGACAGGTGAGGGTCAGGCTTCGGGGAAGGGTTAGGTTTAGGGTTCGGCCTAGGGTTAGGGTTAGGGGACGGGGACGGTTTAGGCTCCAGGTGAGTGTATGAAAACGCTTTAGGGGTAGCGTGCGTGTGAGGGCGCGGGTTAGCGTTAGCGTACGGGTTAGGATTAGGGGACGGGTGAGGGTCAGGCTTCGGGGAAGGGTTAGGTTTAGGGTTCGGGCTAGGGTTAGGGTTAGGGGACGGGGACGTTTTAGGGTCCAGGTGAGGGTACGACAACGCTTTAGGGGGAGCGTACGTGTTAGGGCGCGGGTTAGCGTTAGCGTACGGGTTAGGATTAGGGGACGGGTGAGGGTCAGGCTTCGGGGAAGGGTTAGGTTTAGGGTTCGGGCTAGGGTTAGGGTTAGGGGACGGGGACGGTTTAGGGTCCAGGTGAGTGTATGAAAACGCTTTAGGGGTAGCGTGCGTGTGAGGGCGCGGGTTAGCGTTAGCGTACGGGTTAGGATTAGGGGACGGGTGAGGGTCAGGCTTCGGGGAAGGCTTAGGGTTAGTGTTCGGGCTAGGGTTAGGGTTAGAGGACGGGGACGGTTTAAGGTCCAGGTGAGGGTACGACAACGCTTTAGGGGGAGCGTACGTGTGAGGGCGCGGGTTAGCGTTAGCGTACGGGTTAGGATTAGGGGACGGGTGAGGGTCAGGCTTCGGGGAAGGGTTAGGTTTAGGGTTCGGGCTAGGGTTAGGGTTAGGGGACGGGGACGGTTTAGGGTCCAGGTGAGTGTATGAAAACGCTTTAGGGGTAGCGTGCGTGTGAGGGCGTGGGTTAGCGTTAGCGTACGGGTTAGGATTAGGGGACGGGTGAGGGTCAGGCTTCGGGGAAGGCTTAGGGTTAGGGTTCGGGCTAGGGTTAGGGTTAGAGGACGGGGACGGTTTAAGGTCCACGTGAGGGTACGACAACGCTTTAGGGGGAGCGTACGTGTGAGGGCGCGGGTTAGCGTTAGCGTACGGGTTAGGATTAGGGGACGGGTGAGGGTCAGGCTTCGGGGAAGGGTTAGGGTTAGGGTTCGGGCTAGGGTTAGGGTTAGGGGACGGGGACGGTTTAGGGTCCAGGTGAGGGTACGACAACGCTTTAGGGGGAACGTACCTGTGAGGGCGCGGGTTAGCGTTAGCGTACGGGTTAGGATTAGGGGACGGGTGAGGGTCAGGCTTCGGGGAAGGGTTAGGTTTAGGGTTCGGGCTAGGGTTGGGGTTAGGGGACGGGGACGGTTTAGGGTCCAGGTGAGGGTACGACAACGCTTTAGGGGGAGCGTAGTGTAAGGGCGCGGGTTAGCGTTAGCGTACGGGTTAGGATTAGGGGACGGGTGAGGGTCAGGCTTCGGGGAAGGGTTAGGGTTAGGTTTCGGGCTAGGGTTAGGGTTAGAGGACGGGGACGGTTTAAGGTCCAGGTGAGGGTACGACAACGCTTTAGTGGGAGCGTACGTGTGAGGGCGCGGGTTAGCGTTAGGGTATGGGTTAGGATTAGGGGACGGGTGAGGGTCAGGCTTCGGGGAAGGGTTAGGGTTAGGGTTCGGGCTAGGGTTAGGGTTAGGGGACGGGGACTGTTTAGGGTCCAGGTGAGTGTATGAAAACGCTTTACGGGTAGCGTGCGTGTGAGGGCGCGGGTTAGCGTTAGCGTACGGGTTAGGATTAGGGGACGGGTGAGGGTTAGGCTTCGCGGAAGGGTTAGGGTTAGGGTTCGGGCTAGGGTTAGGGTTAGGGGACGGGGACGGTTTAGGGTCCAGGTGAGGGTACGACAACGCTTTAGGGGGAGCGTACGTGTGAGGGCGCGGGTTAGCGTTAGCGTACGGGTTAGGATTAGGGGACGGGTGAGGGTCAGGCTTCGGGGAAGGGTTACGGATAGGGTTTGGGCTAGGGTTAGGGTTAGGGGACGGGGACGGTTTAGGGTCCAGGTGAGGGTACGACAACGCTTTAGGGGGAACGTGCGTGTGAGGGCGTGGGTTAGCGTTAGCGTACGGGTTAGGATTAGGGGACGGGTGAGGGTCAGGCTTCGGGGAAGGGTTAGGGTTAGGGTTCGGGCTAGGGTTAGGGTTAGGGGACGGGGACGGTTTAGGGTCCAGGTGATGGTACGACAACGCTTTAGGGGGAGCGTACGTGTGAGGGGGCGGGTTCGCGTTAGCGTACGGGTTAGGATTAAGGGACGGGTGAGGGTCAGGCTTCGGGGAAGGGTTAGGGTTCAGGCTAGGGTTAGGGTTAGGGACGGGGATGGTTTAGGGTCCAGGTGAGGGTACGACAACGCTTTAGGGGGAGCGTACGTGTGAGGGCGTGGGTTAGCGTTAGCGTACGGGTTAGGATTAGGGGACGGGTGAGGGTCAGGCTTCGGGGAAGGTTTAGGGTTAGGGTTCGGGCTAGGGTTATGGTTAAGGGACGGGGACGGTTTAGGGTCCAGGTGAGGGTACGACAACGCTTTAGGGGGAGCGTACGTGTGAGGGCGCGGGTTAGCGTTAGCGTACGCGTTAGCATTAGGGGACGGGTGAGGGTCAGGCTTTGGGGAAGGGTTAGGGTTAGGGTTCGGGCTAGGGTTAGGGTTATGGGATGGGGACGGTTTAGGGTCCAGGTGAGGGTACGACAACGCTTTAGGGGGAGCGTATGTGTGAGGGCGCGGGTTAGCGTTAGCGTACGGGTTAGGATTAGGGGACGGATGAGGGTCAGGCTTTGGGGAAGGATAAGGGTTAGGGTTCGGGCTAGGGTTAGGGTTAGGGGATGGGGACGGTTTAGGGTCCTGATGACGGTACGACAACGCTTTAGGGGGAGCGTATGTGTGAGGGCGCGGGATAGCGTTAGCATACGGGTTAGGATTAAGGGACGGGTGAGGGTCAGGCTACGGGGAAGGGTTAGGTTTAGGGTTCGGGCTAGGGTTAGGGTTAGGGGACGGGGACGGTTTAGGGTCCAGGTGAGGGTACGACAACGCTTTAGGGGGAACGTACGTGTGAGGGCGCGGGTTAGCGTTAGCGTACGGGTTAGGATTAGGGGACGGGTGAGGGTCAGGCTTCGGGGAGGGGTTAGAGATAGGGTTCGGGCTAGGGTTAGGGTTAGGGGACGGGGACGGTTTAGGTTCCAGGTGTGGGTTCGACAACGCTTTAGGGGGAGCGTACGTGTGAGGGTACGGGTTAGCGTTAGCGTACGGGTTAGGATTAGGGGACGGGTGAGGGTCAAGCAACGGGGAAGGGTTAGGGTTAGGGTTCGGGCTAGGGTTAGGGGACGGGGACGGGGACGGTTTAGGGTCCAGGTGAGGGTACGACAACGCTTTAGCGGGAGCGTACGTGTGAGGGCGCGGGTTAGCGTTAGCGTACGGGTTAGGATTAGGGGACGGGTGAGGGTCAGGCTCTGGGGTAGGATAAGGGTTAGGGTTCGGGCTAGGGTTAGGGTTAGGGGACGGGGACGGTTTAGGGTCCTGGTGACGGTACGACAACGCTTTAGGGGGAGCGTACGTGTGAGGGTGCGGGATAGCGTTAGCGTACGGGTTAGGATTAGGGGACGGGTGAGGGTCAGGCTTCGGGGAAGGGTTAGGGTTAGGGTTCGGGCTAGGGTTAGGGTTAGGGGACGGGGACGGTTTAGGGTCCAGGTGAGTGTAGGACAACGCTTTAGGGGGAACGTACGTGTGAGGGCGCGGGTTAGCGTTAGCGTACGGGTTAGGATTAGGGGACGGGTGAGGGTCAGGCTTCGGGGAGGGGTTAGAGATAGGGTTCGGGCTAGGGTTAGGGTTAGGGGACGGGGACGGTTTAGGTTCCACGTGTGGGTTCGACAACGCTTTAGGGGGAGCGTACGTGTGAGGGTACGGGTTAGCGTTAGCGTACGGGTTAGGATTAGGGGACGGGTGAGGGTCAAGCAACGGGGAAGGGTTAGGGTTAGGGTTCGGGCTAGGGTTAGGGGACGGGGACGGGGACGGTTTAGGGTCCAGGTGAGGGTACGACAACGCTTTAGCGGGAGCGTACGTGTGAGGGCGCGGGTTAGCGTTAGCGTACGGGTTAGAATTAGGGGACGGGTGAGGGTCAGGCTCTGGGGTAGGATATGGGTTAGGGTTCGGGCTAGGGTTAGGGTTAGGGGACGGGGACGGTTTAGGGTCCTGGTGACGGTACGACAACGCTTTAGGGGGAGCGTACGTGTGAGGGCGCGGGATAGCGTTAGCGTACGGGTTAGGATTAGGGGACGGGTGAGGGTCAGGCTTCGGGGAAGGGTTAGGGTTAGGGTTCGGGCTAGGGTTAGGGTTAGGGCACGGGGACGGTTTAGGGTCCCGGTGAGTGTAGGACAACGCTTTAGGGGGAGCGTACGTGTGAGGGGGCGGGGTAGCGTTAGCGTACGGGTTAGGATTAGGGGACGGGTGAGGGTCAGGCTTCGGGGAAGGTTTAGGGTTAGGGTTCGGGCTAGGATTATGGTTAAGGGACGGGGACGGTTTAGGGTCCGGGTACGACAACGCTTTAGGGGGAGCGTACGTGTGAGGGCGCGGGATAGCGTTAGCGTACGGGTTAGGATTAGGGGACGGGTGAGGGTCAGGCTTCGGGGAAAGGTTAGGGTTAGGGTTCGGGCTAGGGTTAGGGTTAGGGGACGGGGACGGTTTAGAGTCCAGGTGAGGATACGACAACGCTTTAGGGGGAGCGTACGTGTGAGGGTACGGGTTAGCGTTAACGTACGGGTTAGGATTAGGGGACGGGTGAGGGTCAGGCATCGGGGAAGGGTTAGGGTTAGGGTTCGGGCTAGGGTTAGGGTTAGGGGACGGGGACGGTTTAGGGTCTTGGTGAGGATACGACAACGCTTAAGGGGGAGCGTACGTGTGTGGGCGCGGGTTAGCGTTATCGTACGGGTTAGGATTAGGGGACGGGTGAGGGTCAGGCTTCTTGGAAGTGTTAGGGTTAGGATTCGGGCTAGATTTAGGGTTAGGGGACGGGGACGGTTTAGGGTCAAGGTGAGGGTACGACAACGCTTTAGGGGGAGCGTACGTGTGAGGGCGCGGGTTAGCGTTAGCGTACGGGTTAGGATAAGGGGACGGGTGAGGGTCAGGCTTCGGGGAAGGGTTAGGGTTAGGGTTCGGCTAGGGTTAGGGTAAGGGGACGGGGATGGTTTAGGGTCTACGTGAGGGTACGACAACGCTTTAGGGGGAGCGTACATGTGAGGGCGCGGGTTAGCGTTAGCGTACGGGTTAGGATTAGGGGACGGGTGAGGGTCAGGCTTCGGGGAAGTGTTAGGGTTAGGGTTCGGGCTAGGGTTAGGGTTAGGAGATGGGGACGGTTTAGGGTCCAGGTGAGGGTACGACAACGCTTTAGGGGGAGCGTTTGTGTGAGGGCGCGGGTTAGCGTTAGCGTATTGGTTAGGATTAGGGGACGGGTGAGGGACAGGCTTCGGGGAAGGGTTAGGTTTAGGGTTCGGCCTAGGGTTAGGGTTAGGGGACGGGGACGGTTTAGGGTCCAGGTGAGTGTATGAAAACGCTTTAGGGTTAGCGTGCGTGTGAGGGCGCGGGTTGGCGTTAGCGTACGGGTTAGGATTAGGGGACGGGTGAGGGTCAGGCTTCGGGGAAGGGTTAGTGTTAGGGTTCGGGCTAGGGTTAGGGTTAGGGGATGGGGACGGTTTAGGGTCCAGGTGAGGGTACGACAACGCTTTAGGGGGAGCGTAGTGTTAGGGCGCGGGTTAGCGTTAGCGTACGGGTTACGATTAGGGGACGGGTGAGGGTCAGGCTTCGGGGAAGGGTTAGGGTTAGGGTTCGGGCTAGGGTTAGGGTTAGGGGACGGGGATGGTTTAAGGTACAGGTGAGGGTATGACAACGCTTTAGGGGGAGCGTACGTGTGAGGGCGTGGGTTATCGTTAGCGTACGGGTTAGGATTAGGGGACGGGTGAGGGTCAGGCTTCGGGGAAGGGTTAGGGTTAGGGTTCGGCCTAGGGTTAGGGTTAGGGGACGGGGACGGTTTAGGGTCTAGGTGAGTGTATGAAAACGCTTTAGCGGTAGCGTGCGTGTGAGGGCGCGGGTTAGCGTTAGCGTACGGGTTATGATTAGGGGACGGGTGAAGGTCAGGCTTCGGGGAAGGGTTCGGGTTAGGGTTCGGGCTAGGGTTAGGGTTAGGGGACAGGGACGGTTTAGGGTCCAGGTGAGGGTACGACAACGCTTTAGGGGGAGCGTGCGTGTGAGGGCGCGGGTTAGCGTTAGCGTACGGGTTAGGATTAGGGGACGGGTGAAGGTCAGGCATCGGGGAAGGGTTCGGGTTAGGGTTCGGGCTAGGGTTAGGGTTAGGGGACGGGGACGGTTTAGGGTCCAGGTGAGGGTACGACAACGCTTTAGGGGGAGCGTGCGTGTGAGGGCGCGGGTTAGCGTTAGCGTACGGGTTAGGATTAGGGGACGGGTGAGGGTCAGGCTTCGGGGAAGGGTTAGGGTTAGGGTTCGGCCTAGGGTTAGGGTTAGGGGACGGGGACGGTTTAGGGTCTAGGTGAGTGTATGAAAACGCTTTAGCGGTAGCGTGCGTGTGAGGGCGC
The DNA here is from genome assembly GCF_949987515.2 of Delphinus delphis. NCBI lineage: Eukaryota > Metazoa > Chordata > Mammalia > Artiodactyla > Delphinidae > Delphinus > Delphinus delphis. The sequence continues at coordinate 126,420,635 of NC_082704.1, forward strand.
GGGTTAGCGTTAGCGTACGGGTTATGATTAGGGGACGGGTGAAGGTCAGGCTTCGGGGAAGGGTTCGGGTTAGGGTTCGGGCTAGGGTTAGGGTTAGGGGACAGGGACGGTTTAGGGTCCAGGTGAGTGTATGAAAACGCTTTAGGGGTAGCGTGCGTGTGAGGGCGCGGGTTGGCGTTAGCGTACGGGTTAGGATTAGGGGACGGGTGAGGGTCAGGCTTCGGGGAAGGGTTAGGGTTAGGGTTCGGGCTAGGGTTAGTGTTAGGGGACGGGGACGGTTTAGTGTCTTGGTGAGGATACGACAACGCTTTAGGGGGAGCGTTCGTGTGTGGGCGCGGGTTAGCATTAGCGTACGGGCTAGGATTAGGGGACGGGTGAGGGTCAGGCTTCTTGGAAGTGTTAGGGTTAGGATTCAGGCTAGGGTTAGGGTTAGGGGACGGGGACGCTTTAGGGCCCAGGTGAGGGTACGACAACGCTTTAGGGGGAGCGTACGTGTGAGGGCGCGGGTTAGCGTTAGCGTACGGGTTAGGATTAGGGGACGGGTGAGGGTCAGGCTTCGGGGAAGGGTTAGGGTTAGGGTTCGGCTAGGGTTAGGGTAAGGGTACGGGGATGGTTTAGGGTCTACGTGAGGGTACGACAACACTTTAGGGGGAGCGTACATGTGAGGGCGCAGGATAGCGTTAGCGTACGGGTTAGGATTAGGGGACGGGTGAGGGTCAGGCTTCGGGGAAGTGTTAGGGTTAGGGTTCGGGCTAGGGTTAGGGTTAGGAGACGGGGACGGTTTAGGGTCCAGGTGAGGGTACGACAACGCTTTAGGGGGAGCGTTTGTGTGAGGGCGCGGGTTAGCGTTAGCGTATTGGTTAGGATTAGGGGACGGGTGAGGGTCAGGCTTCGGGGAAGGGTTAGGTTTAGGGTTCGGCCTAGGGTTAGGGTTAGGGGACGGGGACGGTTTAGGGTCCAGGTGAGTGTATGAAAACACTTTAGGGGTAGCGTGCGTGTGAGGGCGCGGGTTGGCGTTAGCGTACGGGTTAGGATTAGGGGACGGGTGAGGGTCAGGCTTCGGGGAAGGTTTAGGGTTAGGGTTCGGGCTAGGGTTATGGTTAAGGGACGGGGACGGTTTAGGGTCCAGGTGAGGGTACGACAACGCTTTAGGGGGAGCGTACGTGTGAGGGCGCGGGTTAGCGTTAGCGTACGCGTTAGCATTAGGGGACGGGTGAGGGTCAGGCTTTGGGGAAGGGTTAGGGTTAGGGTTCGGGCTAGGGTTAGGGTTAGGGGATGGGGACGGTTTAGGGTCCAGGTGAGGGTACGACAACGCTTTAGGGGGAGCGTACGTGTGAGTGCGCGGGTTAGCGTTAGCGTACGGGTTAGGATTAGGGGACGGGTGAGGGTCAGGCTTTGGGGAAGGATAAGGGTTAGGGTTCGGGCTAGGGTTAGGGTTAGGGGATGGGGACGTTTTAGGGTCCTGATGACGGTACGACAACGCTTTAGGGGGAGCGTAAGTGTGAGGGCGCGGGATAGCGTTAGCATACGGGTTAGGATTAAGGGACGGGTGAGGGTCAGGCTTCGGGGAAGGGTTAGGTTTAGGGTTCGGGCTAGGGTTAGGGTTAGGGGACGGGGACGGTTTAGGGTCCAGGTGAGGGTACGACAACGCTTTAGGGGGAACGTACGTGTGAGGGCGCGGGTTAGCGTTAGCGTACGGGTTAGGATTAGGGGACGGGTGAGGGTCAGGCTTCGGGGAGGGGTTAGAGTGAGGGTTCGGGCTAGGGTTAGGGTTAGGGGACGGGGACGGTTTAGGTTCCAGGTGTGGGTTCGACAACGCTTTAGGGGGAGCGTACGTGTGAGGGTACGGGTTAGCGTTAGCGTACGGGTTAGGATTAGGGGACGGGTGAGGGTCAAGCAACGGGGAAGGGTTAGGGTTAGGGTTCGGGCTAGGGTTAGGGGACGGGGACGGGGACGGTTTAGGGTCCAGGTGAGGGTACGACAACGCTTTAGCGGGAGCGTACGTGTGAGGGCGCGGGTTAGCGTTAGCGTACGGGTTAGGATTAGGGGACGGGTGAGGGTCAGGCTCTGGGGTAGGATAAGGGTTAGGGTTCGGTCTAGGGTTAGGGTTAGGGGACGGGGACGGTTTAGGGTCCTGGTGACGGTACGACAACGCTTTAGGGGGAGCGTACGTGTGAGGGCGCGGGATAGCGTTAGCGTACGGGTTAGGATTAGGGGACGGGTGAGGGTCAGGCTTCGGGGAAGGGTTAGGGTTAGGGTTCGGGCTAGGGTTAGGGTTAGGGCACGGGGACGGTTTAGGGTCCAGGTGAGTGTAGGACAACGCTTTAGGGGAAGCGTACGTGTGAGGGGGCGGGTTAGCGTTAGCGTACGGGTTAAGATTAGGGGACGAGTGAGGGTCAGGCTTCGGGGAAGGGTTAGGGTTAGGGTTCGGGCTAGGGTTAGGGTTAGGGGACGGGGACGGTTTAGGGTCCAGGTGAGGGTACGACAACGCTTTAGGGGGAGCGTACGTGTGAGGGGGCGGGTTCGCGTTAGCGTACGGGTTAGGATTAGGGGACAGGTGAGGGTCAGGCTTTGGGGAAGGTTTAGGGTTAGGGTTCGGGCTAGGATTATGGTTAAGGGACGGGGACGGTTTAGGGTCCGGGTACGACAACGCTTTAGGGGGAGCGTACGTGTGAGGGCGCGGGATAGCGTTAGCGTACGGGTTAGGATTAGGGGACGGGTGAGGGTAAGGCTTCGTGGAAGGGTTAGGGTTAGGGTTCGGGCTAGGGTTAGGGTTAGGGGACGGGGACGGTTTAGAGTCCAGGTGAGGGTACGACAACGCTTTAGGGGGAGCGTACGTGTGAGGTTACAGGTTAGCGTTAACGTACGGGTTAGGATTAGGGGACGGGTGAGGGTCAGGCTTCGGGGAAGGGTTAGGGTTAGGATTCGGGCTAGGGTTAGGGTTAGGGGACGGGGACGGTTTAGGGTCTTGGTGAGGATACGACAACGCTTAAGGGGGAGCGTACGTGTGTGGGCGCGGGTTAGCGTTATCGTACGGGTTAGGATTAGGGGACGGGTGAGGGTCAGGCTTCTTGGAAGTGTTAGGGTTAGGATTCGGGCTAGGTTTAGGGTTAGGGGACGGGGACGGTTTAGGGTCCAGGTGAGGGTACGACAACGCTTTAGGGGGAGCGTACGTGTGAGGGCGCGGGTTAGCGTTAGCGTACGGGTTAGGATTAGGGGACGGGTGAGGGTCAGGCTTCGGCGAAGGGTTAGGGTTAGGGTTCGGCTAGGGTTAGGGTAAGGGGACGGGGATGGTTTAGGGTCTACGTGAGGGTACGACAAAGCTTTAGAGGGAGCGTACATGTGAGGGCGCGGGTTAGCGTTAGCGTACGGGTTAGGATTAGGGGACGGGTGAGGGTCAGGCTTCGGGGAAGTGTTAGGGTTAGGGTTCGGGCTAGGGTTAGGGTTAGGAGACGGGGACGGTTTAGGGTCCAGGTGAGGGTACGACAACGCTTTAGGGGGAGCGTTTGTGTGAGGGCGCGGGTTAGCGTTAGAGTATTGGTTAGGATTAGGGGACGGGTGAGGGACAGGCTTCGGGGAAGGGTTAGGTTTAGGGTTCGGCCTAGGGTTAGGGTTAGGGGACGGGGACGGTTTAGGGTCCAGGTGAGTGTATGAAAACGCTTTAGGGTTAGCGTGCGTGTGAGGGCGCGGGTTGGCGTTAGCGTACGGGTTAGGATTAGGGGACGGGTGAGGGTCAGGCTTCGGGGAAGGGTTAGGGTTAGGGTTCGGGCTAGGGTTAGGGTTAGGGGATGGGGACGGTTTAGGGTCCAGGTGAGGGTACGACAACGCTTTAGGGGGAGCGTAGTGTTAGGGCGCGGGTTAGCGTTAGCGTACGGGTTACGATTAGGGGACGGGTGAGGGTCAGGTTTCGGGGAAGGGTTAGTGTTAGGGTTCGGGCTAGGGTTAGGGTTAGGGGACGGGGACGGTTTAAGGTCCAGGTGAGGGTATGACAACGCTTTAGGGGGAGCGTACGTGTGAGGGCACGGGTTATCGTTAGCGTACGGTTTAGGATTAGGGGACGGGTGAGGGTCAGGCTTCGGGGAAGGGTTAGGGTTAGGGTTCGGCCTAGGGTTAGGGTTAGGGGACGGGGACGGTTTAGGGTCTAGGTGAGTGTATGAAAACGCTTTGGCGGTAGCGTGCGTGTGAGGGCGCGGGTTAGCGTTAGCGTACGGGTTAGGATTAGGGGACGGGTGAAGGTCAGGCATCGGGGAAGGGTTCGGGTTAGGGTTCGGGCTAGGGTTAGGGTTAGGGGACGGGGACGGTTTAGGGTCCAGGTGAGGGTACGACAACGCTTTAGGGGGAGCGTGCGTGTGAGGGCGCGGGTTAGCGTTAGCGTACGGGTTAGGATTAGGGGACGGGTGAGGGTCAGGCTTCGGGGAAGGGTTAGGGTTAGGGTTCGGCCTAGGGTTAGGGTTAGGGGACGGGGACGGTTTAGGGTCTAGGTGAGTGTATGAAAACGCTTTAGCGGTAGCGTGCGTGTGTGGGCGCGGGTTAGCATTAGCGTACGGGTTAGGATTAGGGGACGGGTGAGGGTCAGGCTTCTTGGAAGTGTTAGGGTTAGGATTTGGGCTAGGGTTAGGGTTAGGGGACGGGGACGCTTTAGGGCCCAGGTGAGGGTACGACAACGCTTTAGGGGGAGCGTACGTGTGAGGGCGCGGGTTAGCGTTAGCGTACGGGTTAGGATTAGGGGACGGGTGAGGGTCAGGCTTCGGGGAAGGGTTAGGGTTAGGGTTCGGCTAGGGTTAGGGTAAGGGGACGGGGATGGTTTAGGGTCTACGTGAGGGTACGACAACACTTTAGGGGGAGCGTACATGTGAGGGCGCAGGATAGCGTTAGCGTACGGGTTAGGATTAGGGGACGGGTGAGGGTCAGGCTTCGGGGAAGTGTTAGGGTTAGGGTTCGGGCTAGGGTTAGGGTTAGGAGACGGGGACGGTTTAGGGTCCAGGTGAGGGTACGACAACGCTTTAGGGGGAGCGTTTGTGTGAGGGCGCGGGTTAGCGTTAGCGTATTGGTTAGGATTAGGGGACGGGTGAGGGTCAGGCTTCGGGGAAGGGTTAGGGTTAGGGTTCGGCCTAGGGTTAGGGTTAGGGGACGGGGACGGTTTAGGGTCCAGGTGAGTGTATGAAAACGCTTTAGGGGTAGCGTGCGTGTGAGGGCGCGGGTTGGCGTTAGCGTACGGGTTAGGATTAGGGGACGGGTGAGGGTCAGGCTTCGGGGAAGGGTTAGGGTTAGGGTTCGGGCTAGGGTTAGGGTTAGGGGATGGGGACAGTTTAGGGTCCAGGTGAGGGTACGACAACGCTTTAGGGGGAGCGTAGTGTGAGGGCGCGGGTTAGCGTTAGGGTACGGGTTACGATTAGGGGACGGGTGAGGGTCAGGCTTCGGGGAAGGGTTAGGGTTAGGGTTCGGGCTAGGGTTAGGGTTAGGGGACGGGGACGGTTTAAGGTCCAGGTGAGGGTATGACAACGCTTTAGGGGGAGCGTACGTGTGAGGGCGCGGGTTAGCGTTAGCGTACGGGTTAGGATTAGGGGACGGGTGAGGGTCAGGCTTCGGGGAAGGGTTAGGGTTAGGGTTCGGCCTAGGGTTAGGGTTAGGGGACGGGGACGGTTTAGGGTCTAGGTGAGTGTATGAAAACGCTTTAGCGGTAGCGTGCGTGTGAGGGCGCGGGTTAGCATTAGCGTACGGGTTAGGATTAGGGGACGGGTGAAGGTCAGGCTTCGGGGAAGGGTTCGGGTTAGGGTTCGGGCTAGGGTTAGGGTTAGGGGACGGGGACGGTTTAGGGTCCAGGTGAGGGTACGACAACGCTTTAGGGGGAGCGTGCATGTGAGGGCGCGGGTTAGCGTTAGCGTACGGGTTAGGATTAGGGGACGGGTGAGGGTCAGGCTTCGGGGAAGGGTTAGGGTTAGGGTTCGGGCTAGGGTTAGTGTTAGGGGACGGGGACGGTTTAGTGTCTTGGTGAGGATACGACAACGCTTTAGGGGGAGCGTACGTGTGTGGGCGCGGGTTAGCATTAGCGTACGGGTTAGGATTAGGGGACGGGTGAGGGTCAGGCTTCGGGGAAGGGTTACGGTTAGGGTTCGGCCTAGGGTTAGGGTTAGGGGACGGGGACGGTTTAGGGTCTAGGTGAGTGTATGAAAACGCTTTAGGGGTAGCGTGCGTGTGAGGGCGCGGGTTAGCGTTAGCGTACGGGTTAGGATTAGGGGACGGGTGAGGGTCAGGCTTCGGGGAAGGGTTCGGGTTAGGGTTCGGGCTAGGGTTAGGGTTAGGGGACGGGGACGGTTTAGGGTCCAGGTGAGGGTACGACAACGCTTTAGGGGGAGCGTACGTGTGAGGGCGCGGGTTAGCGTTAGCGTACGGGTTAGGATTAGGGGACGGGTGAGGGTTAGGCTTCGGGGAAGGGTTAGGGTTAGGGTTCGGGCTAGGGTTAGGGTTAGGGGACGGGGACGGTTTAGGGTCCAGGTGAGGGTACGACAACGCTTTAGGGGGAGCGTACGTGTGAGGGCGCGGGTTAGCGTTAGCGTACGGGTTAGGATTAGGGGACGGGTGAGGGTCAGGCTTTGGGGAAGGGTTAGGGTTAGGGTTCGGGCTAGGGTTAGGGTTAGGGGACGGGGACGGTTTAAGGTCCAGGTGAGGGTACGACAACGCTTTAGGGGGAGCATACGTGTGAGGGCGCCGGTTAGCGTTAGCGTATTGGTTAGGATTAGGGGACGGGTGAGGGTCAGGCTTCGGGGAAGGGTTAGGTTTAGGGTTCGGCCTAGGGTTAGGGTTAGGGGACGGGGACGGTTTAGGGTCCAGGTGAGGGTACGACAACGCTTTAGGGGGAGCGTACGTGTGAGGGCACGGGTTAGCGTTAGGGTACGGGTTAGGATTAGGGGACGGGTGAGGGTGAGGCTTCGGGGAAGGGTTAGGGTTAGGGTTCGGGCTAGGGTTAGGGTTAGGGGACGGGGATGGTTTAGGGTCCAGGTGAGTGTAGGACAACGCTTTAGGGGGAGCGTACGTGTGAGGGCGCGGGTTAACGTTAGCATACATGTTAGGATTAGGGGACGGGTGAGTGTCAGGCTTCGGGGAAGGGTTAGGGTTAGGGTTCGGGCTAGGGTTAGGGTTAGGGGACGCGGACGGTTTAGGGTCCAGGTGAGGGTACGACAACGCTTTAGGGGGAGCGTACGTGAGAGGGGGTGGGTTCGCGTTAGCCTACGGGTTAGGATTAGGGGACGGGTGAGCGTCAGGCTTCGGGGAAGGGTTAGGGTTCGGGCTAGGGTTAGGGTTAGGGACGGGGATGGTTTAGGGTCCAGGTGAGGGTACGACAACGCTTTAGCGGGAGCGTACGTGTGAGGGCGCGGGTTAGCGTTAGCGTACTGGTTAGGATTAGGGGACGGGTGAGGGTCAGCCTCTTGGGAAGGATAAGGGTTAGGGTTCGGGCTAGGGTTAGGGTTAGGGGACGGGGACGGTTTAGTGTCCTGGTGACGGTACGACAACGCTTTAGGGGGAGCGTACGTGTGTGGGCGCGGGTTAGCGTTAGCGTACGGGTTAGGATTAGGGGACGGGTGAGGGTCAGGCTTCTTGGAAGTGTTAGTGTTAGGATTCGGGCTAGGGTTAGGGTTAGGGGACGGGGACGGTTTAGGGTCCAGGTGAGGGTACGAGAACGCTTTAGGGGGAGCGTACGTGTGAGGGCGCGGGTTAGCGTTAGCGTACGGGTTAGGATTAGGGGACGGGTGAGGGTCAGGCTTCGGGGAAGGGTTAGGGTTAGGGTTCGGCTAGGGTTAGGGTAAGGGGACGGGGATGGTTTAGGGTCTACGTGAGGGTACGACAACGCTTTAGGGGGAGCGTACGTGTGAGGGCGCGGGTTAGCGTTAGCGTACGGGTTAGGATTAGGGGACAGGTGAGGGTCAGGCTTCGGGGAAGTGTTAGGGTTAGGGTTCGGGCTAGGGTTAGGGTTAGGAGACGGGGACGGTTTAGGGTCCAGGTGAGGGTACGACAACACTTTAGGGGGAGCGTTTGTGTGAGGGCGCTGGTTAGCGTTAGCGTATTGGTTAGGATTAGGGGACGGGTGAGTGTCAGGCTTCGGGGAAGGGTTAGGTTCAGGGTTCGGCCTAGGGTTAGGGTTAGGGGACGGGGACGGTTTAGGCTCCAGGTGAGTGTATGAAAACGCTTTAGGGGTAGCGTGCGTGTGAGGGCGCGGGTTGGCGTTAGCGTACGGGTTACGATTAGGGGACGGGTGAGGGTCAGGCTTCGGGGAACGGTTAGGGTTAGGGTTCGGGCTAGGGTTAGGGTTAGGGGACGGGGACGGTTTAAGGTCCAGGTGAGCGTACGACAACGCTTTAGGGGGAGCGTACGTGTGAGGGCGCGGGTGAGCGTTAGCGTATGGGTTAGGATTAGGGGACGGGTGAGGGTCAGGCTTCGGGGAAGGGTTACGGTTAGGGTTCGGCCTAGGGTTAGGGTTAGGGGACGGGGACGGTTTAGGGTCTAGGTGAGTGTATGAAAACGCTTTAGGGGTAGCGTGCGTGTGAGGGCGCGGGTTAGCGTTAGCGTACGCTTTAGGATTAGGGGACGGGTGAGGGTCAGGCTTCGGGGAAGGGTTCGGGTTAGGGTTCGGCCTAGGGTTAGGGTTAGGGGACGGGGACGGTTTAGGGTCCAGGTGAGGGTACGACAACGCTTTAGGGGGAGCGTACGTGTGAGGGCGCGGGTTAGCGTTAGGGTACGGGTTAGGATTAGGGGACGGGTGAGGGTCAGGCTTCGGGGAAGTGTTAGGGTTAGGGTTCGGGCTAGGTTTAGGGTTAGGGGACGAGGACGGTTTAAGGTCCAGGTGAGGGTACGACAACGCTTTAGGGGGAGCGTACGTGTGAGGGCGCCGGTTAGCGTTAGCGTACGGGTTAGGATTAGGGGACGGGTGAGGGTCAGGCTTCGGGGAAGGGTTAGGTTTAGGGTTCGGCCTAGGGTTAGGGTTAGGGGACGGGGACGGTTTAGGGTCCAGGTGAGGGTACGACAACGCTTTAGGGGGAGCGTACGTGTGAGGGCGCGGGTTAGCGTTAGGGTACGGGTTAGGATTAGGGGACGGGTGAGGGTCAGGCTTCGGGGAAGTGTTAGGGTTAGGGTTCGGGCTAGGTTTAGGGTTAGGGGACGAGGACGGTTTAAGGTCCAGGTGAGGGTAGGACAACGCTTTAGGGGGAGCATACGTTTGAGGGCGCGGGTTAGCGTTAGCGTACGGGTTAGGATTAGGGGACGGGTGAGGGTCAGGCTTCGGGGAAGGGTTAGGGTTAGGGTTCGGGCTAGGGTTATGGTTAGGGGACAGGGACAGTTTAGGGTCCAGGTGAGGGTACGACAATGCTTTAGGGGGAGCGTACGTGTGAGGGCGCAGGTTAGCGTTATCGTACGGGTTAGGATTAGGGGACGGGTGAGTGTCAGGCTTCAGGGAAGGGTTAGGGTTAGGGTTCGGGCTAGGGTTAGGGTTAGGGGACGGGGACGGTTTAGGGTCCAGGTGAGGGTACGACAACGCTTTAGGGGGAACGTACGTGTGAGGGCGCTGGGTTAGCGTTAGTGTACGGTTGAGGATTAGGGGACGGGTGAGGGTCAGGCTTCGGGGAAGGGTTAGGTTTAGGTTTCGGGCTAGGGTTAGGGTTAGGGGACGGGGACAGTTTAGGGTCCAGGTGAGGGTACGACAACGCTTTAGGGGGAGCGTACGTGTGAGGGCGCCGGTTAGCGTTAGCGTACGGGTTAGGATTAGGGGTCGGGTGAGGGTCAGGCTTCGGGGAAGGGTTAGGGTTAGGGTTCGGGCTAGGGTTAGGGTTAGGGGACGGGGACGGTTTAAGGTCCAGGTGAGGGTACGACAACGCTTTAGGGGGATATACGTGTGAGGGCGCGGGTTAGCGTTAGCGTACGGGTTAGGATTAGGGGACGGGTGAGGGTCAGGCTTCGGGGAAGGGTTAGGGGTAGGGTTCGGGCTAGGGTTAGGGTACGGGGACGGGGATGGTTTAGGGTCCAGGTGAGGGTACGAGAACGCTTTAGGGGGAGCGTACGTGTGAGGGCGCGGGTTAGCGTTAGCGTACGGGTTTGGATTAGGGGACGGGTGAGGGTCAGGCTTCGGGGAAGGGTTAGGGTTAGGGTTCGGGCTAGGGTTAGGGTTAGGGGACGGGGACGGTTTAAGGTCCAGGTGAGGGTACGACAACGCTTTAGGGGGAGCGTACGTGTGAGGGCGCGGGTTAGCGTTAGCGTATGGGTTAGGATTAGGGGACGGGTGAGGGTCAGGCTTCGGGGAAGGGTTAGGGTTAGGGTTCGGCCTAGGGTTAGGGTTAGGGGACGGGGACGGTTTAGGGTCTAGGTGAGTGTATGAAAACGCTTTAGGGGTAGCGTGCGTGTGAGGGCGCGGGTTAGCGTTAGCGTACGGGTTAGGATTAGGGGACGGGTGAGGGTCAGGCTCTGGGGAAGGATAAGTGTTAGGGTTCGGGCTAGGGTTAGGGTTAGGGGACGGGGACGGTTTAGGGTCCAGGTGGGGGTAGGACAACGCTTTAGGGGGAGCGTACGTGTGAGGGCGCGGGTTAGCGTTAGCGTACGGGTTAGGATTAGGGGACGGGTGAGGGTCAGGCTTCGGGGAAGGGTTAGGGTTAGGGTTCGGGCTAGGGTTAGGGTTAGGGGACGGGGACGGTTTAGGGTCCAGGTGAGGGTACGACAACGCTTTAGGGTAGCGTACGTGTGAGGGGGCGGGTTCGCGTTAGGGTACGGGTTAGGATTAGGGGACGGGTGAGGGTCAGGCTTCGGGGAAGGGTTAGGGTTCGGGCTAGGGTTAGGGTTAGGGACGGGGATGGTTTAGGGTCCAGGTGAGGGTACGACAACGCTTTAGGGGGAGCGTACGTGTGAGAGTGCGGGTTAGCGTTAGCATACGGGTTAGGATTAGGGGACGGATGAGGGTCAGGCTTTGGGGAAGGTTTAGGGTTAGGGTTCGGGCTAGGGTTATGCTTAAGGGACGGGGACGGTTTAGGGTCCAGGTGAGGGTACGACAACGCTTTAGGGGGAGCGTACGTGTGAGAGCGCGGGTTAGCGTTAGCGTACGGGTTACGATTAGGGGACGGGTGAGGGTCAGGCTCTGGGGAAGGATAAGGGTTAGGGTTCGGGCTAGGGTTAGGGTTAGGGGACGGCGACGGTTTAGGGTCCTGGTGACGGTACGACAACGCTATAGGGGGAGCGTACGTGTGAGGGCGCGGGATAGCGTTAGCGTAAGGGTTAGGATTAGGGGACGGGTGAGGGTCAGGCTTCGGGGAAGGGTTAGGGTTAGGGTTCGGGCTAGGGTTAGGGTTAGGGGACGGGGACGGTTTAGGGTCCAGGTGAGGGTACGACAACGCTTTAGGGGGAGCGTACGTGTGAGGGCGCCAGTTAGCGTTAGCGTACGGGTTAGGATTAGGGGACGGGTGAGGGTCAGGCTTCGGGGAAGAGTTAGGGTTAGGGTTCGGGCTAGGGTTAGGGTTAGGGGACGGGGACGGTTTAGGGTCCAGGTGAGGGTACGACAACGCTTTAGGGGGAGCGTACGTGTGAGGGCGCGTGTTAGCGTTAGCGTACGGGTTAGGATTAGGGGACGGGTGAGGGTCAGGCTTCGGGGAAGGGTTAGGGTTAGGGTTCGGGCTAGGGTTAGGGTTAGGGGACGGGGACGGTTTAGGGTCCAGGTGAGGGTACGACAACGCTTTAGGGGGAGCGTAGTGTGAGGGCGCGGGTTAGCGTTAGGGTACGGGTTAGGATTAGGGGACGGGTGAGGGTCAGGCTTCGGGGAAGGATAAGGGTTAGGGTTCGGGCTAGGGTTAGGGTTAGGGGACGGGGACGGTTTAGGGTCCAGGTGAGGGTACGACAACGCTTTAGGGGGATCGTATGTGTGAGGGGGCGGGTTCGCGTTAGCGTATGGGTTAGGATTAGGGGACGGGTGAGGGTCAGGCTTCGGGGAAGGGTTAGGGTTCGGGCTAGGGTTAGGGTTAGGGACGGGGATGGTTTAGGGTCCAGGTGAGGGTACGACAACGCTTTAGGGGTAGCGTACGTGTGAGGACGCGGGATAGCGTTAGCATACGGGTTAGGATTAAGGGACGGGTGAGGGTCAGGCTTCGGGGAAGGGTTAGGTTTAGGGTTCGGGCTAGGGTTAGGGTTAGGGGACGGGGACGGTTTAGGGTCCAGGTGAGGGTACGACAACGCTTTAGGGGGAGCGTTTGTGTGAGGGCGCGGGTTAGCGTTAGCGTACGGGTTAGGATTAGGGGACGGGTGAGGGTCAGGCTTCTTGGAAGTGTTAGGGGTAGGGTTCGGGCTAGGGTTAGGGGACGGGGACGGGGACGGTTTAGGGTCCAGGTGAGGGTACGAGAACGCTTTAGGAGGAGCGTACGTGTGAGGGCGCGGGTTAGCGTTAGCGTACGGGTTAGGATTAGGGGACGGGTGAGGGTCAGGCTTCAGGGAAGGGTTAGGGTTAGGGTTTGGGCTAGGGTTAGGGTTAGGGGACGAGGACGGTTTAGGTTCCAGGTGTGGGTTCGACAACGCTTTAGGGGGAGCGTACGTGTGAGGGTACGGGTTAGCGTTAGCGTACGGGTTAGGATTAGGGGACGGGTGAGGGTCAAGCTTCGGGGAAGTGTTAGGGTTAGGGTTCGGGCTAGGGTTAGGGTTAGGGGACGGGGACGGTTTAGGGACCAGGTGAGGGTACGACAACGCTTTAGGGGGAGCGTACGTGTGAGGGCGCGGGTTAGCGTTAGCGTACGGGTTAGGATTAGGGGACGGGTGAGGGTCAGGCTTCGGGGAAGGGTTAGGGTTAGGGTTCGGGCTAGGGTTAGGGTTAGGGGACGGGGACGGTTTAAGGTCCAGGTGAGGGTACGACAACGCTTTAGGGGGAGCGTACGTGTGAGGGCGCGGGTTAGCGTTAGCGTACGGGTTAGGATTAGGGGACGGGTGAGGGTCAGGCTTCGGGGAAGGGTTAGGTTTAGGGTTCGGCCTAGGGTTAGGGTTAGGGGACGGGGACGGTTTAGGGTCCAGGTGATTGTATGAAAACGTTTTAGGGGTAGCGTGCGTGTGAGGGCGTGGGTTAGCGTTAGCGTACGGGATAGGATTAGGGGACTGGTGAGGGTCAGGCTTCGGGGAAGTGTTAGGGTTAGGGTTTGGGCTAGGGTTAGGGTTAGGGGACAGGGACGGTTTAGGGTCCAGGTGAGGGTACGACAACGCTTTAGGGGGAGCGTACGTGTGAGGGCGCGGGTTAGCGTTAGCGTACGGGTTAGGATTAGGGGACGGGTGAGGGTCAGGCTTCGGGGAAGGGTTAGGGTTAGGGTTCGGGCTAGGGTTAGGGTTAGGGGACGGGGACGGTTTAGGGTCCAGGTGAGGGTACGACAACTCTTTAGGGGGAATGTACCTGTGAGGGCGCGGGTTAGCGTTAGCGTACGGGTTAGGATTAGGGGACGGGTGAGGGTCAGGCTTCGGGGAAGGGTTAGGTTTAGGGTTCGGGCTAGGGTTAGGGTTAGGGGACGGGGACGGTTTAGGGTCCAGGTGAGGGTATGACAACGCTTTAGGGGGAGCGTAGTGTGAGGGCGCAGGTTAGCGTTAGCGTACGGGTTAGGATTAGGGGACGGGTGAGGGTCAGGCTTCGGGGAAGGGTTAGGGTTAGGGTTCGGGCTAGGGTTAGGGTTAGAGGACGGGGACGGTTCAAGGTCCAGGTGAGGGTACGACAACGCTTTAGGGGGAGCGTACGTGTGAGGGCGCGGGTTAGCGTTAGCATATGGGTTAGGATTAGGGAACGGGTGAGGGTCAGGCTTCGGGGAAGGGTTAGGGTTAGGATTCGGCCTAGGGTTAGGGTTAGGGGACGGGGACTGTTTAGGGTCCAGGTGAGTGTATGAAAACGCTTTATGGGTAGCGTGCATGTGAGGGCGCGGGTTAGCGTTAGCGTACGGGTTAGGATTAGGGGACGGGTGAGGGTCAGGCTTCGGGGAAGGGTTAGGGTTAGGGTTCGGGCTAGGGTTAGGGTTAGGGGACGGGGACGGTTTAGGGTCCAGGTGAGGGTACGACAACGCTTTAGGGGGAGCGTACGTGTGAGGGCGTGGGTTAGCGTTAGCGTACGGGTTAGGATTAGGGGACGGGTGAGGGTCAGGCTTCGGGGAAGGGTTAGGGTTAGGGTTCGGGCTAGGATTAGGGTTAGGGGACGGGGACGTTTAGGGTCCAGGTGAGTGTACGACAACGCTTTAGGGGGAACGTACGTGTGAGGGCGCGGGTTAGCGTTAGCGTACGGGTTAGGATTAGGGGACGGGTGAGGGTCAGGCTTCGGGGAAGGGTTAGGTTTAGGGTTCGGGCTAGGGTTAGGGTTAGGGGACGGGGACGGTTTAGCTTCCAGGTGAGGGTACGACAACGCTTTAGGGGGAGCGTACGTGTTAGGGCGTGGGTTAGCGTTAGCGTACGGGTTAGATTAGGGGACGGGTGAGGGTCAGGCTTCGGGGAAGTGTTAGGGTTAGGGTTCGGGCTAGGGTTAGGTTTAGGGGACGGGGACGGTTTAGGGTCCAGGTGAGGGTACGACAACGCTTTAGGGGGAGCGTACGTGTGAGGGCGCGGGTTAGCGTTAGCCTACGGGTTAGGATTAGGGGACGGGTGAGGGTCAGGCTTCGGGGAAGGGTTAGGGTTCGAGCTAGGGTTAGGGTTAGGGACGGGGATGGTTTAGGGTCCAGGTGAGGGTACGACAACGCTTTAGGGGGAGCGTACGTGTGAGGGCGCGGGTTAGCGTTAGCATACGAGTTAGGATTAGGGGACGGGTGAGGGTCAGCCTTTGGGGAAGTTTTAGGGTTAGGGTTCGGGCTAGGGTTATGGTTAAGGGACGGGGACGGTTTAGGGTCCAGGTGAGGGTACGACAACGCTTTAGGGGGAGCGTACGTGTGAGGGCGCGGGTTAGCGTTAGCGTACGAGTTAGGATTAGGGGACGGGTGAGGGTCAGGCTTCGGGGAAGGGTTAGGGTTAGGGTTCGGGCTAGGGTTAGGGTTAGGGGATGGGGACGGTTTAGGGTCCAGGTGAGGGTACGACAACGCTTTAGGGGGAGCGTACATGTGAGGGCGCGGGTTAGCGTTAGCGTACGGGTTAGGATTAGGGGACGGGTGAGGGTCAGGCTTCGGGGAAGGATAAGGGTTAGGGTTCGGGCTAGGGTTAGGGTTAGGGGACGGGGACGGTTTAGGGTCCTGATGACGGTACGACAACGCTTTAGGGGGAGCGTACGTGTTTGGGCACGGGTTAGCGTTAGCGTACGGGTTAGGATTAGGGGACGGGTGAGGGTCAGGCTTCGGGGAAGGGTTAGGGTTAGGGTTCGGGCTAGGGTTAGGGTTAGGGGACAGGGACGGTTTAGGGTCTTGGTGCGGATAGGACAACGCTTTAGGGGGAGCGTACGTGTGTGGGCGCGGGTTAGCGTTAGCGTACGGGTTAGGATTAGGGGACGGGTGAGGGTCACGCTTCTTGGAAGTGTTAGGGTTAGGGTTCGGGCTAGGGTTAGGGTTAGGGGACGGGGACGGTTTAGGGTCCAGGTGAGGGTACGACAACGCTTTAGGGGGAGCGTACGTGTGAGGGCGCGGTTAGCGTTAGCGTATGGGTTAGGATTAGGGGACGGGTGAGGGTCAAGCTTCGGGGAAGGGTTAGGGTTAGGGTTCGGGCTAGGGTTAGGGTTAGGGGACGGGGACGGTTTAGGGTCCAGGTGAGGGTACGACAACGCTTTAGGGGGAGCGTACGTGTGAGGGCGCGGGTTAGCGTTAGCGTACGGTTTAGGATTAGGGGACGGGTGAGGGTCAGGCTTCGGGGAAGGGTTAGGGTTAGGGTTCGGGCTAGGGTTAGGGTTAGGGGACGGGGACGGTTTAGGGTCCAGGTGAGGGTACGACAACGCTTTAGGGGGAGCGTACGTGTTAGGGCGTGGGTTAGCGTTAGCGTACGGGTTAGGATTAGGGGACGGGTGAGGGTCAGGCTTCAGGGAAGGGTTAGGGTTAGGGTTCTGGCTAGGGTTAGGGTTAGGGTACGGGGACGGTTTAGGGTCCAGGTGAGGGTACCACAACGCTTTAGGGGGAGCGTACGTGTGAGGGCGCGGGTTAGCGTTAGCGTATGGGTTAGGATTAGGGGACGGGTGAGGGTCAGGCTTCGGGGAAGGGTTAGGTTTAGGATTCGGCCTAGGGTTAGGGTTAGGGGACGGGGACGGTTTAGGGTCCAGGTGAGTGTATGAAAATGCTTTAGGGGTAGCGTGCGTGTGAGAGCGCGGGTTAGCGTTAGCGTACGGGTTAGGAATAGGGGACGGGTGAGGGTCAGGCTTCGGGGAAGTGTTAGGGCTAGGGTTTGGGCTAGGGTTAGGGTTAGGGGACGGGGACGGTTTAAGGTCCAGGTGAGGGTACGACAACGCTTTAGGGGGAGCGTACGTGTGAGGGCGCGGGTTAGCGTTAGCGTACGGGTTAGGATTAGGGGACGGGTGAGGGTCAGGCTTCGGGGAAGGGTTAGGGTTAGGGTTCGGGCCAACGTTAGGTTTAGGGGACGGGGACGGTTTAGGGTCCAGGTGAGGGTACGACAACGCTTTAGGAGGAACGTACCTGTGAGGGCGCGGGTTAGCGTTATCGTACGGGTTAGGATTAGGGGACGGGTGAGGGTCAGGCTTCGGGGAAGGGTTAGGTTTAGGGTTCGGGCTAGGGTTAGGGTTAGGGGACGGGGACGGTTTAGGGTCCAGGTGAGGGTACGACAACGCTTTAGGGGGAGCGTAGTGTGAGGGCGCGGGTTAGCGTTAGCGTACGGGTTAGGATTAGGGGATGGGTGAGGGTCAGGCTTCGGGGAAGGGTTAGGGTTAGGGTTCGGGCTAGGGTTAGGGTTAGAGGACGGGGACGGTTTAAGGTCAGGTGAGGGTACGACAACGCTTTAGTGGGAGCGTACGTGTGAGGGCGCGGGTTAGCGTTAGGGTATGGGTTAGGATTAGGGGACGGGTGAGGGTCAGGCTTTGGGGAAGGGTTAGGGTTAGGGTTCGGGCTAGGGTTAGGGTTAGGGGACGGGGACTGTTTAGGGTCCAGGTGAGTGTATGAAAACGCTTTACGCGTAGCGTGCGTGTGAGGGCGCGGGTTAGCGTTAGCGTACGGGTTAGGATTAGGGGACGGGTGAGGGTTAGGCTTCGCGGAAGGGTTAGGGTTAGGGTTCGGGCTAGGGTTAGGGTTAGGGGACGGGGACGGTTTAGGGTCCAGGTGAGGGTACGACAACGCTTTAGGGGGAGCGTACGTGTCAGGGCGCGGGTTAGCGTTAGCGTACGGGTTAGGATTAGGGGACGGGTGAGGGTCAGGCTTCGGGAAGGGTTACGGATAGGGTTTGGGCTAGGGTTAGGGTTAGGGGACGGGGACGGTTTAGGGTCCAGGTGAGGGTACGACAACGCTTTAGGGGGAACGTGCGTGTGAGGGTGTGGGTTAGCGTTAGCGTACGGGTTAGGATTAGGGGACGGGTGAGGGTCAGGCTTCGGGGAAGGGTTAGGGTTAGGGTTCGGGCTAGGGTTAGGGTTAGGGGACGGGGACGGTTTAGGGTCCAGGTGAGGGTACGACAACGCTTTAGGGGGAGCGTACGTGTGAGGGGGCGGGTTCGCGTTAGCGTACGGGTTAGGATTAGGGGACGGGTGAGGGTCAGGCTTCGGGGAAGGGTTAGGGTTCGGGCTAGGGTTAGGGTTAGGGACGGGGATGGTTTAGGGTCCAGGTGAGGGTATGACAACGCTTTAGGGGGAGCGTACGTGTGAGTGCGTGGGTTAGCGTTAGCGTACGGGTTAGGATTAGGGGACGGGTGAGGGTCAGGCTTCGGGGAAGGTTTAGGGTTAGGGTTCGGGCTAGGGTTATGGTTAAGGGACGGGGACGGTTTAGGGTCCAGGTGAGGGTACGACAACGCTTTAGGGGGAGCGTACGTGTGAGGTCGCGGGTTAGCGTTAGCGTACGCGTTAGCATTAGGGGACGGGTGAGGGTCAGGCTTCGGGGAAGGGTTAGGGTTAGGGTTCGGGCTAGGGTTAGGGTTAGGGGATGGGGACGGTTTAGGGTCCAGGTGAGGGTACGACAACGCTTTAGGGGGAGCGTACGTGTGAGGGCGCGGGTTAGCGTTAGCGTACGGGTTAGGATTAGGGGACGGGTGAGGGTCAGGCTTTGGGTAAAGATAAGGGTTAGGGTTCGGGCTAGGGTTAGGGTTAGGGGATGGGGACGGTTTAGGGTCCTGATGACGGTACGACATCGCTTTAGGGGGAGCGTAAGTGTGAGGGCGCGGGATAGCGTTAGCATACGGGTTAGGATTAAGGGACGGGTGAGGGTCAGGCTTCGGGGAAGGGTTAGGTTTAGGGTTCGGGCTAGGGTTAGGGTTAGGGGACGGGGACGGTTTAGGGTCCAGGTGAGGGTACGACAACGCTTTAGGGGGAACGTACGTGTGAGGGCGCGTGTTAGCGTTAGCGTACGGGTTAGGATTAGGGGACGGGTGAGGGTCAGGCTTCGGGGAAGGGTTAGGGTTAGGGTTTGGGCTAGGGTTAGGGTTAGGGGACGGGGACGTTTTAGGGTCCAGGTGAGGGTACGACAACGCTTTAGGGGGAGCGTACGTGTTAGGGCGTGGGTTAGCGTTAGCGTACGGGTTAGGATTAGGGGACGGGTGAGGGTCAGGCTTCGGGGAAGGGTTAGGGTTAGGGTTCGGGCTAGGGTTAGGGTTAGGGGACGGGGACGGTTTAGGGTCCAGGTGAGGGTACGACAACGCTTTAGTGGGAACGTACGTGTGAGGGCGCGGGTTAGCGTTAGCGTACGGGTTAGGATTAGGGGACGGGTGAGGGTCAGGCTTCGGGGAAGGGTTAGGGTTAGGGTTCGGGCTAGGGTTAGGGTTAGGGGATGGAGACGGTTTAGGGTCCAGGTGAGGGTACGACAACGCTTTAGGGGGAGCGTACCTGTGAGGGCGCGGGTTAGCGTTAGCGTACGGGTTAGGATTAGGGGACGGGTGAGGGTCAGGCTTTGGGGAAGGATAAGGGTTAGGGTTCGAGCTAGGGTTAGGGTTAGGGGATGGGGACGGTTTAGGGTCCTGATGACGGTACGACAACGCTTTAGGGGGAGCGTAAGTGTGAGGGCGCGGGATAGCGTTAGCATACGGGTTAGGATTAAGGGACGGGTGAGGGTCAGGCTTCGGGGAAGGGTTAGGGTTAGGGTTCGGGCTAGGGTTAGGGTTAGGGGACGGGGACGGTTTAGGGTCCAGGTGAGGGTACGACAACGCTTTAGGGGGAACGTACGTGTGAGGGCGCGGGTTAGCGTTAGCGTACGGGTTAGGATTAGGGGACGGGTGAGGGTCAGGCTTCGGGGAAGGGTTAGGTTTAGGGTTCGGGCTAGTGTTAGGGTTAGGGGACGGGGACGTTTTAGGGTCCAGGTGAGGGTACGACAACGCTTTAGGGGGAGCGTACGTGTGAGGGCGTGGGTTAGCGTTAGCGTACGGGTTAGGATTAGGGGACGGGTGAGGGTCAGGCTTCGGGGAAGGGTTAGGGTTAGGGTTCGGGCTAGGGTTAGGGTTAGGGGACGGGGACGGTTTAGGGTTCAGGTGAGGGTACGACAAAGCTTTAGGGGGAACGTACGTGTGAGGGCGCGGGTTAGCGTTAGCGTACGGGTTAGGATTAGGGGACGGGTGAGGGTCAGGCTTCGGGGAAGGGTTAGGGTTAGGGTTTGGGCTAGGGTTAGGGTTAGGGGACGGGGACGGTTTAGGGTCCAGGTGAGGGTACGACAACGCTTTAGGGGGAGCGTAAGTGTGAGGGCGCGGGTTAGCGTTAGTGTATGGTTTAGGATTAGGGGACAGGTGAGGGTCAGGCTTCGGGGAAGGGTTAGGTTTAGGGTTCGGCCTAGGGTTAGGGTTAGGGGACGGGGACGGTTTAGGCTCCAGGTGAGTGTATGAAAACGCTTTAGGGGTAGCGTGCGTGTGAGGGCGCGGGTTAGCGTTAGCGTACGGGTTAGGATTAGGGGACGGGTGAGGGTCAGGCTTTGGGGAAGGGTTAGGGTTAGGGTTCGGGCTAGGGTTAGGGTTAGGGGACGGGGACGGTTTAGGGTCCAGGTGAGGGTACGACAACGCTTTAGGGGGAGCGTACGTGTGAGGGCGCGGGTTAGCGTTAGCGTACGGGTTAGGATTAGGGGACGGGTGAGGGTCAGGCTTCGGGGAAGGGTTAGGGTTAGGGTTCGGGCTAGGGTTAGGGTTAGGGGACGGGGACGGTTTAGGGTCCAGGTGAGTGTATGAAAACGCTTTAGGGGTAGCGTGCGTGTGAGGGCGCGGGTTAGCGTTAGCGTACGGGTTAGGATTAGGGGACGGGTGAGGGTCAGGATTCGGGGAAGGCTTAGGGTTAGGGTTCGGGCTAGGGTTAGGGTTAGAGGACGGGGACGGTTTAAGGTCCAGTTGAGGGTACGACAAGGCTTTAGGGGGAGCGTACGTGTGAGGGCGCGGGTTAGCGTTAGCGTACGGGTTAGGATTAGGGGACGGGTGAGGGTCAGGCTTCGGGGAAGTGTTAGGGTTAGGGTTTGGGCTAGGGTTAGGGTTAGGGGACGGGGACGGTTTAGGGTCCAGGTGAGGGTACGACAACGCTTTAGGGGGAGCGTACGTGTGAGGGCGCGGGTTAGCGTTAGGGTACGGGTTAGGATTAGGGGACGGGTGAGGGTCAGGCTTCGGGGAAGTGTTAGGGTTAGGTTTCAGGCTAGGGTTAGGGTTAGGGGACGGGGACGGTTTAGGGTCCAGGTGAGGGTACGACAACGCTTTAGGGGGAACGTACCTGTGAGGGCGCGGGTTAGCGTTAGCGTACGGGTTAGGATTAGGGGACGGGAGAGGGTCAGGCTTCGGGGAAGGGTTAGGTTTAGGGTTCGGGCTAGGGTTAGGATTAGGGGACGGGGATGGTTTAGGGTCCAGGTGAGGGTACGACAACGCTTTAGGGGGAGCGTAGTGTGAGGGCGCGGGTTAGCGTTAGCGTACGGGTTAGGATTAGGGGACGGGTGAGGGTCAGGCTTCGGGGAAGGCTTAGGGTTAGGGTTCGGGCTAGGGTTAGGGTTAGAGGACGGGGACGGTTTAAGGTCCAGGTGAGGGTACGACAACGCTTTAGTGGGAGCGTACGTGTGAGGGCGCGGGTTAGCGTTAGGGTATGGGTTAGGATTAGGGGACGGGTGAGGGTCAGGCTTCGGGGAAGGGTTAGGGTTAGGGTTCGGGCTAGGGTTAGGGTTAGGGGACGGGGACTGTTTAGGGTCCAGGTGAGTGTATGAAAACGCTTTACGGGTAGCGTGCGTGTGAGGGCGCGGGTTAGCGTTAGCGTACGGGTTAGGATTAGGGGACGGGTGAGGGTTAGGCTTCGCGGAAGGGTTAGGGTTAGGGTTCGGGCTAGGGTTAGGGTTAGGGGACGGGGACGGTTTAGGGTCCAGGTGAGGGTACGACAACGCTTTAGGGGGAGCGTACGTGTGAGGGCGCGGGTTAGCGTTAGCGTACGGGTTAGGATTAGGGGACGGGTGAGGGTCAGGCTTCGGGGAAGGGGTACGGATAGGGTTTGGGCTAGGGTTAGGGTTAGGGGACGGGGACGGTTTAGGGTCCTGGTGACGGTACGACAACGCTTTAGGGGGAACGTGCGTGTGAGGGCGTGGGTTAGCGTTAGCGTACGGGTTAGGATTAGGGGACGGGTGAGGGTCAGGCTTCGGGGAAGGGTTAGGGTTAGGGTTCGGGCTAGGGTTAGGGTTAGGGGATGGGGACGGTTTAGGGTCCAGGTGAGGGCACGACAACGCTTTAGGGGGAGCGTACGTGTGAGGGGGCGGGTTCGCGTTAGCGTACGGGTTAGGATTAGGGGACGGGTGAGGGTCAGGCTTCGGGGAAGGGTTAGGGTTCGGGCTAGGGTTAGGGTTAGGGACGGGGATGGTTTAGGGTCCAGGTGAGGGTACGACAACGCTTTAGGGGGAGCGTACGTGTGAGGGCGCGGGTTAGCGTTAGCGTACGGGTTAGGATTACGGCACGGGTGAGGGTCAGGCTTCGGGGAAGGTTTAGGGTTAGGGTTCGGGCTAGGGTTATGGTTAAGGGACGGGTACGGTTTAGGGTCCAGGTGAGGGTACGACAACGCTTTAGGGGGAGCGTACCTGTGAGGGCGCGGGTTAGCATTAGCGTACGGGTTAGGATTAGGGGACGGGTGAGGGTCAGGCTTCGAGGAAGGATAAGGGTTAGGGTTCGGGCTAGGGTTAGGGTTAGCGGATGGGGACGGTTTAGGGTCCTGATGACGGTACGACAACGCTTTAGGGGGAGCGTAAGTGTGAGGGCGCGGGATAGCGTTAGCATACGGGTTAGGATTAAGGGACGGGTGAGGGTCAGGCTTCGGGGAAGGGTTAGGTTTAGGGTTCGGGCTAGGGTTAGGGTTAGGGGACGGGGACGGTTTAGGGTCCAGGTGAGGGTACGACAACGCTTTAGGGGGAACGTACGTGTGAGGGCGCGGGTTAGCGTTAGCGTACGGGTTAGGATTAGGGGACGGGTGAGGGTCAGGCTTCGGGGAAGGGTTAGGTTTAGGGTTCGGGCTAGGGTTAGGGTTAGGGGACGGGGACATTTTAGGGTCCAGGTGAGGGTACGACAACGCTTTAGGGGGAGCGTACGTGTTAGGGCGTGGGTTAGCGTTAGCGTACGTGTTAGGATTAGGGGACGTGTGAGGGTCAGGCTTCGGGGAAGGGTTAGGGTTAGGGTTCGGGCTAGGGTTAGGGTTAGGGTACGGGGACGGTTTAGGGTCCAGGTGAGGGTACGACAACGCTTTAGTGGGAACGTACGTGTGAGGGCGCGGGTTAGCGTTAGCGTACGGGTTAGGATTAGGGGACGGGTGAGGGTCAGGCTTCGGGGAAGGGTTAGGGTTAGGGTTCGGGCTAGGGTTAGGGTTAGGGGACGGGGACGGTTTAGGGTCCAGGTGAGGGTACGACAACGCTTTAGGGGGAGCGTAAGTGTGAGGGCGCGGGTTAGCGTTAGCGTATGGTTTAGGATTAGGGGACAGGTGAGGGTCAGGCTTCGGGGAAGGGTTAGGTTTAGGGTTCGGCCTAGGGTTAGGGTTAGGGGACGGGGACGGTTTAGGCTGCAGGTGAGTGTATGAAAACGCTTTAGGGGTAGCGTGCGTGTGAGGGCGCGGGTTAGCGTTAGCGTACGGGTTAGGATTAGGGGATGGGTGAGGGTCAGGCTTCGGGTAAGGGTTAGGGTTAGGGTTCGGGCTAGGGTTAGGGTTAGGGCACGGGGACGGTTTAGGGTCCAGGTGAGGGTACGACAACGCTTTAGGGGGAACGTACCTGTGAGGGCGCGGGTTAGCGTTAGCGTACGGGTTAGGATTAGGGGACGGGTGAGGGTCAGGTTTCGGGGAAGGGTTAGG
Source organism: Delphinus delphis (assembly GCF_949987515.2). Taxonomy (NCBI): domain Eukaryota; kingdom Metazoa; phylum Chordata; class Mammalia; order Artiodactyla; family Delphinidae; genus Delphinus; species Delphinus delphis. The sequence continues at coordinate 126,443,991 of NC_082704.1, forward strand.
TTTAGGGTTTGGGCTAGGGTTAGGGTTAGGGGACGGGGACGGTTTAGGGTCCAGGTGAGTGTATGAAAACGCTTTAGGGGTAGCGTGCGTGTGAGGGCGCGGGTTAGCGTTAGCGTACGGGTTAGGATTAGGGGACGGGTGAGGGTCAGGCTTCGGGGAAGGCTTAGGGTTAGGGTTCGGGCTAGGGTTAGGGTTAGAGGACGGGGACGGTTTAAGGTACAGGTGAGGGTACGACAACGCTTTAGGGGGAGCGTACGTGTGAGGGCGCGGGTTAGCGTTAGCGTATGGGTTAGGATTAGGGGACGGGTGAGGGTCAGGCTTCGGGGAAGGGTTAGGGTTAGGGTTCGGGCTAGGGTTAGGGTTAGGGGACGGAGACTCTTTAGGGTCCAGGTGAGTGTATGAAAATGCTTTACGGGTAGCGTGCGTGTGAGGGCGCGGGTTAGCGTTAGCGTACGGGTTAGGATTAGGGGACGGGTGAGGGTCAGGCTTCGGGGAAGGCTTAGGGTTAGGGTTCGGGCTAGGGTTAGGGTTAGAGGACGGGGACGGTTTAAGGTCCAGGTGAGGGTACGACAACGCTTTAGGGGGAACGTACCTGTGAGGGCGCGGGTTAGCGTTAGCGTATGGGTTAGGATTAGGGGACGGGTGAGGGTCAGGCTTCGGGGAAGGGTTAGGGTTAGGGTTCGGGCTAGGGTTAGGGTTAGGGGACGGAGACTCTTTAGGGTCCAGGTGAGTGTATGAAAATGCTTTACGGGTAGCGTGCGTGTGAGGGCGCGGGTTAGCGTTAGCGTACGGGTTAGGATTAGGGGACGGGTGAGGGTCAGGCTTCAGGGAAGGGTTAGGGTTAGGGTTCGGGCTAGGGTTAGGGTTAGAGGACGGGGACGGTTTAGGGTCCAGGTGAGGGTACGACAACGCTTTAGGGGGAACGTACGTGTGTGGGCGCGGGTTAGCGTTAGCGTACGGGTTAGGATTAGGGGACGGGTGAGGGTCAGGCTTCGGGGAAGGGTTAGGTTTAGGGTTCGGGCTAGGGTTAGGGTTAGGGCACGGGGACGGTTTAGGGTCCAGGTGAGGATACGACAACGCTTTAGGGGGAGCGTACGTGTGAGGGCGCGTGTTAGCGTTAGCGTACGGGTTAGGATTAGGGGACGGGTGAGGGTCAGGCTTCGGGGAAGTGTTAGGGTTAGGGTTCGGGCTAGGGTTAGGGTTAGGGGACGGGGACGGTTTAGGGTCCAGGTGAGGGTACGACAACGCTTTAGGGGGAGCCTACGTGTGAGGGCGCGGGTTAGCGTTAGCGTACGGGTTAGGATTAGGGGACGGGTGAGGGTCAGGCTTCGGGGAAGGGTTAGGGTTAGGGTTCGGGCTAGGGTTAGGGTTAGGGGACGGGGACGGTTTAGGGTCCAGGTGAGAGTAGGACAACGCTTTAGGGGGAGCGTACGTGTGAGGGCGCGGGTTAGCGTTAGCGTACGGGTTAGGATTAGGGGACGGGTGAGGGTCAGGCTTCGGGGAAGTTTTAGGGTTAGGGTTCTGGCTAGGGTTAGGGTTAGGGGACGGGGACGGTTTAGGGTCCAGGTGAGGGTACGTCAACGCTTTAGGGGGAGCGTACGTGTGAGGGGGCGGGTTCGCGTTAGCGTACGGGTTAGGATTAGGGGACGGGTGAGGGTCAGGCTTCGGGGAAGGGTTAGGGTTCGGGCTAGGGTTAGGGTTAGGGACGGGGATGGTTTAGGGTCCAGGTGAGGGTACGACAAAGCTTTAGGGGGAGCGTACGTGTGAGGGCGCGGGTTAGCGTTAGCATACGGGTTAGGATTAGGGGACGGGTGAGGGTCAGGCTTCGGGGAAGGTTTAGGGTTAGGGTTCGGGCTAGGGTTATGGTTAAGGGACGGGGACGGTTTAGGGTCCAGGTGAGGGTACGAGAACGCTTTAGGGGGAGCGTACGTGTGAGGGGGCGGGTTAGCGTTAGCGTACGAGTTAGGATTAGGGGACGGGTGAGGGTCAGGCTTCGGGGAAGGGTTAGGGTTAGGGTTCGGGCTAGGGTTAGGGTTAGGGGATGGGGACGGTTTAGGGTCCAGGTGAGTGTACGACAACGCTTTAACGGGAGCGTACGTGTGAGGGCGCGGGTTCGCGTTAGCGTACGGGTTAGGATAAGGGGACGGGTGAGGGTCAGGCTTCGGGGAAGGGTTAGGGTTAGGGTTCGGGCTAGGGTTAGGGTTAGGGGACGGGGACGGTTTAGGGTCCAGGTGAGGGTACGACAACGCTTTAGGGTGAGCGTACGTGTGAGGGCGCGGGTTAGTGTTAGGGTACGGGTTAGGATTAGGGGACGGGTGAGGGTCAGGCTTCGGGGAAGGGTTAAGGTTAGGGTTCGGGCTAGGGTTAGGGGACGGGGACGGTTTAGGGTCCAGGTGAGTGTAGGACAACGCTTTAGGGGTAGCGTGCGTGTGAGGGCGCGGGTTGGCGTTAGCGTACGGGTTAGGATTAGGGGACGGGTGAGGGTCAGGCTTCGGGGAAGGGTTAGGGTTAGGGTTCGGGCTAGGGTTAGGGTTAGGGGACGGGGACGGTTTAAGGTCCAGGTGAGGGTACGACAACGCTTTAGGGGGAGTGTACGTGTGAGGGCGCGGGTTAGCGTTAGCGTACGGGTTAGGATTAGGGGACGGGTGAGTGTCAGGCTTCGGGGAAGGGTTCGGGTTAGGGTTCGGGCTAGGGTTAGGGTTAGGGGACGGGAACGGTTTAGGGTCCAGGTGAGGGTACGACAACGCTTTAGGGGTAGCGTGCGTGTGAGGGCGCGGGTTAGCGTTAGCGTACGGGTTAGGATTAGGGGACGGGTGAGGGTCAGGCTTCGGGGAAGGGTTCGGGTTAGGGTTCGGGCTAGGGTTAGGGTTAGGGGACGGGGACGGTTTAGGGTCCAGGTGAGGGTACGACAACGCTTTAGGGGGAGCGTACGTGTGAGGGCGCGGGTTAGCGTTAGCGTACGGGTTAGGATTAGGGGACGGGTGAGGGTCAGGCTTCGGGGAAGGGTTAGGGTTAGGGTTCGGGCTAGGGTTAGGGTTAGGGGACGGGGACGGTTTAGGGTCCAGGTGAGGGTACGACAACGCTTTAGGGGGAGCGTACGTGTGAGGGCGCGTGTTAGCGTTAGCGTACGGGTTAGGATTAGGGGACGGGTGAGGGTCAGGCTTCGGGGAAGGGTTAGGGTTAGGGTTCGGGCTAGGGTTAGGGTTAGGGGACGGAGACTCTTTAGGGTCCAGGTGAGTGTATGAAAATGCTTTACGGGTAGCGTGCGTGTGAGGGCGCGGGTTAGCGTTAGCGTACGGGTTAGGATTAGGGGACGGGTGAGGGTCAGGCTTCGGGGAAGGCTTAGGGTTAGGGTTCGGGCTAGGGTTAGGGTTAGAGGACGGGGACGGTTTAAGGTCCAGGTGAGGGTACGACAACGCTTTAGGGGGAACGTACCTGTGAGGGCGCGGGTTAGCGTTAGCGTATGGGTTAGGATTAGGGGACGGGTGAGGGTCAGGCTTCGGGGAAGGGTTAGGGTTAGGGTTCGGGCTAGGGTTAGGGTTAGGGGACGGAGACTCTTTAGGGTCCAGGTGAGTGTATGAAAATGCTTTACGGGTAGCGTGCGTGTGAGGGCGCGGGTTAGCGTTAGCGTACGGGTTAGGATTAGGGGACGGGTGAGGGTCAGGCTTCAGGGAAGGGTTAGGGTTAGGGTTCGGGCTAGGGTTAGGGTTAGAGGACGGGGACGGTTTAGGGTCCAGGTGAGGGTACGACAACGCTTTAGGGGGAACGTACGTGTGTGGGCGCGGGTTAGCGTTAGCGTACGGGTTAGGATTAGGGGACGGGTGAGGGTCAGGCTTCGGGGAAGGGTTAGGTTTAGGGTTCGGGCTAGGGTTAGGGTTAGGGCACGGGGACGGTTTAGGGTCCAGGTGAGGATACGACAACGCTTTAGGGGGAGCGTACGTGTGAGGGCGCGTGTTAGCGTTAGCGTACGGGTTAGGATTAGGGGACGGGTGAGGGTCAGGCTTCGGGGAAGTGTTAGGGTTAGGGTTCGGGCTAGGGTTAGGGTTAGGGGACGGGGACGGTTTAGGGTCCAGGTGAGGGTACGACAACGCTTTAGGGGGAGCCTACGTGTGAGGGCGCGGGTTAGCGTTAGCGTACGGGTTAGGATTAGGGGACGGGTGAGGGTCAGGCTTCGGGGAAGGGTTAGGGTTAGGGTTCGGGCTAGGGTTAGGGTTAGGGGACGGGGACGGTTTAGGGTCCAGGTGAGAGTAGGACAACGCTTTAGGGGGAGCGTACGTGTGAGGGCGCGGGTTAGCGTTAGCGTACGGGTTAGGATTAGGGGACGGGTGAGGGTCAGGCTTCGGGGAAGTTTTAGGGTTAGGGTTCTGGCTAGGGTTAGGGTTAGGGGACGGGGACGGTTTAGGGTCCAGGTGAGGGTACGTCAACGCTTTAGGGGGAGCGTACGTGTGAGGGGGCGGGTTCGCGTTAGCGTACGGGTTAGGATTAGGGGACGGGTGAGGGTCAGGCTTCGGGGAAGGGTTAGGGTTCGGGCTAGGGTTAGGGTTAGGGACGGGGATGGTTTAGGGTCCAGGTGAGGGTACGACAAAGCTTTAGGGGGAGCGTACGTGTGAGGGCGCGGGTTAGCGTTAGCATACGGGTTAGGATTAGGGGACGGGTGAGGGTCAGGCTTCGGGGAAGGTTTAGGGTTAGGGTTCGGGCTAGGGTTATGGTTAAGGGACGGGGACGGTTTAGGGTCCAGGTGAGGGTACGAGAACGCTTTAGGGGGAGCGTACGTGTGAGGGGGCGGGTTAGCGTTAGCGTACGAGTTAGGATTAGGGGACGGGTGAGGGTCAGGCTTCGGGGAAGGGTTAGGGTTAGGGTTCGGGCTAGGGTTAGGGTTAGGGGATGGGGACGGTTTAGGGTCCAGGTGAGTGTACGACAACGCTTTAACGGGAGCGTACGTGTGAGGGCGCGGGTTCGCGTTAGCGTACGGGTTAGGATAAGGGGACGGGTGAGGGTCAGGCTTCGGGGAAGGGTTAGGGTTAGGGTTCGGGCTAGGGTTAGGGTTAGGGGACGGGGACGGTTTAGGGTCCAGGTGAGGGTACGACAACGCTTTAGGGTGAGCGTACGTGTGAGGGCGCGGGTTAGTGTTAGGGTACGGGTTAGGATTAGGGGACGGGTGAGGGTCAGGCTTCGGGGAAGGGTTAAGGTTAGGGTTCGGGCTAGGGTTAGGGGACGGGGACGGTTTAGGGTCCAGGTGAGTGTAGGACAACGCTTTAGGGGTAGCGTGCGTGTGAGGGCGCGGGTTGGCGTTAGCGTACGGGTTAGGATTAGGGGACGGGTGAGGGTCAGGCTTCGGGGAAGGGTTAGGGTTAGGGTTCGGGCTAGGGTTAGGGTTAGGGGACGGGGACGGTTTAAGGTCCAGGTGAGGGTACGACAACGCTTTAGGGGGAGTGTACGTGTGAGGGCGCGGGTTAGCGTTAGCGTACGGGTTAGGATTAGGGGACGGGTGAGTGTCAGGCTTCGGGGAAGGGTTCGGGTTAGGGTTCGGGCTAGGGTTAGGGTTAGGGGACGGGAACGGTTTAGGGTCCAGGTGAGGGTACGACAACGCTTTAGGGGTAGCGTGCGTGTGAGGGCGCGGGTTAGCGTTAGCGTACGGGTTAGGATTAGGGGACGGGTGAGGGTCAGGCTTCGGGGAAGGGTTCGGGTTAGGGTTCGGGCTAGGGTTAGGGTTAGGGGACGGGGACGGTTTAGGGTCCAGGTGAGGGTACGACAACGCTTTAGGGGGAGCGTACGTGTGAGGGCGCGGGTTAGCGTTAGCGTACGGGTTAGGATTAGGGGACGGGTGAGGGTCAGGCTTCGGGGAAGGGTTAGGGTTAGGGTTCGGGCTAGGGTTAGGGTTAGGGGACGGGGACGGTTTAGGGTCCAGGTGAGGGTACGACAACGCTTTAGGGGGAGCGTACGTGTGAGGGCGCGTGTTAGCGTTAGCGTACGGGTTAGGATTAGGGGACGGGTGAGGGTCAGGCTTCGGGGAAGGGTTAGGGTTAGGGTTCGGGCTAGGGTTAGGGTTAGGGGACGGGGACGGTTTAGGGTCCAGGTGAGGGTACGACAACGCTTTAGGGGGAGCGTACGTGTGAGGGCGCGGGTTAGCGTTAGGGTACGGGTTAGGATTAGGGGACGGGTGAGGGTCAGGCTTCGGGGAAGGGTTAGGGTTAGGTTTCAGGCTAGGGTTAGGGTTAGGGGACGGGGACGGTTTAGGGTCCAGGTGAGTGTAGGACAACGCTTTAGGGGGAGCGTACGTGTGAGGGCGCGGGTTAGCGTTAGCGTACGGGTTAGGATTAGGGGACGGGTGAGTGTCAGGCTTCGGGGAAGTGTTAGGGTTAGGGTTCGGGCTAGGGTTAGGGTTAGGGGACGGGGACGGTTTAGGGTCCAGGTGAGAGTACGACAATGCTTTAGGGGGAGCGTACGTGTGAGGGGGCGGGTTCGCGTTAGCGTACGGGTTAGGATTAGGGGACGGGTGAACGTCAGGCTTCGGGGAAGGGTTAGGGTTCGGGCTAGGGTTAGGGTTAGGGACGGGGATGGTTTAGGGTCCAGGTGAGGGTACGACAACGCTTTAGGGGGAGCGTACGTGTGAGCGCGCGGGTTCGCGTTAGCATACGGGTTAGGATTAGGGGACGGGTGAGGGTCAGGCTTCGGGGAAGGGTTAGGGTTAGGGTTCGGGCTAGGGTTAGGGTTAGGGGACGGGGACGGTTTAGGGTCCAGGTGAGGGTACGACAACGCTTTAGGGGGAGCCTACGTGTGAGGGCGCGGGTTAGCGTTAGCGTACGGGTTAGGATTAGGGGACGGGTGAGGGTCAGGCTTCGGGGAAGGGTTAGGGTTAGGGTTCGGGCTAGGGTTAGGGTTAGGGGACGGGGACGGTTTAGGGTCCAGGTGAGAGTAGGACAACGCTTTAGGGGGAGCGTACGTGTGAGGGCGCGGGTTAGCGTTAGCGTACGGGTTAGGATTAGGGGACGGGTGAGGGTCAGGCTTCGGGGAAGTTTTAGGGTTAGGGTTCTGGCTAGGGTTAGGGTTAGGGGACGGGGACGGTTTAGGGTCCAGGTGAGGGTACGTCAACGCTTTAGGGGGAGCGTACGTGTGAGGGGGCGGGTTCGCGTTAGCGTACGGGTTAGGATTAGGGGACGGGTGAGGGTCAGGCTTCGGGGAAGGGTTAGGGTTCGGGCTAGGGTTAGGGTTAGGGACGGGGATGGTTTAGGGTCCAGGTGAGGGTACGACAAAGCTTTAGGGGGAGCGTACGTGTGAGGGCGCGGGTTAGCGTTAGCATACGGGTTAGGATTAGGGGACGGGTGAGGGTCAGGCTTCGGGGAAGGTTTAGGGTTAGGGTTCGGGCTAGGGTTATGGTTAAGGGACGGGGACGGTTTAGGGTCCAGGTGAGGGTACGAGAACGCTTTAGGGGGAGCGTACGTGTGCGGGGGCGGGTTAGCGTTAGCGTACGAGTTAGGATTAGGGGACGGGTGAGGGTCAGGCTTCGGGGAAGGGTTAGGGTTAGGGTTCGGGCTAGGGTTAGGGTTAGGGGATGGGGACGGTTTAGGGTCCAGGTGAGTGTACGACAACGCTTTAACGGGAGCGTACGTGTGAGGGCGCGGGTTCGCGTTAGCGTACGGCTTAGGATTAGGGGACGGGTGAGGGTCAGGCTTTGGGGTAGGATAAGGGTTAGGGTTCGGGCTAGGGTTAGGGTTAGGGGACGGGGACGGTTTAGGGTCCTGGTGATGGTACGACAACGCTTTAGGGGGAGCGTACGTGTGAGGGCGCGGGATAGCGTTAGCGTACGGGTTAGGATAAGGGGACGGGTGAGGGTCAGGCTTCGGGGAAGGGTTAGGGTTAGGGTTCGGGTTAGGGTTAGGGTTAGGGGACGGGGACGGTTTAGGGTCCAGGTGAGGGTACGACAACGCTTTAGGGTGAGCGTACGTGTGAGGGCGCGGGTTAGTGTTAGGGTACGGGTTAGGATTAGGGGACGGGTGAGGGTCAGGCTTCGGGGAAGGGTTAAGGTTAGGGTTCGGGCTAGGGTTAGGGGACGGGGACGGTTTAGGGTCCAGGTGAGTGTAGGACAACGCTTTAGGGGGAGCGTACGAGTGAGGGCGCGGGTTAGCGTTAGCGTACGGGTTAGGATTAGGGGACGGGTGAGGGTCAGGCTTCAGGGAAGGGTTAGGGTTAGGGTTCGGGCTAGGGTTAGGGTTAGGGGACGGGGACGGTTTAGGATCCAGGTGAGGGTACGACAACGCTTTAGGGGTAGCGTACGTGTGAGGGCGCGGGTTAGCGTTAGCGTACGGGTTAGGATTAGGGGACGGGTGAGGGTCAGGCTTCGGGGAAGGGTTAGGGTTAGGGTTCGGGCTAGTGTTAGGGTTAGGGGACGGGGACGGTTTAGGGTCCAGGTGAGGGTAGGACAACGCTTTAGGGGTAGCATACGTGTGAGGGCGCGGGTTAGCGTTAGCGTACGGGTTAGGATTAGGGGACGGGTGAGGGTCAGGCTTCGGGGAAGTTTTAGGGTTAGGGTTCGGGCTAGGGTTAGGGTTAGGGGACGGGGACGGTTTAGGGTCCAGGTGAGGGTACGACAACGCTTTAGGGGGAGCGTACGTGTGAGGGCCCGGGTTCGCGTTAGGGTACGGGTTAGGATTAGGGGACGGGTGAGGGTCAGGCTTCGGGGAAGGGTTAGGGTTAGGTTTCGGACTAGGGTTAGGGTTAGGGGACGGGGACGGTTTAGGGTCCAGGTGAGTGTAGGACAACACTTTAGGGGGAGCGTACGTGTGAGGGGGCGGGTTCGCGTTAGCGTACGGGTTAGGATTAGGGGACGGGTGAGCGTCAGGCTTCCGGGAAGGGTTAGGGTTCGGGCTAGGGTTAGGGTTAGGGACGGGGATGGTTTAGGGTCCAGGTGAGGGTACGACAACGCTTTAGGGGGAGCGTACATGTGAGCGCGCGGGTTAGCGTTAGCATACGGGTTAGGATTAGGGGACGGGTGAGGGTCAGGCTTCGGGGAAGGTTTAGGGTTAGGGTTCGGGCTAGGGTTATGGTTAATGGACGGGGACGGTTTAGGGTCCAGGTGAGGGTACGACAACGCTTTAGGGTGAGCGTACGTGTGAGGGCGTGGGTTAGCGTTAGCCTACGAGTTAGGATTAGGGGACGGGTGAGGGTCAGGCTTCGGGGAAGGGTTAGGGTTAGGGTTCGGGCTAGGGTTAGGGTTAGGGGATGGGGATGGTTTAGGGTCCAGGTGAGGGTACGACAACGCTTTAGCGGGAGCGTACGTGTGAGGGCGCGGGTTAGCGTTAGCGTACGGGTTAGGATTAGGGGACGGGTGAGGGTCAGGCTTCGGGGAAGGGTTAGGTTTAGGGTTCGGCCTAGGGATAGGGTTAGGGGAAGGGGACGGTTTAGGGTCCAGGTGAGTGTATGAAAACGCTTTAGGGGTAGCGTGCGTGTGAGGGCGCGGGTTGGCGTTAGCGTACGGGTTAGGATTAGGGGACGGGTGAGGGTCAGGCTTCGGGGAAGGGTTAGGGTTAGGGTTCGGGCTAGGGTTAGGGTTAGGGGACGGGGACGGTTTAAGGTCCAGGTGAGGGTACGACAACGCTTTAGGGGGAGTGTACGTGTGAGGGCGCGGGTTAGCGTTAGCGTACGGGTTAGGATTAGGGGACGGGTGAGTGTCAGGCTTCGGGGAAGGGTTCGGGTTAGGGTTCGGGCTAGGGTTAGGGTTAGGGGACGGGAACGTTTTAGGGTCCAGGTGAGGGTACGACAACGCTTTAGGGGTAGCGTGCGTGTGAGGGCGCGGGTTAGCGTTAGCGTACGGGTTAGGATTAGGCGACGGGTGAGGGTCAGGCTTTGGGGAAGGGTTCGGGTTAGGGTTCGGGCTAGGGTTAGGGTTAGGGGACGGGGACGGTTTAGGGTCCAGGTGAGGGTACGACAACGCTTTAGGGGGAGCGTACGTGTGAGGGCGCGGGTTAGCGTTAGCGTACGGGTTAGGATTAGGGGACGGGTGAGGGTCAGGCTTCGGGGAAGGGTTAGGGTTAGGGTTCGGGCTAGGGTTAGGGTTAGGGGACGGGGACGGTTTAGGGTCCAGGTGAGGGTACGACAACGCTTTAGGGGGAGCGTACGTGTGAGGGCGCGTGTTAGCGTTAGCGTACGGGTTAGGATTAGGGGACGGGTGAGGGTCAGGCTTCGGGGAAGGGTTAGGGTTAGGGTTCGGGCTAGGGTTAGGGTTAGGGGACGGGGACGGTTTAGGGTCCAGGTGAGGGTACGACAACGCTTTAGGGGGAGCGTACGTGTGAGGGCGCGGGTTAGCGTTAGGGTACGGGTTAGGATTAGGGGACGGGTGAGGGTCAGGCTTCGGGGAAGGGTTAGGGTTAGGTTTCAGGCTAGGGTTAGGGTTAGGGGACGGGGACGGTTTAGGGTCCAGGTGAGTGTAGGACAACGCTTTAGGGGGAGCGTACGTGTGAGGGCGCGGGTTAGCGTTAGCGTACGGGTTAGGATTAGGGGACGGGTGAGTGTCAGGCTTCGGGGAAGTGTTAGGGTTAGGGTTCGGGCTAGGGTTAGGGTTAGGGGACGGGGACGGTTTAGGGTCCAGGTGAGAGTACGACAATGCTTTAGGGGGAGCGTACGTGTGAGGGGGCGGGTTCGCGTTAGCGTACGGGTTAGGATTAGGGGACGGGTGAACGTCAGGCTTCGGGGAAGGGTTAGGGTTCGGGCTAGGGTTAGGGTTAGGGACGGGGGTGGTTTAGGGTCCAGGTGAGGGTACGACAACGCTTTAGGGGGAGCGTACGTGTGAGCGCGCGGGTTCGCGTTAGCATACGGGTTAGGATTAGGGGACGGGTGAGGGTCAGGCTTCGGGGAAGGGTTAGGGTTAGGGTTCGGGCTAGGGTTATGGTTAAGGGACGGGGACGGTTTAGGGTCCAGGTGAGGGTACGACAACGCTTTAGGGGTAGCGTACGTGTGAGGGCGTGGGTTAGCGTTAGCATACGGGTTAGGATTAGGGGACGGGTGAGGGTCAGGCTTCGGGGAAGGGTTAGGGTTAGGGTTCGGGCTAGGGTTAGGGTTAGGGGATGGGGACGGTTTAGGGTCCAGGTGAGGGTACGACAACGCTTTAGCGGGAGCGTACGTGTGAGGGCGCGGGTTAGCGTTAGCGTACGGGTTAGGATTAGGGGACGGGTGAGGGTCAGGCTCTGGGGAAGGATAAGGGTTAGGGTTCGGGCTAGGGTTAGGGTTAGGGGACGGGGACGGTTTAGGGTCCTGGTGACGGTACGACAACGCTTTAGGGGGAGCGTACGTGTGAGGGCGCGGGATAGCGTTAGGGTACGGGTTAGGATTAGGGGACGGGTGAGGGTCAGGCTTCGGGGAAGGGTTAGGGTTAGGGTTCGGGCTAGGGTTAGGGTTAGGGGATGGGGACGGTTTAGGGTCCAGGTGAGGGTACGACAACGCTTTAGGGGTAGCGTACGTGTGAGGGCGCGGGTTAGTGTTAGCGTACGGGTTAGGATTAGGGGACGGGTGAGGGTCAGGCTTCGGGGAAGGGTTAGGGTTAGGGTTCGGGCTAGGGTTAGGGTTAGGGGACGGGGACGGTTTAGTGTCTTGGTGAGGATACGACAACGCTTTAGTGGGAGCGAACGTGTGTGGGCGCGGGTTAGCGTTAGCGTACGGGTTAGGATTAGGGGACGGGTGAGGGTCAGGCTTCTTGGAAGTGTTAGGGTTAGGATTCGGGCTAGGGTTAGGGTTAGGGGACGGGGACGGTTTAGCGTCCAGGTGAGGGTACGACAACGCTTTAGGGGGAGCGTACGTGTGAGGGCGCGGGTTAGCGTTAGGGTACGGGTTAGGATTAGGGGACGGGTGAGGGTCAGGCTTCGGGGAAGGGTTAGGGTTAGGGTTCGGCTAGGGTTAGGGTAAGGGGACGGGGATGGTTTAGGGTCTACGTGAGGGTACGACAACGCTTTAGGGGGAGCGTACGTGTGAGGGCGCGGATTAGCGTTAGCGTACGGGTTAGGATTAGGGGACGGGTGAGGGTCAGGCTTCAGGGAAGGGTTAGGGTTAGGGTTCGGCCTAGGGTTAGGGTTAGGGGACGGGGACGGTTTAGGGTCCAGGTGAGGGTACGACAACGCTTTAGGGGGAGCGTTTGTGTGAGGGCGCGGGTTAGCGTTAGCGTACCGGTTAGGATTAGGGGACGGGTGAGGGTCAGGCTTCGGGGAAGGGTTAGGGGTAGGGTTCGGGCTAGGGTTAGGGGACGGGGACGGGGATGGTTTAGTGTCCAGGTGAGGGTAAGAGAATGCTTTAGGGGGAGCGTGCGTGTGAGGGCGCGGGTTAGCGTTAGCGTACGGGTTAGGATTAGGGGACGGGTGAGGGTCAGGCTTCGGGGAAGGGTTAGGGTTAGGGTTCGGGCTAGGGTTAGGGTTAGGGGACGGGGACGGTGTAGGTTCCAGGTGTGGGTTCGACAACGCTTTAGGGGGAGCGTACGTGTGAGGGTACGGGTTAGCGTTAGCGTACGGGTTAGGATTAGGGGACAGGTGAGGGTCAATCTTCGGGGAAGGGTTAGGGTTAGGGTTCGGGCTAGGGTTAGGTTTAGGGGCCGGGGACGGTTTAGGGTCCAGGTGAGGGTACGACAACGCTTTAGGGGGAGCGTACGTGTGAGGGCGCGGGTTAGCGTTAGCGTACGTTTTAGGATTAGGGGACGGGTGAGGGTCAGTCTTCAGGGAAGGGTTAGGGTTAGGGTTCGGCCTAGGGTTAGGGTTAGGGGACGGGGACGGTTTAGGGTCCAGGTGAGGGTACGACAACGCTTTAGGGGGAGCGTTTGTGTGAGGGCGTGGGTTAGCGTTAGCGTACGGGTTAGGATTAGGGGACGGGTGAGGGTCAGGCTTCGGAGAAGGGTTAGGGGTAGGGTTCGGGCTAGGGTTAGGGGACGGGGACGGGGATGGTTTAGGGTCCAGGTGAGGGTACGAGAACGCTTTAGGGGGAGCGTACGGGTGAGGGCGCGGGTTAGCGTTAGCATACGGGTTAGGATTAGGGGACGGGTGAGGGTCAGGCTTCGGGGAAGGGTTAGGGTTAGGGTTCCGGCTAGGGTTAGGGTTAGGGGACGGGGACGGTTTAGGTTCCAGGTGTGGGTTCGACAACGCTTCAGGGGGAGCGTACGTGTGAGGGTATGGGTTAGCGTTAGCGTACGGGTTAAGATTAGGGGACGGGTGAGGGTCAGGCTTCGGGGAAGGGTTAGGGTTAGGGTTCGGGCTAGGGTTAGGGTTAGGGGACGGGGACGGTGTAGGTTCCAGGTGTGGGTTCGACAACGCTTTAGGGGGAGCGTACGTGTGAGGGTACGGGTTAGCGTTAGCGTACGGGTTAGGATTAGGGGACAGGTGAGGGTCAATCTTCGGGGAAGGGTTAGGGTTAGGGTTCGGGCTAGGGTTAGGTTTAGGGGCCGGGGACGGTTTAGGGTCCAGGTGAGGGTACGACAACGCTTTAGGGGGAGCGTACGTGTGAGGGCGCGGGTTAGCGTTAGCGTACGTGTTAGGATTAGGGGACGGGTGAGGGTCAGTCTTCAGGGAAGGGTTAGGGTTAGGGTTCGGCCTAGGGTTAGGGTTAGGGGACGGGGACGGTTTAGGGTGCAGGTGAGGGTACGACAACGCTTTAGGGGGAGCGTACGTGTGAGGGCGCGTGTTAGCGTTAGCGTACGGGTTAGGATTAGGGGACGGGTGAGGGTCAGGCTTCGGGGAAGGGTTAGGGTTAGGGTTCGGGCTAGGGTTAGGGTTAGGGGACGGGGACGGTTTAGGGTCCAGGTGAGGGTACGACAACGCTTTAGGGGGAGCGTACGTGTGAGGGCGCGGGTTAGCGTTAGGGTACGGGTTAGGATTAGGGGACGGGTGAGGGTCAGGCTTCGGGGAAGGGTTAGGGTTAGGTTTCAGGCTAGGGTTAGGGTTAGGGGACGGGGACGGTTTAGGGTCCAGGTGAGTGTAGGACAACGCTTTAGGGGGAGCGTACGTGTGAGGGCGCGGGTTAGCGTTAGCGTACGGGTTAGGATTAGGGGACGGGTGAGTGTCAGGCTTCGGGGAAGTGTTAGGGTTAGGGTTCGGGCTAGGGTTAGGGTTAGGGGACGGGGACGGTTTAGGGTCCAGGTGAGAGTACGACAATGCTTTAGGGGGAGCGTACGTGTGAGGGGGCGGGTTCACGTTAGCGTACGGGTTAGGATTAGGGGACGGGTGAACGTCAGGCTTCGGGGAAGGGTTAGGGTTCGGGCTAGGGTTAGGGTTAGGGACGGGGATGGTTTAGGGTCCAGGTGAGGGTACGACAACGCTTTAGGGGGAGCGTACGTGTGAGCGCGCGGGTTCGCGTTAGCATACGGGTTAGGATTAGGGGACGGGTGAGGGTCAGGCTTCGGGGAAGGGTTAGGGTTAGGGTTCGGGCTAGGGTTAGGGTTAGGGGACGGGGACGGTTTAGGGTCCAGGTGAGGGTACGACAACGCTTTAGGGGGAGCCTACGTGTGAGGGCGCGGGTTAGCGTTAGCGTACGGGTTAGGATTAGGGGACGGGTGAGGGTCAGGCTTCGGGGAAGGGTTAGGGTTAGGGTTCGGGCTAGGGTTAGGGTTAGGGGACGGGGACGGTTTAGGGTCCAGGTGAGAGTAGGACAACGCTTTAGGGGGAGCGTACGTGTGAGGGCGCGGGTTAGCGTTAGCGTACGGGTTAGGATTAGGGGACGGGTGAGGGTCAGGCTTCGGGGAAGTTTTAGGGTTAGGGTTCTGGCTAGGGTTAGGGTTAGGGGACGGGGACGGTTTAGGGTCCAGGTGAGGGTACGTCAACGCTTTAGGGGGAGCGTACGTGTGAGGGGGCGGGTTCGCGTTAGCGTACGGGTTAGGATTAGGGGACGGGTGAGGGTCAGGCTTCGGGGAAGGGTTAGGGTTCGGGCTAGGGTTAGGGTTAGGGACGGGGATGGTTTAGGGTCCAGGTGAGGGTACGACAAAGCTTTAGGGGGAGCGTACGTGTGAGGGCGCGGGTTAGCGTTAGCATACGGGTTAGGATTAGGGGCCGGGTGAGGGTCAGGCTTCGGGGAAGGTTTAGGGTTAGGGTTCGGGCTAGGGTTATGGTTAAGGGACGGGGACGGTTTAGGGTCCAGGTGAGGGTACGAGAACGCTTTAGGGGGAGCGTACGTGTGAGGGCGCGGGTTAGTGTTAGGGTACGGGTTAGGATTAGGGGACGGGTGAGGGTCAGGCTTCGGGGAAGGGTTAAGGTTAGGGTT
The DNA here is from genome assembly GCF_949987515.2 of Delphinus delphis. NCBI lineage: Eukaryota > Metazoa > Chordata > Mammalia > Artiodactyla > Delphinidae > Delphinus > Delphinus delphis. Next base: position 126,459,213 of record NC_082704.1, read on the forward strand.
CGGGCTAGGGTTAGGGGACGGGGACGGTTTAGGGTCCAGGTGAGTGTAGGACAACGCTTTAGGGGTAGCGTGCGTGTGAGGGCGCGGGTTGGCGTTAGCGTACGGGTTAGGATTAGGGGACGGGTGAGGGTCAGGCTTCGGGGAAGGGTTAGGGTTAGGGTTCGGGCTAGGGTTAGGGTTAGGGGACGGGGACGGTTTAAGGTCCAGGTGAGGGTACGACAACGCTTTAGGGGGAGTGTACGTGTGAGGGCGCGGGTTAGCGTTAGCGTACGGGTTAGGATTAGGGGACGGGTGAGTGTCAGGCTTCGGGGAAGGGTTCGGGTTAGGGTTCGGGCTAGGGTTAGGGTTAGGGGACGGGAACGGTTTAGGGTCCAGGTGAGGGTACGACAACGCTTTAGGGGTAGCGTGCGTGTGAGGGCGCGGGTTAGCGTTAGCGTACGGGTTAGGATTAGGGGACGGGTGAGGGTCAGGCTTCGGGGAAGGGTTCGGGTTAGGGTTCGGGCTAGGGTTAGGGTTAGGGGACGGGGACGGTTTAGGGTCCAGGTGAGGGTACGACAACGCTTTAGGGGGAGCGTACGTGTGAGGGCGCGGGTTAGCGTTAGCGTACGGGTTAGGATTAGGGGACGGGTGAGGGTCAGGCTTCGGGGAAGGGTTAGGGTTAGGGTTCGGGCTAGGGTTAGGGTTAGGGGACGGGGACGGTTTAGGGTCCAGGTGAGGGTACGACAACGCTTTAGGGGGAGCGTACGTGTGAGGGCGCGTGTTAGCGTTAGCGTACGGGTTAGGATTAGGGGACGGGTGAGGGTCAGGCTTCGGGGAAGGGTTAGGGTTAGGGTTCGGGCTAGGGTTAGGGTTAGGGGACGGGGACGGTTTAGGGTCCAGGTGAGGGTACGACAACGCTTTAGGGGGAGCGTACGTGTGAGGGCGCGGGTTAGCGTTAGGGTACGGGTTAGGATTAGGGGACGGGTGAGGGTCAGGCTTCGGGGAAGGGTTAGGGTTAGGTTTCAGGCTAGGGTTAGGGTTAGGGGACGGGGACGGTTTAGGGTCCAGGTGAGTGTAGGACAACGCTTTAGGGGGAGCGTACGTGTGAGGGCGCGGGTTAGCGTTAGCGTACGGGTTAGGATTAGGGGACGGGTGAGTGTCAGGCTTCGGGGAAGTGTTAGGGTTAGGGTTCGGGCTAGGGTTAGGGTTAGGGGACGGGGACGGTTTAGGGTCCAGGTGAGAGTACGACAATGCTTTAGGGGGAGCGTACGTGTGAGGGGGCGGGTTCGCGTTAGCGTACGGGTTAGGATTAGGGGACGGGTGAACGTCAGGCTTCGGGGAAGGGTTAGGGTTCGGGCTAGGGTTAGGGTTAGGGACGGGGATGGTTTAGGGTCCAGGTGAGGGTACGACAACGCTTTAGGGGGAGCGTACGTGTGAGCGCGCGGGTTCGCGTTAGCATACGGGTTAGGATTAGGGGACGGGTGAGGGTCAGGCTTCGGGGAAGGGTTAGGGTTAGGGTTCGGGCTAGGGTTAGGGTTAGGGGACGGGGACGGTTTAGGGTCCAGGTGAGGGTACGACAACGCTTTAGGGGGAGCCTACGTGTGAGGGCGCGGGTTAGCGTTAGCGTACGGGTTAGGATTAGGGGACGGGTGAGGGTCAGGCTTCGGGGAAGGGTTAGGGTTAGGGTTCGGGCTAGGGTTAGGGTTAGGGGACGGGGACGGTTTAGGGTCCAGGTGAGAGTAGGACAACGCTTTAGGGGGAGCGTACGTGTGAGGGCGCGGGTTAGCGTTAGCGTACGGGTTAGGATTAGGGGACGGGTGAGGGTCAGGCTTCGGGGAAGTTTTAGGGTTAGGGTTCTGGCTAGGGTTAGGGTTAGGGGACGGGGACGGTTTAGGGTCCAGGTGAGGGTACGTCAACGCTTTAGGGGGAGCGTACGTGTGAGGGGGCGGGTTCGCGTTAGCGTACGGGTTAGGATTAGGGGACGGGTGAGGGTCAGGCTTCGGGGAAGGGTTAGGGTTCGGGCTAGGGTTAGGGTTAGGGACGGGGATGGTTTAGGGTCCAGGTGAGGGTACGACAAAGCTTTAGGGGGAGCGTACGTGTGAGGGCGCGGGTTAGCGTTAGCATACGGGTTAGGATTAGGGGACGGGTGAGGGTCAGGCTTCGGGGAAGGTTTAGGGTTAGGGTTCGGGCTAGGGTTATGGTTAAGGGACGGGGACGGTTTAGGGTCCAGGTGAGGGTACGAGAACGCTTTAGGGGGAGCGTACGTGTGCGGGGGCGGGTTAGCGTTAGCGTACGAGTTAGGATTAGGGGACGGGTGAGGGTCAGGCTTCGGGGAAGGGTTAGGGTTAGGGTTCGGGCTAGGGTTAGGGTTAGGGGATGGGGACGGTTTAGGGTCCAGGTGAGTGTACGACAACGCTTTAACGGGAGCGTACGTGTGAGGGCGCGGGTTCGCGTTAGCGTACGGCTTAGGATTAGGGGACGGGTGAGGGTCAGGCTTTGGGGTAGGATAAGGGTTAGGGTTCGGGCTAGGGTTAGGGTTAGGGGACGGGGACGGTTTAGGGTCCTGGTGATGGTACGACAACGCTTTAGGGGGAGCGTACGTGTGAGGGCGCGGGATAGCGTTAGCGTACGGGTTAGGATAAGGGGACGGGTGAGGGTCAGGCTTCGGGGAAGGGTTAGGGTTAGGGTTCGGGTTAGGGTTAGGGTTAGGGGACGGGGACGGTTTAGGGTCCAGGTGAGGGTACGACAACGCTTTAGGGTGAGCGTACGTGTGAGGGCGCGGGTTAGTGTTAGGGTACGGGTTAGGATTAGGGGACGGGTGAGGGTCAGGCTTCGGGGAAGGGTTAAGGTTAGGGTTCGGGCTAGGGTTAGGGGACGGGGACGGTTTAGGGTCCAGGTGAGTGTAGGACAACGCTTTAGGGGGAGCGTACGAGTGAGGGCGCGGGTTAGCGTTAGCGTACGGGTTAGGATTAGGGGACGGGTGAGGGTCAGGCTTCAGGGAAGGGTTAGGGTTAGGGTTCGGGCTAGGGTTAGGGTTAGGGGACGGGGACGGTTTAGGATCCAGGTGAGGGTACGACAACGCTTTAGGGGTAGCGTACGTGTGAGGGCGCGGGTTAGCGTTAGCGTACGGGTTAGGATTAGGGGACGGGTGAGGGTCAGGCTTCGGGGAAGGGTTAGGGTTAGGGTTCGGGCTAGTGTTAGGGTTAGGGGACGGGGACGGTTTAGGGTCCAGGTGAGGGTAGGACAACGCTTTAGGGGTAGCATACGTGTGAGGGCGCGGGTTAGCGTTAGCGTACGGGTTAGGATTAGGGGACGGGTGAGGGTCAGGCTTCGGGGAAGTTTTAGGGTTAGGGTTCGGGCTAGGGTTACGGTTAGGGGACGGGGACGGTTTAGGGTCCAGGTGAGGGTACGACAACGCTTTAGGGGGAGCGTACGTGTGAGGGCCCGGGTTCGCGTTAGGGTACGGGTTAGGATTAGGGGACGGGTGAGGGTCAGGCTTCGGGGAAGGGTTAGGGTTAGGTTTCGGACTAGGGTTAGGGTTAGGGGACGGGGACGGTTTAGGGTCCAGGTGAGTGTAGGACAACACTTTAGGGGGAGCGTACGTGTGAGGGGGCGGGTTCGCGTTAGCGTACGGGTTAGGATTAGGGGACGGGTGAGCGTCAGGCTTCCGGGAAGGGTTAGGGTTCGGGCTAGGGTTAGGGTTAGGGACGGGGATGGTTTAGGGTCCAGGTGAGGGTACGACAACGCTTTAGGGGGAGCGTACATGTGAGCGCGCGGGTTAGCGTTAGCATACGGGTTAGGATTAGGGGACGGGTGAGGGTCAGGCTTCGGGGAAGGTTTAGGGTTAGGGTTCGGGCTAGGGTTATGGTTAATGGACGGGGACGGTTTAGGGTCCAGGTGAGGGTACGACAACGCTTTAGGGTGAGCGTACGTGTGAGGGCGTGGGTTAGCGTTAGCCTACGAGTTAGGATTAGGGGACGGGTGAGGGTCAGGCTTCGGGGAAGGGTTAGGGTTAGGGTTCGGGCTAGGGTTAGGGTTAGGGGATGGGGATGGTTTAGGGTCCAGGTGAGGGTACGACAACGCTTTAGCGGGAGCGTACGTGTGAGGGCGCGGGTTAGCGTTAGCGTACGGGTTAGGATTAGGGGACGGGTGAGGGTCAGGCTTCGGGGAAGGGTTAGGTTTAGGGTTCGGCCTAGGGATAGGGTTAGGGGAAGGGGACGGTTTAGGGTCCAGGTGAGTGTATGAAAACGCTTTAGGGGTAGCGTGCGTGTGAGGGCGCGGGTTGGCGTTAGCGTACGGGTTAGGATTAGGGGACGGGTGAGGGTCAGGCTTCGGGGAAGGGTTAGGGTTAGGGTTCGGGCTAGGGTTAGGGTTAGGGGACGGGGACGGTTTAAGGTCCAGGTGAGGGTACGACAACGCTTTAGGGGGAGTGTACGTGTGAGGGCGCGGGTTAGCGTTAGCGTACGGGTTAGGATTAGGGGACGGGTGAGTGTCAGGCTTCGGGGAAGGGTTCGGGTTAGGGTTCGGGCTAGGGTTAGGGTTAGGGGACGGGAACGTTTTAGGGTCCAGGTGAGGGTACGACAACGCTTTAGGGGTAGCGTGCGTGTGAGGGCGCGGGTTAGCGTTAGCGTACGGGTTAGGATTAGGCGACGGGTGAGGGTCAGGCTTTGGGGAAGGGTTCGGGTTAGGGTTCGGGCTAGGGTTAGGGTTAGGGGACGGGGACGGTTTAGGGTCCAGGTGAGGGTACGACAACGCTTTAGGGGGAGCGTACGTGTGAGGGCGCGGGTTAGCGTTAGCGTACGGGTTAGGATTAGGGGACGGGTGAGGGTCAGGCTTCGGGGAAGGGTTAGGGTTAGGGTTCGGGCTAGGGTTAGGGTTAGGGGACGGGGACGGTTTAGGGTCCAGGTGAGGGTACGACAACGCTTTAGGGGGAGCGTACGTGTGAGGGCGCGTGTTAGCGTTAGCGTACGGGTTAGGATTAGGGGACGGGTGAGGGTCAGGCTTCGGGGAAGGGTTAGGGTTAGGGTTCGGGCTAGGGTTAGGGTTAGGGGACGGGGACGGTTTAGGGTCCAGGTGAGGGTACGACAACGCTTTAGGGGGAGCGTACGTGTGAGGGCGCGGGTTAGCGTTAGGGTACGGGTTAGGATTAGGGGACGGGTGAGGGTCAGGCTTCGGGGAAGGGTTAGGGTTAGGTTTCAGGCTAGGGTTAGGGTTAGGGGACGGGGACGGTTTAGGGTCCAGGTGAGTGTAGGACAACGCTTTAGGGGGAGCGTACGTGTGAGGGCGCGGGTTAGCGTTAGCGTACGGGTTAGGATTAGGGGACGGGTGAGTGTCAGGCTTCGGGGAAGTGTTAGGGTTAGGGTTCGGGCTAGGGTTAGGGTTAGGGGACGGGGACGGTTTAGGGTCCAGGTGAGAGTACGACAATGCTTTAGGGGGAGCGTACGTGTGAGGGGGCGGGTTCGCGTTAGCGTACGGGTTAGGATTAGGGGACGGGTGAACGTCAGGCTTCGGGGAAGGGTTAGGGTTCGGGCTAGGGTTAGGGTTAGGGACGGGGATGGTTTAGGGTCCAGGTGAGGGTACGACAACGCTTTAGGGGGAGCGTACGTGTGAGCGCGCGGGTTCGCGTTAGCATACGGGTTAGGATTAGGGGACGGGTGAGGGTCAGGCTTCGGGGAAGGGTTAGGGTTAGGGTTCGGGCTAGGGTTATGGTTAAGGGACGGGGACGGTTTAGGGTCCAGGTGAGGGTACGACAACGCTTTAGGGGTAGCGTACGTGTGAGGGCGTGGGTTAGCGTTAGCATACGGGTTAGGATTAGGGGACGGGTGAGGGTCAGGCTTCGGGGAAGGGTTAGGGTTAGGGTTCGGGCTAGGGTTAGGGTTAGGGGATGGGGACGGTTTAGGGTCCAGGTGAGGGTACGACAACGCTTTAGCGGGAGCGTACGTGTGAGGGCGCGGGTTAGCGTTAGCGTACGGGTTAGGATTAGGGGACGGGTGAGGGTCAGGCTCTGGGGAAGGATAAGGGTTAGGGTTCGGGCTAGGGTTAGGGTTAGGGGACGGGGACGGTTTAGGGTCCTGGTGACGGTACGACAACGCTTTAGGGGGAGCGTACGTGTGAGGGCGCGGGATAGCGTTAGGGTACGGGTTAGGATTAGGGGACGGGTGAGGGTCAGGCTTCGGGGAAGGGTTAGGGTTAGGGTTCGGGCTAGGGTTAGGGTTAGGGGATGGGGACGGTTTAGGGTCCAGGTGAGGGTACGACAACGCTTTAGGGGTAGCGTACGTGTGAGGGCGCGGGTTAGTGTTAGCGTACGGGTTAGGATTAGGGGACGGGTGAGGGTCAGGCTTCGGGGAAGGGTTAGGGTTAGGGTTCGGGCTAGGGTTAGGGTTAGGGGACGGGGACGGTTTAGTGTCTTGGTGAGGATACGACAACGCTTTAGTGGGAGCGAACGTGTGTGGGCGCGGGTTAGCGTTAGCGTACGGGTTAGGATTAGGGGACGGGTGAGGGTCAGGCTTCTTGGAAGTGTTAGGGTTAGGATTCGGGCTAGGGTTAGGGTTAGGGGACGGGGACGGTTTAGCGTCCAGGTGAGGGTACGACAACGCTTTAGGGGGAGCGTACGTGTGAGGGCGCGGGTTAGCGTTAGCGTACGGGTTAGGATTAGGGGACGGGTGAGGGTCAGGCTTCGGGGAAGGGTTAGGGTTAGGGTTCGGCTAGGGTTAGGGTAAGGGGACGGGGATGGTTTAGGGTCTACGTGAGGGTACGACAACGCTTTAGGGGGAGCGTACGTGTGAGGGCGCGGATTAGCGTTAGCGTACGGGTTAGGATTAGGGGACGGGTGAGGGTCAGGCTTCAGGGAAGGGTTAGGGTTAGGGTTCGGCCTAGGGTTAGGGTTAGGGGACGGGGACGGTTTAGGGTCCAGGTGAGGGTACGACAACGCTTTAGGGGGAGCGTTTGTGTGAGGGCGCGGGTTAGCGTTAGCGTACCGGTTAGGATTAGGGGACGGGTGAGGGTCAGGCTTCGGGGAAGGGTTAGGGGTAGTGTTCGGGCTAGGGTTAGGGGACGGGGACGGGGATGGTTTAGGGTCCAGGTGAGGGTAAGAGAATGCTTTAGGGGGAGCGTGCGTGTGAGGGCGCGGGTTAGCGTTAGCGTACGGGTTAGGATTAGGGGACGGGTGAGGGTCAGGCTTCGGGGAAGGGTTAGGGTTAGGGTTCGGGCTAGGGTTAGGGTTAGGGGACGGGGACGGTGTAGGTTCCAGGTGTGGGTTCGACAACGCTTTAGGGGGAGCGTACGTGTGAGGGTACGGGTTAGCGTTAGCGTACGGGTTAGGATTAGGGGACAGGTGAGGGTCAATCTTCGGGGAAGGGTTAGGGTTAGGGTTCGGGCTAGGGTTAGGTTTAGGGGCCGGGGACGGTTTAGGGTCCAGGTGAGGGTACGACAACGCTTTAGGGGGAGCGTACGTGTGAGGGCGCGGGTTAGCGTTAGCGTACGTGTTAGGATTAGGGGACGGGTGAGGGTCAGTCTTCAGGGAAGGGTTAGGGTTAGGGTTCGGCCTAGGGTTAGGGTTAGGGGCCGGGGACGGTTTAGGGTCCAGGTGAGGGTACGACAACGCTTTAGGGGGAGCGTTTGTGTGAGGGCGTGGGTTAGCGTTAGCGTACGGGTTAGGATTAGGGGACGGGTGAGGGTCAGGCTTCGGAGAAGGGTTAGGGGTAGGGTTCGGGCTAGGGTTAGGGGACGGGGACGGGGATGGTTTAGGGTCCAGGTGAGGGTACGAGAACGCTTTAGGGGGAGCGTACGGGTGAGGGCGCGGGTTAGCGTTAGCATACGGGTTAGGATTAGGGGACGGGTGAGGGTCAGGCTTCGGGGAAGGGTTAGGGTTAGGGTTCCGGCTAGGGTTAGGGTTAGGGGACGGGGACGGTTTAGGTTCCAGGTGTGGGTTCGACAACGCTTCAGGGGGAGCGTACGTGTGAGGGTATGGGTTAGCGTTAGCGTACGGGTTAAGATTAGGGGACGGGTGAGGGTCAGGCTTCGGGGAAGGGTTAGGGTTAGGGTTCGGGCTAGGGTTAGGGTTAGGGGACGGGGACGGTGTAGGTTCCAGGTGTGGGTTCGACAACGCTTTAGGGGGAGCGTACGTGTGAGGGTACGGGTTAGCGTTAGCGTACGGGTTAGGATTAGGGGACAGGTGAGGGTCAATCTTCGGGGAAGGGTTAGGGTTAGGGTTCGGGCTAGGGTTAGGTTTAGGGGCCGGGGACGGTTTAGGGTCCAGGTGAGGGTACGACAACGCTTTAGGGGGAGCGTACGTGTGAGGGCGCGGGTTAGCGTTAGCGTACGTGTTAGGATTAGGGGACGGGTGAGGGTCAGTCTTCAGGGAAGGGTTAGGGTTAGGGTTCGGCCTAGGGTTAGGGTTAGGGGACGGGGACGGTTTAGGGTGCAGGTGAGGGTACGACAACGCTTTAGGGGGAGCGTACGTGTGAGGGCGCGTGTTAGCGTTAGCGTACGGGTTAGGATTAGGGGACGGGTGAGGGTCAGGCTTCGGGGAAGGGTTAGGGTTAGGGTTCGGGCTAGGGTTAGGGTTAGGGGACGGGGACGGTTTAGGGTCCAGGTGAGGGTACGACAACGCTTTAGGGGGAGCGTACGTGTGAGGGCGCGGGTTAGCGTTAGGGTACGGGTTAGGATTAGGGGACGGGTGAGGGTCAGGCTTCGGGGAAGGGTTAGGGTTAGGTTTCAGGCTAGGGTTAGGGTTAGGGGACGGGGACGGTTTAGGGTCCAGGTGAGTGTAGGACAACGCTTTAGGGGGAGCGTACGTGTGAGGGCGCGGGTTAGCGTTAGCGTACGGGTTAGGATTAGGGGACGGGTGAGTGTCAGGCTTCGGGGAAGTGTTAGGGTTAGGGTTCGGGCTAGGGTTAGGGTTAGGGGACGGGGACGGTTTAGGGTCCAGGTGAGAGTACGACAATGCTTTAGGGGGAGCGTACGTGTGAGGGGGCGGGTTCACGTTAGCGTACGGGTTAGGATTAGGGGACGGGTGAACGTCAGGCTTCGGGGAAGGGTTAGGGTTCGGGCTAGGGTTAGGGTTAGGGACGGGGATGGTTTAGGGTCCAGGTGAGGGTACGACAACGCTTTAGGGGGAGCGTACGTGTGAGCGCGCGGGTTCGCGTTAGCATACGGGTTAGGATTAGGGGACGGGTGAGGGTCAGGCTTCGGGGAAGGGTTAGGGTTAGGGTTCGGGCTAGGGTTAGGGTTAGGGGACGGGGACGGTTTAGGGTCCAGGTGAGGGTACGACAACGCTTTAGGGGGAGCCTACGTGTGAGGGCGCGGGTTAGCGTTAGCGTACGGGTTAGGATTAGGGGACGGGTGAGGGTCAGGCTTCGGGGAAGGGTTAGGGTTAGGGTTCGGGCTAGGGTTAGGGTTAGGGGACGGGGACGGTTTAGGGTCCAGGTGAGAGTAGGACAACGCTTTAGGGGGAGCGTACGTGTGAGGGCGCGGGTTAGCGTTAGCGTACGGGTTAGGATTAGGGGACGGGTGAGGGTCAGGCTTCGGGGAAGTTTTAGGGTTAGGGTTCTGGCTAGGGTTAGGGTTAGGGGACGGGGACGGTTTAGGGTCCAGGTGAGGGTACGTCAACGCTTTAGGGGGAGCGTACGTGTGAGGGGGCGGGTTCGCGTTAGCGTACGGGTTAGGATTAGGGGACGGGTGAGGGTCAGGCTTCGGGGAAGGGTTAGGGTTCGGGCTAGGGTTAGGGTTAGGGACGGGGATGGTTTAGGGTCCAGGTGAGGGTACGACAAAGCTTTAGGGGGAGCGTACGTGTGAGGGCGCGGGTTAGCGTTAGCATACGGGTTAGGATTAGGGGCCGGGTGAGGGTCAGGCTTCGGGGAAGGTTTAGGGTTAGGGTTCGGGCTAGGGTTATGGTTAAGGGACGGGGACGGTTTAGGGTCCAGGTGAGGGTACGAGAACGCTTTAGGGGGAGCGTACGTGTGCGGGGGCGGGTTAGCGTTAGCGTACGAGTTAGGATTAGGGGACGGGTGAGGGTCAGGCTTCGGGGAAGGGTTAGGGTTAGGGTTCGGGCTAGGGTTAGGGTTAGGGGATGGGGACGGTTTAGGGTCCAGGTGAGTGTACGACAACGCTTTAACGGGAGCGTACGTGTGAGGGCGCGGGTTCGCGTTAGCGTACGGCTTAGGATTAGGGGACGGGTGAGGGTCAGGCTTTGGGGTAGGATAAGGGTTAGGGTTCGGGCTAGGGTTAGGGTTAGGGGACGGGGACGGTTTAGGGTCCTGGTGATGGTACGACAACGCTTTAGGGGGAGCGTACGTGTGAGGGCGCGGGATAGCGTTAGCGTACGGGTTAGGATAAGGGGACGGGTGAGGGTCAGGCTTCGGGGAAGGGTTAGGGTTAGGGTTCGGGCTAGGGTTAGGGTTAGGGGACGGGGACGGTTTAGGGTCCAGGTGAGGGTACGACAACGCTTTAGGGTGAGCGTACGTGTGAGGGCGCGGGTTAGTGTTAGGGTACGGGTTAGGATTAGGGGACGGGTGAGGGTCAGGCTTCGGGGAAGGGTTAAGGTTAGGGTTCGGGCTAGGGTTAGGGGACGGGGACGGTTTAGGGTCCAGGTGAGTGTAGGACAACGCTTTAGGGGGAGCGTACGAGTGAGGGCGCGGGTTAGCGTTAGCGTACGGGTTAGGATTAGGGGACGGGTGAGGGTCAGGCTTCAGGGAAGGGTTAGGGTTAGGGTTCGGGCTAGGGTTAGGGTTAGGGGACGGGGACGGTTTAGGATCCAGGTGAGGGTACGACAACGCTTTAGGGGTAGCGTACGTGTGAGGGCGCGGGTTAGCGTTAGCGTACGGGTTAGGATTAGGGGACGGGTGAGGGTCAGGCTTCGGGGAAGGGTTAGGGTTAGGGTTCGGGGTAGTGTTAGGGTTAGGGGACGGGGACGGTTTAGGGTCCAGGTGAGGGTAGGACAACGCTTTAGGGGTAGCATACGTGTGAGGGCGCGGGTTAGCGTTAGCGTACGGGTTAGGATTAGGGGACGGGTGAGGGTCAGGCTTCGGGGAAGTTTTAGGGTTAGGGTTCGGGCTAGGGTTAGGGTTAGGGGACGGGGACGGTTTAGGGTCCAGGTGAGGGTACGACAACGCTTTAGGGGGAGCGTACGTGTGAGGGCCCGGGTTCGCGTTAGGGTACGGGTTAGGATTAGGGGACGGGTGAGGGTCAGGCTTCGGGGAAGGGTTAGGGTTAGGTTTCGGACTAGGGTTAGGGTTAGGGGACGGGGACGGTTTAGGGTCCAGGTGAGTGTAGGACAACACTTTAGGGGGAGCGTACGTGTGAGGGGGCGGGTTCGCGTTAGCGTACGGGTTAGGATTAGGGGACGGGTGAGCGTCAGGCTTCCGGGAAGGGTTAGGGTTCGGGCTAGGGTTAGGGTTAGGGACGGGGATGGTTTAGGGTCCAGGTGAGGGTACGACAACGCTTTAGGGGGAGCGTACATGTGAGCGCGCGGGTTAGCGTTAGCATACGGGTTAGGATTAGGGGACGGGTGAGGGTCAGGCTTCGGGGAAGGTTTAGGGTTAGGGTTCGGGCTAGGGTTATGGTTAATGGACGGGGACGGTTTAGGGTCCAGGTGAGGGTACGACAACGCTTTAGGGTGAGCGTACGTGTGAGGGCGTGGGTTAGCGTTAGCCTACGAGTTAGGATTAGGGGACGGGTGAGGGTCAGGCTTCGGGGAAGGGTTAGGGTTAGGGTTCGGGCTAGGGTTAGGGTTAGGGGATGGGGATGGTTTAGGGTCCAGGTGAGGGTACGACAACGCTTTAGCGGGAGCGTACGTGTGAGGGCGCGGGTTAGCGTTAGCGTACGGGTTAGGATTAGGGGACGGGTGAGGGTCAGGCTTCGGGGAAGGGTTAGGTTTAGGGTTCGGCCTAGGGATAGGGTTAGGGGAAGGGGACGGTTTAGGGTCCAGGTGAGTGTATGAAAACGCTTTAGGGGTAGCGTGCGTGTGAGGGCGCGGGTTGGCGTTAGCGTACGGGTTAGGATTAGGGGACGGGTGAGGGTCAGGCTTCGGGGAAGGGTTAGGGTTAGGGTTCGGGCTAGGGTTAGGGTTAGGGGACGGGGACGGTTTAAGGTCCAGGTGAGGGTACGACAACGCTTTAGGGGGAGTGTACGTGTGAGGGCGCGGGTTAGCGTTAGCGTACGGGTTAGGATTAGGGGACGGGTGAGTGTCAGGCTTCGGGGAAGGGTTCGGGTTAGGGTTCGGGCTAGGGTTAGGGTTAGGGGACGGGAACGGTTTAGGGTCCAGGTGAGGGTACGACAACGCTTTAGGGGTAGCGTGCGTGTGAGGGCGCGGGTTAGCGTTAGCGTACGGGTTAGGATTAGGCGACGGGTGAGGGTCAGGCTTCGGGGAAGGGTTCGGGTTAGGGTTCGGGCTAGGGTTAGGGTTAGGGGACGGGGACGGTTTAGGGTCCAGGTGAGGGTACGACAACGCTTTAGGGGGAGCGTACGTGTGAGGGCGCGGGTTAGCGTTAGCGTACGGGTTAGGATTAGGGGACGGGTGAGGGTCAGGCTTCGGGGAAGGGTTAGGGTTAGGGTTCGGGCTAGGGTTAGGGTTAGGGGACGGGGACGGTTTAGGGTCCAGGTGAGGGTACGACAACGCTTTAGGGGGAGCGTACGTGTGAGGGCGCGTGTTAGCGTTAGCGTACGGGTTAGGATTAGGGGACGGGTGAGGGTCAGGCTTCGGGGAAGGGTTAGGGTTAGGGTTCGGGCTAGGGTTAGGGTTAGGGGACGGGGACGGTTTAGGGTCCAGGTGAGGGTACGACAACGCTTTAGGGGGAGCGTACGTGTGAGGGCGCGGGTTAGCGTTAGGGTACGGGTTAGGATTAGGGGACGGGTGAGGGTCAGGCTTCGGGGAAGGGTTAGGGTTAGGTTTCAGGCTAGGGTTAGGGTTAGGGGACGGGGACGGTTTAGGGTCCAGGTGAGTGTAGGACAACGCTTTAGGGGGAGCGTACGTGTGAGGGCGCGGGTTAGCGTTAGCGTACGGGTTAGGATTAGGGGACGGGTGAGTGTCAGGCTTCGGGGAAGTGTTAGGGTTAGGGTTCGGGCTAGGGTTAGGGTTAGGGGACGGGGACGGTTTAGGGTCCAGGTGAGAGTACGACAATGCTTTAGGGGGAGCGTACGTGTGAGGGGGCGGGTTCGCGTTAGCGTACGGGTTAGGATTAGGGGACGGGTGAACGTCAGGCTTCGGGGAAGGGTTAGGGTTCGGGCTAGGGTTAGGGTTAGGGACGGGGATGGTTTAGGGTCCAGGTGAGGGTACGACAACGCTTTAGGGGGAGCGTACGTGTGAGCGCGCGGGTTCGCGTTAGCATACGGGTTAGGATTAGGGGACGGGTGAGGGTCAGGCTTCGGGGAAGGGTTAGGGTTAGGGTTCGGGCTAGGGTTATGGTTAAGGGACGGGGACGGTTTAGGGTCCAGGTGAGGGTACGACAACGCTTTAGGGGTAGCGTACGTGTGAGGGC